>NC_081420.1:96189053-96520426 GCF_949786415.1 Peromyscus eremicus | reverse complement strand
ACCTGTTCCTGTATAAGTTCTTTTGTGGATGTATGTTTCATTTTCTTAATAATACACCTAAAAGCCAGGTGTAGTGTGCATACCTTTGATCCCAGCACTCAGGAAGCAGAGGCAGATGAATCTCTGAGTTTGAGAGGCCAGCCTGGTCTCCAGAACTAGTTTTGGGACAGTCAGACCTACCCGACAATCCCTGTCTTGAAAACCAAGAAATTAAAAAAAAAAAAGAAAAAGAAATATATATATACCTAAAAATGGAATGGCTAGGTCATATTATTTTTATTTTTTGAGATAGGGTCTTATTGTGTAGCCCTGGCTGGCCTTAAACTCACAGTCTCCCACCTCTGTCTCCCAGGTGCTGGGATTAAAAATGTGTGCCCACCATACCCACCTCTAATCTTTTTGAGGATCTGCCAGGCTATTTTCCAAAGCAATCAACCATTTAATGTTTCCAGCAGGAAGATATGAGGGTCTCCACTTTTCAATAGCTGTTACCATTTTTCTCTGAGGATTGTCATTCACGTAGGTGCAAAATGGCTGTTCTGAAGTTTATGAGACGGGGACTCCATCTGTCTTGTTCATCCTATATCCTAGAATCTAGGAGAGTACCTGGAACTTCTCAGATACTAAATATTTTATTGGGGGATTGGGTATAGCTCACTGATAGAGTACATATCCAACATACATGGAGTCCCAGCTTCAATCTCCAGCACTTAAGTTGGGGGGGGGGATAACTATATATGTACACACATACACACACATACATATATATGTGTAGTAAATAAATAAGATCAAAAGCTACTTTGTTAAGATGGTTAATATATTTAACTTCAAAAATAGATGCGTCAAGAATCTAGGTTTTTTTCCATGTACAGTACTGAATCACCCCTTTTCTGATACCATGGTCTTTCTTCTGAGAAGAAAATGGATGAATGTCCCCTTTTTATAATTTGTGATTTTTATTTATGTGTATGTGTTTACATGAGTGAGTGCTACTTATGTGTGGATGCCAGTGGAAACCAAAAAATGTCATCAGATTCCTTGGAATTAGAGTTAGAAACCAAGCTCAGGTCCTCTGCAAGAGCAGTATACTTCCTATTCAGCCATCTCTCCAGCCTCTGTAAGGTTCTTTTTCTATTTCTTCAGATCATTCTTTTTGGTTTTAGAAGTGCATATATTCCTGATTTAGACACAGATAATATCGTGGATATTATCTCAATGTGTTTGATATATATATATATATATATATATATATATATATATATATATATATATATTTATAAAATCTTAGATTTACTTATTTTTTGTGTATGAATGCCTTGCCTGCATGTATATAGCGCATCATGTGCATGCTCATTGGGTACCCTGGATCTGGGGTTATGGATGGTTGTGAATCACCACATATGTGCTAAGAATGAACCTGGGGCCTCTGCAAGAGCAACAAGTGCTCTTAACCCCTGAGCCATCTCTCCAGCTCCGATACACACACACACACACATTTGGTTTTTCAAAACAGGGTTTCTCCGTGTAGCCCTGGCTCTCTTGGAACTTGTTTCATAGACCAGGTTGGCCTCGAACTCAGAGACCTCCCCTTGCCTCTGCCTGGGATTAAAAGTATGGTGCCACAGCCCCGATATTTCTTGTATGAGTTTTTCTTACAAAACTCTGAACTTTTTTGTTCAGGGCCTTTTGCTCACCCCCAGATACTCTATGCTTGCAAATAGCCATCTTCTTGTGGCCTTCCAGGCTAGCCACACTGGAAGAGGCAAGTCTATTAGCCCTTTTTATCTCTCTCCACTCTCCATACCCATTTTTGGAAGCACCTGGCACACTTGACAAAGTGACAGAGGAAGTCAGGCTAGGGACTGGGTGACGCTCACATCCAGCGCTGAGCACTTGAAAAATTATTTGTTCAATGAATAAGCGAATGTGAATAGATAAGAAAGACTGGGACTGAACTGGAAAGGTTCAATGCAATCTGGTCAACAAATATTTATTGAGTAGTGACTGTGTCCTTGCCTTGTGGCTCTATGTCAAAATACATGGTAAACAAAAACAGGAGTCGGCCTTGGACAAGGAGTTTCTAAAACCACTTCTTAGCTGCATCTTTCTATTTCCATGCTTTTATCCACCTATTGATTTTTTGAGGATTACATTCTAGCCTAAGAAATCAACTCGTTTCCTTAGATTCAAATACTTGGTTCTCATCTGTCAGCAAAATCCCGATTCCTCTGTGCCCCCAGGGCACTGTTGTATCTCCTAAGAGCTAACCCCAAATGTTTGGGTCCAAGCTAACTCCCCTCAAAATGCTAAACTTCCTAATGTTGGTCGGGGTCCTTGGATGGGAACCTCCAAGCGAACGGACAGCACATCCACCAGAGGGTGCTGTGAGGGCAGGTTTGTGGCGGGAGGGGAGCTCGCCCAATGACCCTCCAACACAGGTAGGCGTTTTAGTTGGTTTCCTTTCTTTCTAGTTTCCTTCCCACCCTCTAGAACCGTCGCCGCCCCTCCCCCACGCAAGGATTCTTCTTGCACACAGGGATTCGACTTTCGCGGCGACTCTAGCCGTGCTTGGTTCCGGAAGAAGTCTCGCCTCTGTCGCAGACGCCCCGTGGCTGGAGCTCTCCTGTCCCCGGACCGCCAGGGGCGCAGGCGGCGGGTGGGTGGGGACCTCCAGGGCTGCAGCGGTCCGCGGCGCCGCAGGGGCCGCGAAAGGGTTAACCCGGCGGGGGGGAGGGGGGGCGCGGGCCGCGCGTGCGCTCTGCCGCCCTCCATTGTCTCCACGGCGGCGAGGAGCGCCGGCGAGCGCAGCCCGGGACCGAGCGGGGCGGTGCGGCTGGCTGGAGGAGCCGGCGGCGGCTGGAGCCGGAGCGCGACGCCACGCGACCGCGGCTTCCAGAGCTCCGCCTGGCTGCCCCACCGCCGCGAGCCCTCCCGAGGCCTGGAGGAGTCCCGGCCGTCGGCCCCGGTCGTCGAGTCCTGAGACCGGGGACGCGCGCGGCGCCCCGAGCCTCCGCCGCTTCCTGCTGCGGGCGGGCGGGCGGGCGGGCGGCCTCCTCCGGCGCCTCCCTCCCTTCGCTGCGGCTCCTCAGGCTCTCGAGCCCGGGGGCGGCCTGTGGCGCGCGGCGCCCGCTCCGGACCGCGCGTCTTCGGACCTTAAGGAGAACATGCATTCGTCTTGGACTGTTTGAAATTCTTAGTTTGGGGTCCCCGCTCGCTCGCTTTTTCCGCCCCGCGGATTTCCTGAGGGTTTTTTCCTCTCTCTCGCTCTCTCTCTCTTTTTTTTTTTTTTCATTTTCTCCCCTCGAGGCTCTTTTGTAAACCTCCCCCCCCCCTTTATGTTCGCCCAGCCCTCCACCCGCTTCTGAGTAGTGGGGGAGGGTTTAGGCCTCCAGGTTCCCGCCCCACCGGGGCCCGGGCGAACATGGGGGGCAAGCAGAGCACGGCGGCCCGCTCTCGGGGCCCCTTCCCGGGGGTCTCTACCGATGACAGCGCCGTGCCCCCGCCGGGAGGAGCGCCCCACTTTGGGCACTACCGGACGGGCGGCGGAGCTATGGGGCTGCGCAGCCGCTCGGTCAGCTCGGTGGCGGGCATGGGCATGGACCCCAGCACGGCCGGAGGGGTGCCCTTTGGCCTCTACACCCCCGCCTCCCGCGGGACCGGCGACTCGGAGAGGGCGCCGGGCGGCGGAGGGTCCACGTCGGACTCCACCTATGCTCACGGCAATGGTTACCAGGAGACCGGCGGCGGTCACCATAGAGACGGGATGCTGTACCTGGGCTCCCGAGCCTCGCTGGCGGATGCTCTACCTCTGCACATCGCACCCAGGTGGTTCAGCTCGCACAGTGGTGAGTCCGCGGGTGACAGAGGCCTTAAAGGGTGGAGTGTAAGGGAGGGCGCGCCGGGGCGCCCCAAACCTCTTCGTGTGCTAAGCTATGGGTATGAAGCTAACTCCTGCCTTTCCCTTGGTTCCTCCTGTGCCAGAGGATGAATAAGATCAAGTGGTTTAACTACTGCCTAGGGAAAAAGCTGTCTACCAGGCTGCGGGGCCGGGCGTTTTAGGACTACAGGCATGTGTTCACTTGTGGATGGCAGAGTGAAACCTGCCCATTGAAGTCCCATTTATTAGCATCGTGATCCTCAGAGAAGAGGTCTTCTTGTCTGGCTTACAGTTTGGACTGTCTTCTTTTCTGCCACAGCAGCATGGTGTCTACCTGTCTGGTTAGGGAGGTAATGTCTCCTAAACAAAGAGTGAGAAAAGAAATAAAACTAAGGGGCAAGTGGTTCTTAGGTTAGGGTTCTTACCCTTGCTAGGAAAGGGAGGTGGCTAGTTTTCCCTGCCAGCTGGGTAGCTGTATAAATTGTTTAAAATGGAGCAGGAGGCTGGCTTAGACAGGTGTGGTCTGCTATATGGAAAGCCTTCCTCCTTGGATTTGCAGGGCCAGGGTTCTGGTCTCCCATGCTGCATTCAGTAGACTTGGCTCAGTGACTCTCACATCCCTCCATCTTTTTTTCTCCTGCTCCATGATAAGTGCCTGATCTTCTCGTGAATCTGCATCTTTTTTTTAAAAAAAACAAAACAAAAAAAAAAAAAAACAAAGCACCAGCAAGGTGGAGTATTATTGCCCTGCAGTTGGCACATGACTGGGGAGGAGGAAGATTGAAAGAATCTGGATGAATTCATTCTGTGCTCCTCTGGTGACAAGCCAGGAAAAGGCTGGAGGGGGATTTCCCAGGCTCTGGCTGGTAGGGCAGAAAAGGCCTGGCAGTTGCTTCTAGAGGAAAACAGGTCTGTCTGCTTGGCTGTCCTGAGAAGGGCAAGGCAGGCTTCTGGAAACCTGGTCAAAGGGGTGTGAGACTGCTTGCTGTTTGCTAATTAGCAGTTGAAGTGAAGAGGTAACATATTCAGACTCCTTTGGGTGAGTTGGGAAATTTTAGATACTGTGTAGGAGAAAGCATTCTCCTCTCCTTAGGGTACATTATGAAAGATTTACCTGTGGGATTACTCTTGTAGCTATTTCAAAACAGTAGGTTTTAGGGGGTTCTCTCCTTTTTTCTTTCTTTTGGTCAAGTCCATAGTCTTAAATTTTTGATATAACTTTGGTAGGGGTATAGTGGCTAGTTTAGAGTCTCTCTGACTGTAATTAAACTGTTGGAAATCAAATACAAGGCATATCTGCCTTCGGTACCCTTTAGGCATTTGGTTTTGCGTTAGGCATCTTGGAATTAACAATCTTCCTATTTAGTTTGAGTCCAGAAGGAGTCTACTGTATTTGTGAGACTATTGTGATTACATTTGTAAATAAACTGTCATTGATATGCTTTTAAAACTGAAAATTAGTGTAAATAGGTTCTCTAAAATCACAGAGTGATTTTTGAGTGTGGCAAACAACTAATTTTATAAAGTCTTTTTTTTTTTTTTTTTTTTTTTTGGTTTTTTCGAGACAAGGTTTCTCTGTGTAGCTTTGCGCCTTTCCTGGAACTCACTTGGTAGCCCAGGCTGGCCTCGAACTCACAGAGATCCACCTGGCTCTGCCTCCCGAGTGCTGGGATTAAAGGCATGCGCCACCACCGCCCGGCTCTTTATAAAGGTCTTATATGGAGGAGTGAGAAAATCTTACCTTTTGGACAAGATTTCTTAAGTCTGTCTCTTACTAGAAACTTCTTTATCCTTGTTCCACTGCCAGGTTCCCTGATAAAGTTAGGCGCTTACAACTGAATTCCAAATTTTCACACTCTTCAGCTGTGAAGCCTTAGATTTCTCCCCCACCATCACACCCCCATTCAGGCTGAGAGTAGGGAGCACCACTGAACAATAGGAATACAAGAAAAGCTGGAGATACTAATCTTTTCAGTGTCTCTAAAGTGTGTGTTAACATTATAGGTAATACATTTATTTATTTATTTATTTTTATTTATTTTAGTATATGGGACCATTCTGTCCTTTTGCAAGACTTTGAGCCTATTGAATGCTCCCCCCCCCCCCCCCCAGGGCATCCTGCAGTTCACCTCAAACTGCCTCCACAAATTCCCAGATGCCTTTTGCTGGGGTGGGTGTACCAGCCTGACCGAGAACCACTGTTTAAAGGGATTGGCTCTTTTGTACAAATAAAGTAATTAGCTTTTCCTGTGCTGTTCTCTTGAGGTGAGGGCTCATTTGCATCAGTGGTTCTGTCTCCTAGAACAGGCCATGGAATTTTCTGGGGCATCCTTTTCTCTCTTGTTCATGGCTGCAAGAAGAGAAGCCCTTTCTACTTTGGAGCCTTTGAGTTAGGTCTGAGCATCTTTTGCTCTTGAGTGGTAAGATTCCAGCGGTAAGGTTTTCGAGCTTGATTGACCAGATGCCTGGAAACTGATACAGTGTCGTTACTTGTGTTTTCAAGGTGCTTTGGGGACTCCTGAGAGCGCAGAAAGCCATCATTAGTGAAACAAGTCAAGGCTGTGGGCTTATGCTGTGTCTGGAAGTAGACTATTGAGGGGTTCCATTCTTAGGTCCTCTTCTGAGTAGCTTTGACCTTGGACAAGACACAGCACCTTTCTCTAGGCTGATCTTTGTTATTTTAAAAATAGATGTGGTAATCCTCAGTGGTGGCAGCTTGTAATGGTTGTTCTCCAAAACCCTATGAGAGGATATACTGCAATCACATTTGTCTTCCCTGTTCCTGTGCCTTCCTCACGCTGTGACCCTTGAACATCTTGAGTTCTTTATGACAGAAATGTTTGTTCTTCCATTCTTCACATAGATAGCTCCTATGGACCCCTTAGGGCTCAACAGAAATTTCTCCTCAGAGGCCACTCTTAACATCTGGCCCTACCTGTGATTGTTTTCAATCATTTGTGCTAATCTTAACAGGGTTTTGTTTTTTTTTTTTTTAGCATGTTTTATAAGCATTTATCGACTTACTTATTTTTTCTTGTAGTTTGATTAAGTTCTCAGCTCTGTGAGACCAGAATGATCTTTGATCACTGCTGTAAGTCTTACACTGTGCCTGGTACAGGTATTTGCTGAATGAAAAAATGTGAATGGTTTATGTCCATCATCTCCTTCATCACTGTAACTCTACTCCCAGTTTGCAGGCGAGGTGAGGAACTCAGACAGCTAGCTAGTAGGTAGCAGAGGTAGGGACTGGAATGCTAGCCTGATAGCACCAGAACCCTGGCTCTTTTTATTTAGTACTTTGTTTGATTAATTATTATTTGTTTGTTTTGAGACAAGGTCTTAATATATGACCCTGACTGGCCTCAAACTTATATAATACAGGTTGGCTTTGAACTCTTAATCCTTTTGCCTTCACCTGAATTGTTTCAGTTATAAGCATTTGTTGCTTATGTCCAGCTGTGCCTCTCTCATCTGTAACTTAAGGAAGTAGTACCCTGGAAACTTACTAGCCAGTAAGTAGGAAGGCTAGGCTTATGATAGTGCCTGACTTAGAACCTTGAGCAGACGAGTCATGTAGTCCGGGATTTATTATATGTTCATCTGTAGATATCTGTCCTCCAGCAGAGTCATTGTTGAGGGTCTTTTGTGTATACACAAAAACAAAAGCCAGAGGAAATCCAAAAGGAACATGGTGGTGTCTTAGAGACAGTGGTGGTGTTCTGTGCCTGCTCTGTCTCCTTAGAACTTGATGAGCGGAGAGGTCTACATGTATGGGAACATAGGCCCCAGATGGAGGCTGGTGCTGTCTGGAGTCTGACCTACATCCAGTTCTCCCATAAATACTACTGAGGAAAACCACTTTGGAGAAGCAGTTACAGCCCTCTCCTTTCACTGTTCAGCTGCTGGTTTTGTTCTGAGGTGATACTATAGCTTTTGGTTTTCTGATGCTACTCTGGAGGTCTTTCTTTTTTGTAGTAGTTCTGTTAATCTTGGAATAGGGGTTCCCAAATATGGAGAGAAAACATGAAATATCCACCGTGTTAGGAGATGTTGTTATTTTCTGAGTTCTGCTGGAAAATGGCTGGCTATTGAGGGGTTTGGTCTGGCTTCTTAGTAATGTATGTGTATATTCAAAAAATCTGAATTTGTTCTGTATTTGTTCTGAGGCTGAGATGGAATGACTTTGCTAAGTGTCTGAATATGCTAGCAGGGTATCTTCTAAATTCTATTTTGCTGTCACACTAGGATTTTCAAAAGGTTTAATTTTTATCCTAGTTGCCAACTCTTGGAGTGGATCAGAAAACCTTTGTGTCTCACTGTAGGTATGCTGGAGGTAATGGGCCTTTGTGAGCTTTCTGAAGAAGCAAAAGCATTCTGTGGTCCCTAAAGAGCTAGATCCATGCCCTGCCCAGCTTTGCAAGAACATGCTAACCTTAATGAAGACTTTGTTTTTAATGCAGGATTTTTGGCTTTTTATTACCATGAGGGGCTTATTTTCCACGCTTCCTTCAGGAAAGATAATTTCCTAAGAGTCTTAGTTAACTCTTCCTCACGAGATCTGAAAGGCATTGCAAGCAACAGTGGTTAAATCCTTAACGTGGTTGCTTTATGGATGTGTATATTTTTATATTAAACAGACTCATCGCCAACTATGTCACAAGGAATACTGTGAGCCAGGGCATCCTTAACCAGAGAGAGAGTGCTAGCTCCATTCTTGAGAAGGAACATGCTGTGTATTCTACAAATGTGATGATACTCCATCTGAGCTCAATGGGCACTGAACTCAAGTTTTAGAATACCCAGTTATAGCCAGTAAGGTGGCTTAGCAGATAAGGGCACCTTGCCACCAAGCTGATGATTTGAGTTCAATCCCCAGGACGCACAAGGTGGAAGGAGAGAACCAACTCTCCTAAATTGTCCTCTGACCTCCACATGTCCATATACACATGTACACACATACATGCACACAAATAAAGTAAAAACTTGTGATACTTTAATTTGGCAGGAAAGACCTCATAGGGAACCAATGTTGACTTAGATGGATATTGGTCCTGCTCTTCTTAAGCCTTAAGTTAGGTTAACCACAGTAGGTCTCTGAAGTTGTGGTACTCATCGAATAAGTTAGCCCCAAACCTGAATGCTAACTTTAGTCTCTAGAATGATAGGTTATTATATATTTTTATACATTTTCCCCCTAAAGATTGCTGTGGCCCAGTCGAAATCAAATGGTTGGGTCTTAGCAGTCCCTTCCCCCACTTTTGGGTTTCTCTGTGTATCCCTATCTGTCTTGGATCTCACTCTGTAGACCAGGCTGGTCTTGAACTCAGAGATCCACCTGCCTCTGCCTCCCAAGTGTGCGCCACCACTCTCTGGCTGGTTCTTAGCATCTTAACATTATAGGCTTAAGTACTAGAAGAGGCTTATCAGAGACCTAGCAGTTTGTACTTTTTGGTTTTTCGAGACAGGGTTTCTCTGTGTAGCTTTACGCCTTTCCTGGAACTCACTTGGTAGACCAGGCTGGCCTCGAACTCACAGAGATCCGCCTGCCTCTGCCTCCGAGTGCTGGGATTAAAGGCGTGGGGCACCCCCCCAACACACCTCACCCCCCCCCACCCCCCGCCAGTTTGTACTTCTTAAGTTCTCATAAGAACTAGCTGTGGTGGTGCACGCCTTTAATCCCAGCACTTGGGGGGGGGGGGCAGAGGCCGGTGATCTGTGAGTCCAAGGCCAGCCTGGTCTACAGAGTGAGTTTCATGACAGCTAGGGCTACACAGAGAAACCAAGGTGGGGTGGGGGGAGAGAACCAAGTTTATCTTTGCATCCAGAGTTGGGTTCCTGTCTCTGGTGTGCTGTTTGGATAAGGAGTAAAGACCAATGATCAAGTAGGAAGTTGATAAGGAACCAAATTTCATCTTAAATCAGCAGCGGGGACAGTTTCTGGACTGATGGCAATTTATCTTGAGATCTCCCTGACTTGGAAGGCAAGCAAAAAGGTGAAGTCACAATATCATGTGACTCAAGGTGAGGTGAGGCATGATAAGAATTTATAGTGTACTCTCGGACATATAACAAGAATTAAGCCGGGCGGTGGTGGTGCACACCTTTAATCCCAGCGCTCGGGAGGCAGAGGCAGGCGGATCTCTGTGAGTTCGAGGCTAGCCTGGTCTACAGAGGGAGATCCAAGAAAGGTGCAAAGCTACACAGAGAAACCCTGTCTCGAAAAACAAAACAAAACAAAAAAAGAATTAAACAGATATAAACAGGAGCTCTCCTGATAACTGAATGACTCCAGAGTATTCCTAAATTTGACTGGGCCTGGTGTTCTCTGTGGAGCCTCAGGACAATGCAGATGTCTGGACCCCAATCCCAGAGTTCAGTAGAGCCGAGGAGAATTTGTAACAGATTCTGAGAGTGTAGTTAGTGTAGCATCTACTCAGCTCTGTCATGGATTTCATTTTCCCTTCTGAAACAGAAAGAACTTGGTGCTTATTTGGGTGTGTTTATTAGCATTGTTTTTTGATATTTCTAAACAAGGTAGATATTTTCTAGACAGGATCCATACAAGTATTTTTCACCAGCAAGAGCATTCTTCATAATTTTTTTTTTCCCCACATGGAGCTAAGCATTTGTCTCCTACATAAAGGCCTAAGCCAGTCTGCCATGGTCTTGAGAACAGACAGTAATTAGCAGCGTCCTCCTGGGTGTGCCTCCCCCTCCTTTTCCTGTAAGGCCCAGTCGCCTTGGGCTGTCGGTACCACTGAAGGGCCTGCTGAGTTGTGGCCTCTCACATACAGGCCCAGCCCGGAGCTGCAGAGGTCAAGAGCTAGGACAAATCATGACACTAAAGTGGACACATTACCCAGTTTCCATATTCCCCTCACTGTCTCAAAGCAGGAGAAACTGGTTGCACTGAGACATTCATTTAGTCAACTGATAATTATTGAGTACCTGCCGTATTCCAGGAACTTTTGTAGTTGCGGGGAACATCTTAAAGATTAACATTCTTTTCAAGAATCTTTGCTTTCTTCCTCTCCCCCCTCGCCCCCAGACAGGGTTTCTCTGTGTAACAGCCCTAGGCTGTCGTGGATCTCACTCTGTAGACCAGGCTGACCTCAAACTCACAGAGATCCGCCTGTCTCTACCTCCCAAGCACTGGGATTAAAGCCTTTCTTCCTTTTTAAGAGTCTGTTCTCCTCAGGCTTTAGGTTTTATCTTCTTTATCAGCTCTGTTGTGTAAACACACTCAGGTGTGTGAGGTTGCTGCACAGGTGTTTCTTCTGAACTCTTCAGTGACTGTCCATTTTTTACTAAACTCTATTTCTGGGCTAGGCAGGTGATCTTTGTGTTTCTAGCAGACTAAGAAATGTCTCAGGTGACCTAGTATCAGGGCTCTCTGTCTTCTCAAAGAGAACATCTAAAGAAGGGCTATTTTTCAGAATTGTCATTTTATCCTTGGACTTCAGTATCTTTGTTATGCCTTTGTTTTCTGGTTATTGAACACTAGAAGCATGGTTTACCACTTTTCTATGTCTGTCTTTGTTAAGGAAAGTTCCCCTTGGTCTGGTAAGTGTAGGTTTCTGAGCTCCATGGTATCGATAATCCAGTGCCCCCCACCCCCCGTTGCTTTATACTGAGGTAAAATACATTTTTTTCAAGACAGGGTTTCTCTGTGTAGCCCTGGCTGTCCTAGAACTCACTCTGTAGACCAGGCTAGCCTCGAACTCACAGAGAGCCTCCTACCTCTGTCTCCCGGTGCTGAGATTAAAGGTATGTGCCACCACCACCCGGCTCATCTTCGCCATTTTTAAGTGTCTAGCTGAGTGGTGCAGTAAGGATTGCAGTAAGGGATTGTAAAGTGTTTGTCTTGTGACTGTTTCACTTAGCTAATGCCCGTTACCTTCAGCCATGTTGTATCTCCTCCTGTCAGAATTTCCTTCCGTTTCAGGGTTGAGCATTACCACACAATGTGTGTTACAAAGTGTATAATACAGAATGTATACCACATTTTGCTTCTCTGTGCATTTGTCACTGACACATGGATTGCTTCCATGTTATTGTGGCTAATACTGTTGTGAGTGTACAAATTTAGACCCTAATTTTGCACCACCACCACCACCACCACCACCACCACCACCACCACCACCACCACCACCACCACCACCGCTCCAGTGATGGGGATGTTTCTAGGCTCTATAACCACTGAGCCATATCCCCAATGTTTTCATATATACCCAGGAGTAAAATTGCTGCATTGTATTTTCTATTTTTTTGAGATAGTGCCTCATGTAGTTCAAACTGGCAAACTCACTGTGTAGCTGAGGATAAATGTGAACATCTGACCCCCTGCCTCCAGCTCGAGTGCCAGGATTACCTGCCCGGTTTGTTTGGTGCTGGTGATTGAACTTGGCGTCATACATTGAAGGCAAATACTACCAAGTTCAGCTATGTCCCCAGCCCCTCTGTTTTGGAACCATTGTCCCCTTTCTCTCAGGTCTTGGCTGTATTGCTGGGGGATGGTCTGGAATTCACTGTGTAGACCCTGCTGGCTTAAACTCAGAGATCTGCTTGCCTCTGCCTCCTGAGTGCTGAGATTATAGGCATGGAATCACTTTTTTTTTTTATAATAGCTAACCTAATGAGTGTGATGTTGTAGTTTACATTTCTGCCATATGATTTTTTTTCCTAGCCATTCGTACATCTTTGTAGAAATATGTGTTCATATCATTTGCCTATGTGATTTTTTTTTTCATTTCATGTATATGGGTGTTTTGCACCTTGCACCCCCCCCCCCCCAATCTATGCACTACATTTGTGCTTGCTACCCTTGGATTCCAGTCTCCCAGAACTGGAGTTACAGAAGGTTGTGAGCTGCCATGTGGTTGCTGGGAATTGAAACTAGGTCCTCTGGAAGAGCAGCCAGTGCTCTTAACCACTGAGCCATCTCTCCAGCCCCTCCTCTGTCTATTTTTGAATCAGGTTAGGTTTTTGTTTTGTTTTGGGTTTTTTTTTTTTTTTTTGGATGATTTTTCAAGACAGGATTTTTGTGTGTAATAGCCCTAGCTGTCCTGTAATTAGCTCTGTAGACCAGGCTGGCCTTGAACTTGCAGAGATCTGCCTGCCTCTGCCTCCCGAGCAGAGGATTAAAGTTGTGCGCCACCACCGCTTGACTGTTTTTTCTTTTATCCTCATTTTTAATGTTGTTTTCAGTAATTTACTAAAGCCTTGTATGATAGCCAATACCAGTGACTGTTATTCCCAAGAATAACTAATAAACCTTTATTACTTTTTGCTCAAAATGAAGAATTTAAAAGGTTCATGTTGATGATTTTTTTCTTTTTGTTTTATTGAGAAACTATGACAACTGGCTGTTAGATATGCCTTAATTTCTGAAAGGCGACTTGGTGAAATGTTGCCATGAGTGTCGAGTGCACGTGCGTTTTGTCATCTTGAGCTTGTTGAATTAGACTCATAATATGGCCCCAAACTTCTTGTTTGTAGTACCCTTCCCTCTATAAAATATGATTAAAACATACTTCACAAACATCTGTTCTAAAATTACTCACTTCCATATTGTGTGTTACTGTATATCTTCTAAGGTCAAAGGTGACTTCTTAGCATGTAGGAGAAGCAGAGCTACTCAGATGATTTGGGACAGAGCTAGAAAGTCCCACGACCCCAAGCCTGTGTGGTCATTTTGCCCACAGTTCTGAGCTCTTTGGAGACATTTTTGTTTGTTTCCATCGCCAGTAACTTTTTTCCTTTAGAGAAGAGCTAGTTAGGATTCATTTATTCTGATACTCCCCTGAGGCCAGAAAATTCTACAGGAACTTAAAGGAACCCTTGGGATTCCACACTAACAAATTAGTTTCGTGAAATACTGTTTATTCTGTTTATTTACACCCTCAAAGTTATAATACCACTTATACTAGCTAGAAGGTTTTCTAAAACACCAGTCACTACTATAACAACCATCCCCAAATTCCCATGTAAACCATCGATTATTGGATTGACACAAACCTGGTCAAATAAGGCTGAAACTTCTGTACCATTGTAACCAGATGCCCTGGAGAGCTGTAGGTAAGTCTTAAGACCTGTGGTGAGGGCTGGCTTGCAAGCTAGCTGCCTTCCATCTTAATATCTGACTGGCCCAGTTATATTAGTCGAGTTTAATCAGTCCTACCTGTTCTCTCAATCTGAAGGCCAAATGCAGCACAAAAAGCTAAGTGAATATAAACATCTCCTGTATTTGGGTATAGGAATCTCCAGTGAAGTGGCAGACCTATGAAAAATACTATTATGAGCTGTTCTATTTTGCTGTGGCTTTGGAAAACCTTTGGATTTCTTTACTGAAATTTGTTTAGGGAAAAAAATCTTTTTAATGAAACAGTGTGAGTCACAAAGCAGCCACCCCTTCTTATAATAGCATTTCTCACCAGAGGAATTTTTGGTAGCTGTTGGGGGGAGGGATGTGAGTAGGTTGTGGATGATACATCCCTTGGTAGAACATAGCCAAAGGCTGCTACATGACAGCTCTGGTGCTTTCCTTGCTGACACCAAGCTCTGAATTCAAAATGCAGGACTGCAGAACAGAACAGAGAAACTTGGGTTAGTGAATGGATAACAGCAGCATGAACAATGAGATTGGAGCCTCGACATTGTAGATCAGTTCAAATCCCATTGCAGTGTAAAAGGATCGTGCAACAGGCCTGCAGTCAGAGTACTGATCCATATAGAGCAGAATATCGGCTTTCTGGGTTAGGAGATGGCAGTGGACCTAATGATGCCCATTTGAAGATCACAAATAGTTTCTTTCCTTCACTCTCTGCCCATTTCCAGATTGAAGTTACAAAGTGGAGGCACCTTCATTCAAAGAGTGGATTTGTAGAACTTGTCTTTGCCCTTAAAACTTTTGGTTCAAAATGGGGTTGTATTAAATTAAAATGCTTCTGCATAGTAAGGAAAGTGATTACCAGGCCAGCAGCCCGTTCTACAGAGCGAGTTTCAGGACAGCCAGGACGATGCAGAGAAACCCTATGTTGAAAAAAAAAAAAAGATAGTTTATAGAATGGTAGAAAATCTACCAGCTATTGATCCAACAAGAGATTAATATTCAGAATATACAAAATCACAAAACAAACAAAAAAACACTTAGCCGGGTTGTGGTGGCCCACACCTTTAATACCACCAGCACTTGTGGGGTGAGGGGCAGAGTCAGCAGGATCTCTGATTTGGAGACCAGCCTGGTCTACAGAGCGAGTTCTAGGACAGCCAGGACTACACCGAGAAAGCCTGTCTCGAAAAATCAACAAAACAAAACAAAATAGAATTTAGAATAGGGCTGGAGAGGTGTCTTAATGATCAGGAGCATTTTCTGCTCTTTTAGAGGACCCAGGTTCTGTTCCTATAGCATCCTCATGTTGTCTTACAACTGTGTAACTCCAACTCCATGGTGTTCCAATGCCCTCTTCTGGCCTCTGTGAGTGCTGCATGCGTATGCTGCACAGACGTACATAGACTCAAAACTCACATTAAGAAGAAAATTTAGAATTAAGATACCAGTATTCAAAAGCACTTGCCCTACACCTGTCTCCAAACCCAAGATTTAAGTTTGAAGGTTTTTGGGGGGTTGTGTTTGTTTAGAGCTAGGGTCTCATGTATTCCAGTCTAGCCTTCCCCTCATTATATAGCTACAGTTGACTTTCAACTTCTGATTCTCCTGCCTCTGCCTCCCTACTGCTGGGATAGCAGACATGAATAACTTCTTGGGTTATGTGGCCCTGGGGATTGAACTTAAGGCTTCATGCATGCTGGCAAGCATTCTGTTTATTGAGCTAACCCCCATTACTTTTTTTAGAGACAATAAAGTCTTGCTTATACTGGCCTATAACTTTGTAACCCATGCTGGCCTCAAACTAGCAATCCTCCTGACTCAGCTTCCTCCTGTTGTGTTTATAGATAAGAACTACCACAGCTATCTCTTGAGTCTTAGTTCTAACTGTCATCTTCTTCATTGACTCACAGTTCCACAGGCCTCATTTCCGAACCACAGCTTTATGTAAGATGTAGACACAGGAAAATCTGACAAGTTTTACAGCTCTTAAGATTTGAAAAGTCATGGCTGACTCCTATTTGTATTTTCCTGACTTTGTACTTTTTTTCCCCCACAAAGCCTCATACCAGTTCTAAGTCTCCAGGGCTCAAAGGGGGGAAACAGGAAATCCATATTTGATGCCTGAGAACCAGCAACAACTAATAGAGAAAGGGCACCAGTCCTCGGAGGGAGAGTTCTGGGCCTGGGGTGACCTGTATCAGTTCCTATACAACTTAGGTTGTGTAGTAGAAACTCAACTTTTCTGTGATGTCATCATTATAAAGTAGCTTTCTGTCTAAGGAGCAAAACACTTAGGAAAGGGGTCTTTTATCTAGCAGTAGGAGTCACTCTCCTATTTCTCTTACGTGGAGACTTGCTGGATGCTTATCTTAGGATCCCAGCTGCAGCCGGAAGTCCTTCCTCTTTCCTCCCCTTTCCTCTTAGTAATGAACTCTCAAGATTTTAGTCTTGTGGTTGGTGAATGGGTAAGTCAGATGGTCGGCGCTGTTTCGGTTTTTGTTTTACTGGTACATTTCAGGAAATCAGATAGTGCTGTGACTGAATAGGAGCTCTTCGGTGACTAAATGTTTTCAAACTAGGAACCATTTCAGGAATTCAAAAGATAATATACTTAATAGGCAAATGATAATTAAAACATAGACATAATTGTGTATGTCCTTTCCATTCTCATTTTCTCCATTTCTCCTCAACAATAACCATTGCCCTGACTGTGGTGTTTATCCTGATATATATGTGTAAGTGTATAATATATATCATATACATATATGTCATCTATGTATGCATGTATGTGTATATATATTATTTTTGCTGCTTACATTTGTCCAGAGCTGTATTTATTGTACTTGTTAATTTTTTATACATTGCATAGACTGCATCCTAATGTCTAAATGTGTGTGTGTGTGTGTATAACAAAACAGATTTGCAATGTGTAAATTGGTTTTACTTACTACCACAGTAGTTCACTTCCATTTCCATACTATTGGATGACTTTACATTACCATCTGTTGTTGTTCCCTTCTTAATAAATAAGTATTAAAATTGTTTTCACTTGCTTCAAGAATGTTTTCATGTTTCCTTAGCTTTTTTTTTTTTTTTTAAACAGTTGTTATATAGCCTGGGTAGGTCTTGAACTCATTTTGTATAGCTGGAGATGGTCTTGAACCCCTGATCCTTTTGGCTATCCCTCCCAAATGCTAGGATTAAAACATGCCGCCACCACACCTGGCCTCCTTACACTCTAATGAGTTTTTCTAGGGCACAACCTTAGTCATGAATAGCTAGGTCATAGAGGTGTGTATATGTGTATCTTTAGCTCTGAATTAAATAGTACCCAATATATGTCTGGTGTGCTTGTACCAGTTTGTACTCTCCAGATAGCATGCTTTCCTTCCTTTGTGTTTTTGTCTAAAAGTTTAATAGGATTTGGCTTGTGGTGGGTGTAAATTTCATATCATTATTTGTTATTGTATTTGTTATTAATACATTTGATAAAATTTATTTACATATATGTTAATATTGTATATTTAAGCATCATTTTTCAATTGTGAAATACTTGCTCATGTCTTTCTGTAGCACAAATTCTAATTGGTCTTAATAATAAAAATCCAGAGTTAATATAGGGGTAAATGCCAAAAGAGGAGAGAGACAAAGGAACAAGCCACAGCCACTTCTTACCTCCCCTGAATTCTCAGCCTGAAAGGGGGCGAGCTCCTGTCTCCTCCCACCTTTATATTCCTTTCTCTGCTCAGCCATCACTTCCTGTCTCCACCTCCCTAGTGCTGGGATCAAAGGCGTGAGCCACCACTGCCTGGCTCTGTTTCTCTTTTACACTGGATCAGTCTTGCATCTCTCACTCATGTTACTATTAGGTGGCTCACCTTCCTTTAACATCTCTCTCTCCTTTATTTATAGCATGTATATGCACATGTGTTTTTTTTTTTAAGATTTATTTATTATGTATACAGCATGTATGACTGCAGGCCAAAAGAGGGCACCAGATCTCATTACAGATGGTTGTGAGCCACCATGTGGTTGCTGGGAATTGAACTCAGGTCCTCTGGAAGAACAGCCAGTGCTCTTAACCTCTGAGCCATCTCTCCAGCCCATGCACATGTGTTTTGTTCCATAGTTTTTGTGTGGAGTTTAGAGGACAGCTAGGGTTCCTGGGATTGAACTCAGGTTGTCAGGCTTGGTACCAAGCACTGTTATCCACTGAGCCGTCTCTTTGGATTGGTTCTGTCTTGGTTTTGCTTTGCTGTCACTTGTAATATAGAAGTATCCTCTATTTGGGTTTATTTCTTTATTCTCTGATTTCATGTGGTTAACTCAATTTTAATATGACTGACTAGTCATATTTTCTTTCATGGCATATGCATTTTGTATGGTAAATATTTTCTTTCCCTGAAGTTTTTGGCTTTCAGGGCTGGAGAGATGGCTCAGAGGTTACGAGCACTGGCTGCTCTTCCAGAGGTCCTGAGTTCAATTCCCAGCACCCACGTGGTGGCTCACAACATTTGTAATGAGATCTGGTGCCCTCTTCTGGTGTGCCAGCACACATGCAGACAGAACACTGTATCTATAAAAAATCTTTTTTTAAAAAATTGGCTTTCATATTTAAAAACTTAATATATGGAGAATTAATTTCTTGTTGTTTTCTCAGAATTTGATAATAGCTCTAGGTTGGCTCCTGTCTCCACCTCCCAAGGACTGGTATTATAGGGGTATGCTACTACTTCCAAATTTTGAGAATTAATAGATTTTTCTCTTTTCATGTGAATAACCAGCTCTCTCAACATCCTGTTAGCAGTATCAAGTCTTTACTCTGTGGTTTGTAGAGCCACCCCTGTCCTGTCAGCTCTTTCCAGGCATATTTCTTACTGGCTTGTTCTGTTCCATGGATCAATTTGTCTGTCCTTGTGCTGATACTGTCTTGATTACTATAGTTTTTTGTTATTTTGTTTGTTTTTGAGACAAAGTCTCTATTATGTAGCTCTGGCTGTCCTTGAACTCACTCTGTAGACCAGACTGGCCTCAGACAGATCCACCTGCCTCTGCCTTCTGTGCTGGGATTAAAGGTGTGGGCATCACACCTAGCTGTGTGGCAATTGCAAATCCTTTCCCTTACTGGATTCTTTTTCGGGACTATTGGCTAAGTGAAACTTTCCAGGGTTACAATAAGGGATCGAGATGGGAGCAACAAAGTGAAGCCCGAAGTTCCAGGGATTACTGTTTATACCTGGGATTCTTAACGGCAGGATGTCTGGTGCACCCGCCCTAATGGGCAGTTTCACATTTTTCCTCTGCTATATTGCACAAACAACATTTCCCTATGTCTTTGTATCACAAAGAGCAGTTTTGAGTGTTTCAGACAACAATAAAAACAAAAACTGCCTGACTATTTTGGATACTTTTTGATTCCAGACAAATTTTAGGATCTGTGTTATTAATATCAGTGAGCAAAAAGAACTGAACTGCTGAGATTTATATCCTCATCACAGACTCATTTGCCATGTTTTTGTTGTTAATTTTTCACTGGTTTGTTTTTCTGTTTTTTTGAGTTCCAGGTTTCCTGGATGTATGTATGGCAATCCTTTTACCTTAGCCTTCCAAGTGCCAAGATTACAGGGCTGTGTCCCATGCCCACTTCATTTGCTGTCTTTATAAACGGATGATGAGACTGGATTTACAGATGTAAGAATTGATTTTTTTTTTTTTGAAGATTTACGTATTTTATTGTGTGTGTATGGGTGTTGTACCACATATGTGCCTGGTGCCCATGTAGGCCAAAAGAGGATGTCAGATCCCTCAGAACTGGAGCACATACACAGTTGTTAGCCACCATGTGGATGCTGGGAATTGAACCTAGATCATCTGAAATGCAGACAGTGTTCTTAACTGCTGAGCCATCTCTCCGGCCCCAAGAATATAATTTTTAAAATAGTTTTTTACATATTTTCAATTTATGAAATTATTTTCAGGTGGGGCAGTGGTGGTGCACGCCTTTAATCCCAGCACTGGGAGGCAGAGGCAGGCGGATCTCTTGTGAGTTCGAGGCCAGCCTGGTCTACAGAGTGAGATCCAGGAAAGGCGGAAAGCTACACAGAGAAACCCTGTCTTGAAAAACAAAAAAACAACAAAAAAAATTTTTCAGAACTTTTACAAACAGATTCACACACCTACTGTTAATATTCTGATCAGCCCCTTGAAATCCCACCCTTGGCTCCGCCCTCCATCTTGATGTAAAAACCTCATTCTAAGGGAAATCTCCTCCCCTTCCTCGCTTTCTCTTCCACTTTTCTTCCCACAAGTTGCACACCTTCCCCCTCTCCCTCCCTCCCTCTCCTTCCTCTTTCTCTTTCTGTCTCTTTCCTATCTTTCTCTTCATCTCTCTGTTATAATCAACTCTCCATGTGGATACAGCAGCTGAGTTGTGAGTTACTGGCCGCCGCCCGCATGGCATGCATCTGCCCAGCCCACCGGGGCATCTGCCGAGCATGTTTCCCGGCATGCCCGGGATACCCTCAGGGGTCCCCCTTGCAATAATTCATAATACCTACAGCTTTAAAACTCCTTGGATATTACCAGAAATACAAATAATTGACAAGTATTACGTTCTTGGCTCTGTAAAGCAGCTTAAGATCTTAAACTAGAATTGGTAAGTCTGAAAAGTCCACATTGACCTGATCCTGGGAAGAGGAGTATCATGTGATCTTAAAAGTGACAAGGTCTGAAGGGGTGTTAGGCCTAACACTGAGACCTACTTTAGTCAGAATTCCTTGTGTGAACCAAAATAGATACAGCCTCTGCTATGTCTTGGTACTTTGATGCAGTCTGTTGAAAGGCAGCTTTTAAAAAGCCCTTTTAGGGGGATGGAGTGATGCTCAGCAGGGAGGAATGCTTGGCTGCACTTGCAGAAGACCTGGGTTCAGCTCCCAGTACCCACATGGTGGCTCACAAGTCTGTAGCCCTAGTTGCAGAGAATCCAATGTTCTCTTCTGGCCACTGAGGGCACCAGGCATGCATGTGGTGCATAGACATACACACAGGCAAAACACATAGACACATAAAATAATTTAAAAACTTTTAAAAAATGATTTATTTATTTATTTTTATTTTACGTGCATTGGTGTTTTGTTTGTATGCATGTCTGTGTGAGAGTATCAGATCTCCTGGAGTTGGACTTATAGACAGTTGTGAGCTTCATGTAGGTGCTGGGAATTGAACCTGGGTCCTTTAGAAGAGCAGCCAGTGCTCTTAACCGCTGAGCCATCTCTCCAGCCCCTTAAATATTTTTGTGTTTTTTTAAATATATAATTTATTTTATATCCACTGGTGTTTTGCCTACATGCATGATTGTGTGAAGATGTCATATCTTTTTTTTTTTTTTTTTTTTGTTTTTTTTTTTGGTTTTTCGAGACAGGGTTTCTCTGTGTAGCTTTGCGCCTTTCCTGGGACTCACTTGGTAGCCCAGGCTGGCCTCGAACTCACAGAGATCCGCCTGGCTCTGCCTCCCGAGTGCTGGGATTAAAGGGGTGCGCCACCACCGCCTGGCTGAAGATGTCATATCTTATAGACAGTTGTGAGCTGCCATGTGGGTGCTGGGATTTGAACCTGGGTCCTCTGGAAGAATATTCAGTGCTCCTAACTGCTGAGCCATCTCTCCTTACAAACTTTTTTAAAGACACCTTTTTTTTTTTTTTAAAAAAAGAGACAGGGTTTCTCTGTGTAGTTTTGGTGCCTGTCCTGGATCTTGCTCTGTAGACCAGGATGGCCTTGAATTCACAGAGATTCACCTGGCTCTGCCTCTCCTTGCTGGGACTAAAGGCGTGCACCACCACTGCCCAACTTTAAAGACAACTTTTTATTATTATTATTATTATTATTATTATTATTATTATTTTGAGACAGGATTTCACTTTGTAGCTCTCGATAGCCTAGCACTTCCTGGCACTTGTTATATACCCCAGGCTGGCCTTGAACTCAGATCCACCCAAGTGTAGGTATCTACCACACCGGGTGGTGGTGGCACACACCTTTAATCCCAGCACTTGGGAGGCAGAGCCAGGCGGATCTCTGTGAGTTCGAGGCTAGCCTTGTTTACAAAGCGAGTTCCAGGAAAGGCGCAAAGCTGTCTCGAAAAACAAAAAACAAAACAAAACAAAAAGTACCTACCACCAACCCAACCTGGCCATGTGTTTTATTTCCTGTCTTCCATCAGATTAGTTGGGTTGTCTTTATCCTATACTTCCATCTATACCTTTCTCCATTCCCTACCATCTGGAAGCTTTCAGTTCTTTTAGTTGCTCCTCCTGAATTTTTGGTCTGCATACTTCAACGAAATCTAAAGTTAAATCATTATCTCTACTCTCTTCCTAAATAAGAACCCACAGTTTGTGTTACACATTGCTTTGGTTCCGTATTATAATCCACTTTGTTTTCATACGCTAGAATTAGTTATTGCTATTCTTATTTGATAACGTCTGCTCACTTGGATTCACCCACCTGCTTACCCTTCCTCTGCCTCCTGTTCTTTCATCTTACTTCAACCTGAGCTACACTCCCTGTCACCATAGGTGGGCTGCACAGGTGTTTTGTCATTCTACTACTGCTAATTTTTGGGTTTTGTTGTTGTTTTTTGTTTTTTTGCCAAATACGTTTTTATTTGTCATGACATTGGATAATTTACCTGGGGTTAAAAAAAAAAAAAAAAAGCCTGGGTTTGTAGGTTTTTCTTTTCTTTCTTTTTTCTTTTCTTCTCTCAATAGTTTTACTGCTGTGTTTTGTTTAGTTCCTGAATTGTAGTGGTGAGGTCTCTTTCTAAACTCTCGAGCTTATCTTTTGTCTGCTGCTCTGTTCCCTTTGTTCTTGGTTTTCTGCAAGCTTACTATAATGTGATCCTCACTTGATTTACCTTTATTTGTTCTGTTCTTTGTTTGTACTCAAATATAAGATTTCATAGCCTTCAAAGCACTTAAGAAAGTGCCTTGCATTTATATCTACAATTTTTTTTTGTTTTTGCTTTTTGTTTTTTGAGACAGGGTTTCTCTGTGTAGCCCTGGCTGGCCTGAAACTCACTCTGTAGACCAGGCTGGCCTTGAACTCAAGAGATCCACCTGTCTCTGCCTCCCTAGTACTGGGATTAAAGGTGTGGACCACCACTACCCAGCTCTTTAATTTTCTCATCTCTGTCTTCCCATGGCATAGATTGTTTCTTCACGCCACTTTTAATTTATAGCTTTATATTTCATTGAACTACATTTTAGATTCCTTGCAGTACTAAAGGTTATTTACATCTTGTCTTCAGTTGTAGAAAAACAAACAAAAATGAACAAATCACCTTTTTAATGCTTTTCTTGTTTTCCCCTCTTTGAGAAAGCAAGTGGGGTTAGCTAGCTGCTTTCTTTTACCTTCTCTTCCTGCTCAAAAACTCCATGAAGCCTTATCACTCTGGCATCATGCTGTTGAGCAAACAAGCACTGTGAACGTGAGGGTAGGCAGGAAGCTAGAGCCCAGCATGGCTTTGTGCTCCACTCCCAGAGGAAGAGCAGCTCCTGAGTCATGTGGGGGAAACCTTACAGCATTGTACCTCTGGGGGCTCACAGCTGTGCAGGAATCTGTTTCTATAGCAACAGAAGGCTTAACTCTTCCTCAGTTCTCAGAATATGCAGAGAAGTGACATGATAAACTTTGAGAGCGTCCTGTGCTCTAGGCAGGCTAGATTCATTTTCTCCCTTCTAGATCAATTGTCCAGTACAGTGGCCAATAGCTATGGGTGGTTATTTAAATTACAATTAATTAAATTGAAAATTCTGTTTCATGATTTTTAGTTTGTTTTTATTTTTGAGACAACATCTTAAGAAATTGCTTTATTAGCCTAGACTGGACCACATTAGATAGTCCAGCTTGGCCTTGAATACAAGGCAGTCCTCCTGCCATACCCTCCCAAGTGCTAGGAATATTGTACACCACTGTGTCAGCTTCAAATTCCATTGCTGAGTCACATGAGCTACATTTCCAGGATTTAGCACCTACAGATGGCTAGGGAGTGTCACAATTGGGTGACACACATAAAGAACAGTTGCACAACTGTAAAGTTCTGTAGATGGTACTGTAATAAACTCCGCCACAGCATTTTCACAGTCAACTCCTTTGTTAAATGTGTGATTTCAGTTGCCCTCCCAGTGCCTAGAGTCTGGAAGGCTCTCTTTTGAGTTACCATATTTTGTACCATCTGTATATTAAAAGAATCCAGAGAGGATATTGAGTCCTAAAAATGGCTTGTGGTTCGTTGATGATTCCAAGCTTGCCCCTTTTACCTATAGTTTGGTATGATGTAAAGAGGAGAAACCAGGTAAATAGAAAGGTCATGTTAAGTAAGCTTTAGGGAGAGTAAAGACTAACTTCTACATTGGCTTATTGGTCTTAATCAGCTGTGATTAAGCTGAGATGGAGAGGACAAGTTTGTGAGACGACTGGACAAAGCTAACTCATCTTAATGAAAAGTGTATATATATATATACATATATATTCATGAAAATATAATGGAACAAATTGTTTTACATGCTGGCTTAAATACCCCCCCCCCCCCCTTTTTTTTTTTTTTTTTTTTTTTTTTTTGAGACAGGGTCCTACTCTGTAGCCTGACTGGCCTAGACTGTGCTATGTAAGCCAAGCCAGTCTTGAACTCACAGAAATCTGCCTGCCTAAAGGTGTCAGCCACCAGACTTTGCCTAAAACACCTTTACCAGGGGCTGGAGGGAAGGATGGCTTAGCAGTTAAGAGCCTGCATTGTCTTGCACAGGACCAGAGGTGCTTCCCAGCACCATAGCAACCTGAAACTCCAGCTCCAGGGATTCCAGCACCCGCTTCCATCTTTCCCAGGCACTGCACTTATGTACACAGTACCCTTACACACACAAACACACACACACACACACACACACACACACACACACACACTTAAAAATAAAATCTTAAAACCTTTGGGATCTGGCTCAGTGTATGAGGAACTTACTGCATGTCATAGTTCAATTCAGCTGTCAACTTGACACATTTGGGAAGAGGGAACCTCAGTTGTTGAGTTGCTTCCATCGGCTTAGCCTGTGGACCTGCCTCTGGGCGGTTTCTTGATTAATTTTAGGCACGCAAGGGGTAGTGCCATCCCTTAGGTGGGTGGTGGTCCTGGGTTATATAAGAAAGCAAGCTGAGCAAGCCAAAGAAGAAAGAAAACCAGTAATAAGATCTTACTGAAATTTGACTCAGGTTGGAAGTTCCTTATAAGGAAACCATCTTCCTCTTCATCCTTTGGAGTTGCCATCTCAGTTCTCCTTTGAGTTGCTATAGAATGGTTTAGACACACACACACACACACACACACACACACACACACACACACACACTCACTCTGAATCTCATTCCCCATTCACATATAACAGCATTTTACTGGCTGAAGTCCAGAGAGACCAAGGTTAAGAATAGTGTGGGTCACACTAGCTCTAGCCCAGTGAACAAAAGGAAGAGCCATCCTAGTTTTGGCTTGTGACAGACGATGCCAAAATTTTCTTCACTCAATTATGGAGCTCTGGTGGAGACTCAGAGTCCTTCCTAACACAGTGTTCCAGGTGCCCACCACCCATACCAACCTGTGACAGTGCCATGCCCTTCGTTGCTCTCCTTTGCTAGGAATTTGAGGCTTGGGATTTGTATTCAGAGAAAGATTGTAGATGCTGGTAATGTAAGCCAGATGCATTTTAAAGAATGAACCATCATGGCCCAAGGCACAGAATCGGTACCTAAGTGAAGATGGAGCTAAGAGTGTGATTTGGGATGTGTTTAGTTCATGCCGATGGTTTTGTGGGATTGGCAAAGGTGGCTTGGGGTTGACTTTTTGGAAAAAAAAAAAAAGAATCTGAAGACAAAAAGACAGTTTGTGAGCTGAAAGGGGGGAATTCAGAAAGAATTCAGAGGCAGCATTTGTAAAGAGAAGTCATAAAAGAAAAACAAAATGTCCTTCAAATGATGAATGCTCTGTGGAAACAAAAGTTAATCGAACTTGGTGCTTTCTAAATGTGGGATTTCTTGTTGGATAAATCAGGACCCAAAAGTTCCTCCATTTTTTTTTAATCCCAAAAATCACCAGTTTTCAAACATTAGTATAGAAAGTGTAAGCCTCCCTTCCAAATCTTCTGTATTTCTCCAGATGTTTTCCCCAGCAGATGGATGCTTGTGAATAAAACACATGATGCTTAGCTTCCCTACGTCTGGATTTGTTTACTTTAATTCCTCTTCATCGTTCCATGTAATTCCATGCTTTGTGAATTATATTTTTTTATTCTTGTTTCTGTTATAATTTCTAGAAATTTTTCTTCACTGGACGTTACACTGTTTATAGGAACTCTCTCTGACTGTCCGGCCATCGTGACTGCCTTTGCTAGAGACATCATATCTTCCATCTCTGTAAGTTGTCGGAAGAACCCATAGGGAAAGATCGCATAGCACATCCTCTGAGCTTAGTTTGTTCTTAGGGAGTATTGAGTTATAAGCTAGAAAGTATTCAGAGCTGGGACTGGAGCGATGGCTCAGTGGTTACTGCTCTTTCAAAAGACCTGAGTTCAGTCTCTAATACCCACATAAGGCAGCTCACAACCTCCTGTACTTCCAGCTTAGGGGGTCTGAAGCCTCTGACCTTGGAGTGCACATGTTCTCAGCTGCACATACCTCCCACCCTTCTCCACTCATACACAACTAAAAGTAAAATCATTTATTTGTTTGTTTGTTTGTTTGTATATTTATTTATTTCCAGACAGGGTTTCTCTGTGTAGCTCTGCCTGTCCTGGATCTCACTCTGTAGAACTCACAGAGATCCACCTGCCTCTGCCTCCTGAGTGCTGGGATTAAAGGCCTGGGCCGCCTCTGCCGCCACCACTCGGTTTAGAGCTTTTTTTTTTTTTTTTTTTAAATTTAGAGCTGGGCACCAACTGCAGGGAATATGTGGTAAATAAATGATGTCAGCTGTGGACTCAAAGAGCCTAGCTCTTCCAGCCCTCAGTTCTGGGCCTGACTTGCACACTGCTTCTTTGCATTTTCTATCTAGTGGGATGATTGCTTCTGCCAATGACTAGAGCATAAAGGTTTTTTTTCTTTGTTTGTTTTTAAGTCTTGGATTCACAATCTGGCCAGCTCTAAAAGAAAACACTTTGCACTGGGATGTGGTTCAGGTTAGGCTGTGAGAGGATGAGCTTAGCTGGGGACTTTTGCTTCCTTGGGGTACTGCACCCTGAAACTGTCAAGTGAGCAGCATTCTGGTAGGGCCTGCCCTGTAGTCATTGGTTGGGGCCAGGGCTGTGACTGAAACTGGTATTGGAGCACACAGGGGGATGTTTAAGTGAGGTAGATCCACCAGCCCCAAGGTCTGAGCAGCTGTTAGGTATCAGGCTGGCAAGTGTCCTGAGGAGTTCCTGTCTCCTCTGGTAACCTGTGGGATAGTGAACTGACCACTAACTCAGCATTTTATTTGAATTTATAAAAGACCTCTGATTTGTGTCTTGGTAGACATCTGAAATATTCCTAAGTAAGAAAAAGCATCCTTTCTAAGTGTTAGGTTTTTTTTGTTTGGTGCTAGGGGTTGAACCCAGGGCCTTATACATATTACACAAATGTTCTACAAGAGTCTCCTCATGTGTAGTTTAAACTGGCTTCAACTCCCCATCCTTCTGCCTCAGTCTACCAAGTGCTGGGATTATAGGCATGTACTACCACATTTGGTAATATGTTGGGTTTATTTTTGTTGTTGTTTTTAATATTTAAAAAAATGAGTGTGTGTGTGTGTGTGTGTGTGTGTGTGTGTGTGTGTGTGTGTACATCACAAGTATGTGGAGGTTGGAGGATAACCTGCATGAGTTAAGTTCTCTCCACCATGTGGGTTCCCAGGAACAAACTCAGGTCATTAGGTTTGGTGGCAAAGAGCCCTTAGCCACTAAGCCGTCTCACTGGCCTGGTGTTGGTATTTTAGAGATGTTGCTACTTACTACATGTGACTGAGGCCTAGAACCTGGAAATAGGGCTTAGGATGAAGCTGAGCCCATTGCCCAACAGCAGGGCTATTGTTTATTGAGTTCCAGTAGATGACATGTGTCATTTCCTCCTTTCCCAGAGAAAGTAGAGAGATGAGCAGATTAGGAAAGTACTTGGGAAAATTCTGTAATGATTTGCACTTGAGCCAGGCTTAACACTTGAATACTTGGACTTTTCCCTGCTGTGACTCTTGCTTTTCTGTAGTCTGGGTTTTGTTAGGTAATGCGTCTTTTTAAAGCAGACAAGTAGAGTTGTAACAAATAGTAACACATGATAACAATATTTCTGACAGCAGACATTTATTTAATTAATGCTTACTAAGAGCCTGCCACTGTTTAAATGTGTTCGGTATATTCATTCTTTGTCTTTGCCCTGTGACATATTTGACAGATGCAGAAACTAAGCCCCAGTACTTAGGAACTTGCCTAAATGTCACATAGCAGGCAAGTGATGTGGCTTTAATGAATGGCACCTCATACTGTTAAGTGGCCATTCGGAAATGCAATTATTAGGATCTTTTTTAGCCCTGATGGTCTTTCCTTCAATTTACAAACCTTTGTAGTTCTATAAAATGATGAAGAAATAACAGACATTTTCTTACCTCTGTCTGCTCTAAGAATTGCACTCTTTTATTCCTCGTTATGACCAGTCCCTTTAACCACTTTTGACTCCAGTGGGATCTACAGTCCACAGACCCTGTGTCCTCCACCCTCTCCTGCCTGTCTTTCTCCCTTATAGCTTAAATTCCTCAGCCGATGATAGTAAGTCACTCTCAATGCCTTTCCCCCCTTCTGCCTTGTTACAGCTTGGCCAAGCCTCAACCTTGGTTAAATCAAGTTTGCCTGCTGTGTGGGTGTAGTCCTGGGAGGGAAGAAATGCAGAGCACCCCCCTTCTCCACTCTCCATTCCTGATCACCAAGTTTAAATGGGTTTAAACATGACCTGGGAAAGCTGACCTTTTTTATAGTGCATTCATTCCAACTTCTAGAGGGTTGTTCCTTACCTTCTCCTCCTCAAAACTATCTCCTTCATAGCTGACTGGTGGCACACACCTGCAGTCTCAACACTTGAGAGGCAGAGGCAGGAGAATTGCCAGTTCTGGGCCAATCTGGGATACATAATGAGATCCTTTGTTAGTCCCCCCTCACCCATCTTAGCCTTTGGTGAAGACCTTACTTTTACTTTCTTTTTCATTGAGAAAACAGTTAACTACCCTATCTACCCATCACCCACCTATATACATCTCTGCTATTCTTGTCTTTCCTGTAACATTATGAATTGTCCATATTCTTTGCAAAGGCTGACCCCTCTCCTTGTAAATTAGATCTCAGCCATTTTCCATAAGTCATTATGGAATCCTCAGCACTGATCTCCAGGCCTTCTCTGTTCTCTCCTAAGTGTGGCTTCTCTGGCACATTCCTATCAGCACTGGTGCAAACTGCTGGCATTTCTCCCACTTGAAAATAGCAATAACAGAGTATATCCTGCTTTCATTTCACTACTTCCCATGATAGCAAAACTCGTAAGAATTCTCATTCTGGGACTGGGGAGATGGCTCAGCGTTAAGAGCATTTATTGCTCTTGGAGAGGACCGTGGTTTTCTAGTTTCTTCTTTTAGGACCCAGAGTATGTAGTAGATTAGTGAATGTTCCATACATGTTTGAAGAGAAAGTATTTTCTGCTATTGGAGGATTGTTCTGGCATTGTTGGTTGAGTCAGTTTGGTTGTTGGTCTTGTTTGTTTGGTTGGTTGGTTGGGTTTTTGGTTTTGGTTTTTCCAGACAGGGTTTTTCTGTGTAGCCCTGGCTGTCCTGGATCTCGCTCTGTAGACCAGGCTGGCCTCGAACTCACAGAGATCCGCCTGCCTCTGCCTCCATGCGCTGGCACTAAAGGCGTGTGCCACTGCCCTTGGTTGTTTTCAATTCTTCCAGAACTATACTGATTTATGTTTACTTATTTAATTAATTGCACAGGGAAGTGTTAAAAAGCCACACCAACTTCCATTGATGAGCATCTTTGTTTGCCCTCTGACTTTTGCCTTTCTGTGTCTTTTTTTTTTTTTTTTTTTTTTTTAGGGTCTCATTATGCATCCCTGATTGGCCTGTAACTCACAGAGATCTCTGCCCTGCAAGTGCTGGGATTAAAGGCATGCTCCTGCTCCACCACACCAGGCACTATCTGTATCTATAGATATTTTCTGGTAGAAAATGTATGGTTTGGCATATTGCTTTTTTTTTTTTTAATCCAGACTAATAATTTTTTGCATCTTTAGTTAGTGTTTTGTTTGTTTTTGAAACATATAGCCCAGGCTAGCCTCAAATTCACTTTGTAGCTAGGGATGACCTTGAACTTATATATGTGTGTGTGTGTGTGTGTGTGTGTGTGTGTGTGTGTGTGTGCGCGCGCTGCAGGGTATGCAGAAGCCAAATGAAGACACTGAATGTCCTGCTCTATCACATTCTACCTTATTCCTGTGACAAAGGGTTTCATACTGAACCTGAAACCAGCAAATGCCATCAGTCCTCTTGTCTCCTCCCCCACAGTGTTGGGTTTCAGGCCCAGGTGCATATGCAGCCACAGCAAGCTTTTTAGGTAGTTGCTGGGCATTTGCTCTCAGGTTCTCATGTTTGTGCAGCAAAAACTCTTGCCCACTCATTTATATCCACAACCCTGACCTTGAACTTCTCATCCTCCTTCCTGTACCTCCCCAGGGCTCCCTGCAGGCTGAGGTAGCAGTACTCTACCAGCTGAGCTACATCCCCAACCCTTTCAGCTGATATTTATGCCATTGCAGTGTAAGAACAATATGAGTCTTAAGATAATATTCTTCCATTCATTTCCTCCGTGACCTCTGTGATTTTCATATATTTTATGTGCTCATGTGTGTGTGCCTGAGAGGAGAGTCAATGAATAGACACTAAAAGTAAAACCCACAGTTTGCAGTTCACAAAACAGACATGTGATGTAAACAGGTAGTAAAACTCAAGCCATAGGAAGAAGACACTTGAAAGGCACAAATAGCCTCATTTTTCTGGTTCTCTGCTTCAAGTGGCTTGAAGGGTGAGGGAAATTTTAACCTAACAGACAGATGAAGGCTGGGCTATAATTAGTAAGAGGCTGCCATTATCAGTTCAGTGCCGCACAGGTCCCACTTATATAAGAATGCAGAGGGATCATAAGGAAGCTCAGTCTTGTAAATTCAGAATTCAGCTCCTTGCTGCTAGCACTCCTGAGTATGAAAATCAGATTCCCCATTTCACATAAGCCTTCCTCTTACCCGGCGGGAAAACCAAGGACCTGTTGCCTCAGGGTCACTGTTCACTAGCCAGATCTCTGTCGGGAAATGGATCTCTAAGATTTGCTTAGCTGCTATGGGCTCCTGGCTCATCTCAGGTTCTCCTTTTAAGAACACAACTCTGGCAGCCAAGTTATCTGCTCCCTTATCCTGAAAGGTTTGGACAGGCTACCAAAAATGGAGAATCAACTTAATTTCTTTGAGCTATTGAAATCTTGAACATTTATAAAGCAATGCTGGTGCTTCAATAGTACTTGGGCAAGTAAGATTTGTTCAGTGATGGTATATATTTGTATATGTCTACATTAATGAATAAAGCAATGTGTGATTCAGTTTCTTTAATGTGTTTAAAGAAAATCTTTGGGCTATGTAACACTTTGTGAGCTCTAGCTCCATTGATCTAGGGTGGAAGAAAGCAACCATGTTCTTGAGTGCCTGACCTGTGCCAGGCACAGGTATGGAACTTGGCATATATTCTCTTTTCCTTTATAGCGATCCCAAGTATAGAAAGAAATTACTCCCATCATATGATCGGAAATGACAGCATCAGGATTTCTGCCTGGCATCTGCATTGTATTTTGCAACCTTTAGGATGGGCACACTTAAATGCGGTTGTGTTTGTTCTCTTTCCTGTCGGTTGACGGAAAATGTTGCTATGCAGGGGTAAGAACAGTGGATAATATTGCTGAGATCTATAGCTTTGGGGCCTTCTATTTAAGAATGGGACTCCACTGATAGGTTAATGTATATGATGTTAGTTTTACTTTTCTTCATGTTTTAATTCCTAGTTTCCTTTTCCATTCCTAAATTCCTTTTTTTTTTCCTTGACAAGGTCTAACTGTGTAGCTTAGGTTGATCTGGAACTCATAATGCAGACAACCACGCTGGCCTTGAATTCAAAGAGACCCATATGCCTCTGCCTCCTGACTACTGGGATAACTTGCTGACAGATATGGAACGGTCTATGATAAGGAAATTAATTGGAACCTGCTCATGAACCCTTCTTTCCTTCCACCTGGCAGTTGGGTTTTGGGCTCCAAGTCCCTGTGATTTTAGAGCTGAATCAAAATCCACTTTTAAAAATATATAATTTATTTTTATTTTATGTGCATTGGTGTTTTGCCTATGTGTATGACTGTGTGAGGGTGTCAGAATCCCTGGAACTGGAGTTATAGACAGGTGTGAGCTGCTGTGTGGGTGCTGAGAGTTGAACCCGGGTCCTCCGGAAGAGCAGCCAGTGCTCTTAACCACTGAGCCATCTCTCCAGCCCCTCAAAACCTATTTTTGTTGTCTATTGTTAGGCAATAAAATTTGCCTTAAAACGTAATGCCTTGCTGAGCTGAGTTGACGGCTCAGTCAGTAAAGTCCTTGCTGTGCAAATGTGAGGACCTGAGTCCAGTTCCCCAGAACCTCTGGGACAATCGAGCATGGTGGTGTGCGCTTGTAATCATAGTATTGGAGAGGTGGAGACGACAAGTGGGTTTTTTGGCCAGCCAGTTAGACTGGCTTGCTGGCCAGTCAGTCAGCCTAGCGTACTTGACAAATTCCTGGCCTCTGAGAGACCCTATCTCAAAAAGAAAAAAATTGTTGGACAGTGCCTGAGTCAGGATACCTGAGGTAGTCCTTAGCCTCTGCACACATGTGCACATGTAACCACATACATACAAAACTTCACATGCATGTACACATACAATTTAATGACTTACAGCCATAATAATTCTGTGACCCAGGAATTCAGGCTGGGTTCAGCTGGATTGTTGTTTGTGTAGCAACAGCTGGGATGCTTGTATTCAGACAGCAACTGGAGCTGGAATGTCTAAAATAACTGCTGGAGTCTTTGCCACCTTGACTGGCATGATTAGGAGGTAGAGTCCCTCTCTCCATGTGGCTCTGCCTTTGTTTGACTGGCTTGGGTTTTTAATGGCAACTAGATTCCAGGGGAAAAGCATTCTAAGCGACTACAGCAGAAATTTGCAATTCTTTTTTTTTAAATTATTTTAATTATGTGTGTGTGGCAGGAAGAGGTTTGTGGACATGAATGCAAGTGCCCACAAAGGTCAGAGATCCCCCTGGAGCTGGGGTTACAAACTGTTTTGTTTATTTATTTATTTAATTTTTTTTGGAGCTGAGGATCGAACCCAGGGCCTTGTGCTTGCTAGGCAAGCGCTCTACCACTGAGCTAAATCCCCAACCCCAACTGTTTTAAGCCATTTGTAGTGGGTGCTGGAAACTGAACTCAGGTCCTCAGGAAGAGCAGTATCTGCTCTTAACCATGGAGTCATCTCTCTAGCTCCAAGAAGTTATAATTCCTGAAGGGCCTGGCTTCAGAAGATTTCTCTCTGTAGTCTGGCCCATTGATAAGGGGATGTCGGGAGATGGGACATTGTAGAAGAACCTCTGAGATAGAAGCATAATCTACCCTTCTGTGAAGAACTTGACTCCACTCCAGGTCGATTAAGTCAGAATCCCTAAAGAACCAGATGCTCTTGGGAAAGTTGGCTGTGTACACTTGGAAGCATACTCTCCTGAGCCTGGCAGTCAGGCTCTGCATGCAACAATGGAAGCCCTCACTCCTTTGATTATGCTGATAAAATAAATTGAACATAATTTAAGTGCTGCTAACATTTTTCCCCTAGGTCTTGATCCCATTTTTAACTTCTATGAAAACTCTCCGACTAGGACTGTTCAGTAGGAGAGCACTTAGTAGCTTATGAAGGCCCAGGTTTGATCCCCAGCATCAGAACAAAGTAGCAAAGCAGAGCACCTCTGCAGACACGCTGGTGTATACTTTGGTGCCCTTTCAGTGAGCTACAACTCCTGTCCTGGTCTTCTTAAGACAGCGTTACTTAGGAGTCGTTTGAAACAAGTGTCTCACTGTGTAGCCCTGGCTGTCCTCAAACTTGGGGTCTTGCTGCCTGTGCCTCCCAGTGCTGGAAGTTTGTGTAAAGGCATGTGTAAAGTTTGCAGCAAAATTGAGAGGTAAGGATTTTTGTTTGTGTGGTTTTTTTTTTAAGCTCATACATAAATGTGTTGTATTATGCATTAATTTAAGGATTTAAAAAAATAGTTACAAATCCAGAACCATTTGTTAAAAGGGCCGTCTCTTTTCACCCATCTCTTCCTCATTATACTTAGTATTCCTCATTCTCACTGGTGAGTTGGCCATCCATATGCTTGTATAGGAGTGGCAGAGTGTCTGTCATAAAGGATGAATGATGCCTTGTCCTCTTTCATCTTCTTGGGAAGCTGAGATGGGAAGATCGAGAATCCAAGGCCTGTATCACTCTCCTGTCTCCTTTCTTTATCTTAAAGCCATCTTTGTACCAGTGAGTTTCCAAGATGCCTGGTCAAGTCTAGTTCCCTGTGCCCTGAGTGATGGGCAATTTTTTTTTTTTTTAAATGCCGAATGCCTTTTATTGAAGGAGGGAGGAGGTCTTAAATACAGGCTTATAGTACAATGGGAGAACCCCGGAGGGCAGAAGTTCACTACCGATGTTTTACAATCTTGCATGCCCAATATGTATGATACACAGACAAGGAACTTCCCTTAAGCATTCAGGAGGGTGGAACTCGGCAGGGAATTAGCATAGGGAGGATATCAAGGTCAAGGTCAGCAAGCCAGGCAACAGTTACCCAAAATGGGGGCCAGGGCCCTACAGGTCCCCTTTTTACTAAAAAATGAGCTTCTGACATAGGTTGCGTGGGACGTCAGCAGGTCACCTTACCTGTCATGGTGCCACACGGGCACTCTGTCTTAGGTTGGTGAGCACCCCCCAGGCATTACCTGTCTCTGAATACTCATTATCATACAGGCTCAATCATGTGTGAGCTGCAGAGTTAACTGCTGCCAAAGATCTCAAAGTGGTGCTGGGCTTGCAATCTGTGTGTTCAACACAGAAAAGACCAACAGAAGTCCTAACTCACCCATTAGCCAGTAGGCTAAAGGCAACTGAGCCATTCCCTTCCTTAACGAGCCTTACTGCAAATTGGAGTCCTTTTTAAGATGGTATCAATAGGCACTTTTGAGAGTGAGTGCTTTTATCAGAATTTTTTTGTCCGTTATTGCCTAAGTGGCTAACACATTATCACCCTGGCAGATGTGCCTTTATCTTTTCAGGGGGTTGTGAGAGGAAGTTCACATTGCACACTAGTGCTTCTTTCTGCAATTTTACTTTGCAGAACATTTAATCTTAGTCTTAACAAAAGTTGGCAGTTGTCTTTTAACGCTTCAGATTATGTATGTCTTTAAATAGGCTGCCTTCCAAAACTAAGGGTTTCGCTTTGTTTTGTTTTGGGGTTTGTGTTTGTTTGTTTGAACTAACTCTGTAGACTAGACTGGCTTTGAATTCAGAGATTCGCCTGCCTCTGCCACTTGCTGCCTGCATCTGCCTCCTGAGTGCCGGGATTAATGGCATGTACCACCACTACTGAAAACTAAGTTTTCAATGTTTTTTCTTCACCAGGCCTTTTTATGTCCAATTTGCTTAACTAAAATTTATTGAGAATTTGAATAGACAGGAGCCATTTTAGGTTTTACTAAATGTGTAGGAATGATTAATTATGGCTCTTGTTGTGGGACTTTACAGTTTAGTAAAAGTTACTGAGTTTAATACACAAGTGTAAAAGGCAGCATGTGGGAGTTGGGTGGAGACCAGCTTTCAAAGCCTGCTGGGCTTTCGGGAGCTTCCCTTTGCACTTATAAACAATAAAACCTTGATTCTTGGTATTTAACCCTGGGTATTGGCCATCACCCTCTTTCAGCTTTTGTGACTCACTTTCCTGCCACTTTTTTTTTTTTTTTTTTTTTTTTTTTTTTTTTTTTTTTTTTTTTTTTTTTTTTTTTAAAGATTTATTTATTTATTTATTATTTGTATACAGTGTTCTGCCTGCATGTGTCCCTGCAGGCCAGAAGAGGGCATCAGATCTCATTACAGATGGTTGTGAGCCACCATGTGCTTGCTGGGAATTGAACTCAGGACCTCTGGAAGAGCATTCAGTGCTCTTAACCTCTGAGCCATGTCTCCAGCCTCCTGCCACTTTTCTTAAGGCCGAGGCTAGAAATATGGCAGTCCTCCTGTCTCAGCTTCTTGAGTGCTGTCATTACAGGCATGGACATTGCCATGTCTAACTCCCTGGGCTGCTGCTTCTCCTTTTGTTTTTTCAAGGCTTTTTCAAGTTTCTCTGTGTAGCCCTGGCTGTCCTGGAACTCCCTACTGTAGACCAGGCTGGCCTCGAACTCAAAGATCCGCCTGCTTCTGCCTCTCAAGTGCTGAGCCAACATACCTGGACTCCTGGGCTTCTTAAAAATGGAATTCTTTTTTATTGTTTGGACATGCCTCCCTATATAGCCATGACTGTCCTGGAACTCATTATGTAGCCCAGGCTGGCACTCACTATCCTCCTGGTTCAAGAATTCTTTTCTCTAACATTGCCTAACACTTTGATCAGAAGATGGAGGTGATAGAGTATTTAAAATAGTGATTATTTTAGCTGCTACCTCTTCCCTTCCATCCTGTTAAATTAAAAAAAAAAAAAAAAAGCTTCGTTTTCACTGAAATCCCCTGGCAGGTGCCTTAGTTGGATTAATAGGGGTGCTTCTGGTGGCCTCAGGAATCTGGCTTTGGCACATGTTCTTTAAGCATTCGGTGTGAGTGTTTTTTAATTTGCCCACACCCATGCAATCCATGTTTCCTGTGCCAATACCAGAATAACCCTGGCCAGGGATCAAGATAAGCCTAGTAACTGTCCTAAAATTAAATGCTTAAACTCTGTTTGCCCTTTGCATTTTATTTTGAAGTCCTGAGCCCTTTTTCACCACTTAGGACAAGGCGAGGAAGGAGACACTTGGAGTCAGTATCCTAGATGTAGTAAGGGGCTGGGTAAGAAGGACAGTCATTGTTAATAAGCAGAGATAGAGCCAGTATAAATTTTCTGGGTTAAAGATAGTTTTAACCCAACAATAGGATGCTGTGACATTATTAATCACTGGCTTTCCCCAAGCAAACTATAGTAGTCTGGACTGTGAGTGTGAACTATACTGAACCAGGCCCGTGCCTCTGATGCTCCTCCAGCTCAGCTATGCTGCTCCTTAACGAGCTCACCAAGTAGCCCCAGTGAGGATATATTATGTGTATCCATGACACCTTTCAGATTATAGGAAATCATTCAAACTCTGAGAAAGAGGCTTTTGCCTAAGAGTGGCTTATAGTCTGACTACAAAATAAATTGCTTTTATTGCTGGTTTTATCATCTCCCTGTATGTACATTTGCTGCTGGTATAGTAAAAAGATGGTGGTGAGCTTTGTGTCCCCTGAAGAAGCCTTTGCAAATAGGTAGTGGGGAGAAGGGTAGACCATGTTTAAGCATAACCCTTTAGTTATTGTTTGAATGTATGTAGACATCAGAGTCACTTTTTAAAAATGTAACATTTCAGGCAGATGAGCTGGCTCACTGGATAAAGGTGCTTGCCACCAAGCCTGACAGCCTGAGTTCTAACCACAGAGAGAGAGGGAGAGAGAGAGAGAGAGAGGGAGGAGAAAGAAAGAAGCATTTCAAATGTACTGATGTAATATAGCAAATATATATACTTGTAACCAAGATTGTTGTATGAGTTCTGACAAAGCTTGCCTGGAGATCAGAAGCAGAGTAGCCAGCCACTTCTTACCTCTTCGAAATCTCAGACTGCATGTGTGGGGATCCTATCTCTATGAATCCTCAGAACGAATGGTCGAGAGATCCTGTCTCCACCCACCGTATATTCCTGTCCCTAACTCCCATGTGCTGGGATTAAAGGCACATGGGAGGCTGGGATCACAAGATGTCTGTATATTTTTTATGGGACTTTTTCCTGTTTTGGATTTTATTTTGTGGGGTTTTTGTTTTTTTGTTTTTTTTGTTTTTTGTTTTTTTTTGTTTGTTTGTTTTGTTTTGCTTTGTTTTGTTTGAGACAGGATCTCACTCTGAAGCCCAGGATAGCCTGGAATTCAATATATAGCTTATGATTACTTCAAACACAAGGCAGTCCTCTGCCTCAGCTTCTCACATACTCAGATTATAGATATGAGCCAGTACAGTTCAGTTGGATTTCTCTATATTTATGCCATCTCAGAGAGCCCCCATAGCTTTCTATGTGTTAATATAAATAGGTCTAGGGATATAGGTTCAATCCCTAGTACTGAAAAAGAAAAAAAGGGTGGGGGGGAAATGTTTACTTCTTTGAGATTTCCTTTTAAAATTCAGTACTGTGTTGTGTTTTTTGAGATGTTCTGTGCATATCCAACATGACACTCTTTATTAGTCTATATGCACAGGGAGCAGTTAATTGGAACACTTTTGTACCTGTTTGTAACCATTAGCATGAATGGTGCTGTGGGTTTTGCATGTGCAGATCTCTTGCCTTTCCCAATGCAGATAGATGGTCCTGTTATAGATGTCCTATTATAGTTGAGTTCTTTATGTCATTTCTGTCATGCTTAGGACTGCTGTAAGGATGCGCCACAGATTGAGTACCTTGTTCCAGATGCCTATAGTCTGTCATCAAGGTGTCAGCATGACGCTGTCTTTGGAGGCCTCTGTCCTTGGCTGGCAGATGGCCACCTTCTCCACATGTCTCCACACGGTCTTCCATTTGTGTCTGTGTTCTAATCTCTTACAAGGATAACAGTTATATTCTATTAGGGCCCACTCCCAAAACCCCATTTTAATATGCTGATTCGGCTTCTAATACATTATTGGATTAAAGCAAATAAAGTGGACCCCCTTTGCTTTACAAGGAGAATGCTCTTGGAGCCTTGCACTTGGTGACAGTTACAGTGAGTCTGTGGATATTGTTTATTAGGCCAGAGAAGATTCTTTGTGCCCTGTTTGCTCTCAAGAACGGAGAACATGAGGCCTGCCTCAAACTAGAGATCAGAAAACTTGGGTTCCTTCCTCATAGAGGTTCAGAAAAATAGCATGGGCTGTCTCTAAGGCTGATTTGGAAGACAGGAGCTTCAGACAGAGCAAATAACAGCATAAAAAGGCGTGGGTGTTTGACAGGCCAGTCACAGGCACAGGCACATAGGTATCCCTATGTTGCTCTGCTGCCCCTCAGTGTTTCTGTCAGCAACCCAGCATCTTTCCGCTGACTTCTTTCTGTCACTACACTGGTTTCTTTTGGTCACCATTAGGAGTCGTCTCCTCTTTGGATGTACTCTGGGCCTCCTCAGGCTTTGCATTGAGTGTTCTGATTTCCCATTGTTGTTACTTCCTAGCATATGCATTTTCCTAACTTGAGTGAGATACAGTTTCTGTACACTCACCGAAAGTACACCCCAGTAGATTTTATTATGTCCACAGGGTTGTGCAGCATCACCGCAGTCAGTTTTAGAACATTGTCATTATCTCCCAATGAAAGTTTCCCATACTTTTAAAAAATACTTAGTTTTTAAAATTCTATATCCATGCACTCGTGTGTGTGTGTGTGTGTGTGTGTGTGTGTGTGTGTGTGTGTGTGTGAGAGAGAGAGAGAGAGAGAGAGAGAGAGAGAGAGAGAGAGAGAGAGAGAGAAAGACAGAGACAGAGACAGAGAGAGAGAGAGAGAGAGAGAGAGAGAGAGAGAGAGAGAGCGCGAGCGCATGCATGCCATGGTACAATGTGTCGGTTAGAGGACAGCTTGCAAGCACCAGTTCTCTCTTTCCCCCATGTTGGTCCCAGGATCAAACTCAAGTCGTTAGACTTGTCAGCAGGTGCCTTTACCTGTTGCGCCGTCTAGCTGGCCATCCCATACTGTTTAAAAAATTCTCTTGCGGGGCTGGAGAGATGGCTCAGCGGTTAAGAGCAAGGGCTGCTCTTCCAGATGACCCAGGTTCAATTCCCAGTACCCACAAGGCAGCTCACAACTGTCTGTAACTCCTGTTCTGGGGGATCCTACACACTTACAAAGACATACTTGTAGGCAAAATACCAACGTACATAAAATGCAAATAAATTATTAAAAAAATTCTGTTGGGGAAGGGGTTGTTTGAGACAAGATCTTGTCCTTAGCCCAGGTTGACCTGGAACTCACTGTGTAGCACCTGCTGGCCTTGAACTTGTAGCCCTTCTGCCTCAGCACCCACATCGGAAGAGTTCCAGTGTGTACCTCTATATTCAGCTCTCATGACCTGTAGACATACCCATCTCCTCTCACTCTTGTAGTCCAGTACAGTCTACTTTCTGTCTGTATAGATTTATATTTTTCTTCTAGAATATACTTTTAAATTTTTTCCTGGGTTCTCCTTTAAATGTATCCTACAAGCTTGTTTTTTGTTGTTTTGGGACTGGTCTTTTGTAGCCCAGGCTAGCTCAAACTCCGCATGTAGCTGAGTATAATTTGAACTCCTGATTCTCCTCCCTTTACTTCAAGTACCTGCGACTACAGGCCTATCTTCCCACAAACTGTTTAATCATAAATTTTTGGGGAGGGGAGTGAGGACAGGAACAAGGTCTCACAGTGTAGCCCAGGCTGGACTGGAACTTATTATGTAGACCAGGCTGATCTCAGATATAATCTTCCTGGCTCATCTTCCCCATTGCTGGAATTATAGGTATGATGCCTAGCTTGAGGAATAATTTTGTCATGTTTGTATTGTTTCTAAGAATCACTTTGATATTAACATAAGAAGCCTTATGCTTCTTATTCATATTCATATTCAGGATTCATAGTTATAGAATATATAGTGAAATTATTCTTAGATTGTTTGATGAAGTTGGCAATTACATTTCCTTAGATGATCCAATACAAATGCATACTATTTGCTGTTTTAGGAATTATGGAATCCAGATTGCATGAATTAGACTAATTCTCAGATGATCTACCCGGGGCTTCTGTATATATCTATCTAAAGTTTCTTGGATGGAAACCACATTAAATAATTGGTCCAGATATAGTGGTATATACAGTAATCTCAGCTTAGTTCATGAAAAGAAGAGCCTTGGCTACATAGTAAAGTTGAAGCCAACCTGTGCTAAATGAACCTATCTCAAATGACAACAATAAACATAAAGCAAACAAAAATGAAGAAAAAGATTCAATCAAGGATTATGTTTTATATGTAGTTGTCATGTATCCTTAGTTCTGTTTCTTCTGGAACACTTCTCTTCGAATGGGATTGACATTTCTGAAGAACAAAGACCAGAAATGGTTGATATTTTGCGTTTGTCAGATTGTTTCCTTTAGGTTTAAATTCAAGTTAAGTTTTCTTGGCAGAAAAAGAACTATGCAGATGATTTGTGTTCTTCTGTATCAATGTCATTTTGTCCCATGAGTTCATTAAAGTAGTGTCTGAGTGTCTGCTAGGCAAAGGTGATCTGTGGTTTGGTAACTCTGAAATGGTATGACTGTCTCATTTCCTAGTAATCTTGGTCCCAAGAGCTTTAGGAACAGTAATAATCACCTCTACTACTGAACTACGTTCCCATATCTCCTCTCTTCAAGAGTATTTGTTTCATTTATTATTAGTCATTAATGTGTTTTTTTATGTAAAAGTGAAATACTATTATCTACTTTAAAAAATCATATTCTTTTGGGGGGTGGGGGTTGAGACAGGGTTTCTCTGTAGTTCTGGTGCCTGTCCTGGATCTCGCTCTTGTAGACCAGGCTGGCCTCGAACTCAGAGATCCACTTGTCTCTACCTCCTGAGTGCTGGGATTAAATACACGTGCCACCAAACCTGGCTTTCAGTGGTATTTTTGTCTCTAGAATTTTGAGTCTGTCTTTTCTGCCATCATCCTTCAGTATACTTAATTGGGTCTGTCAGATTGCACCGTTTCCTGCTCCTTGCCCTTGGTGGATTGCTTTGTAATTTTTGACTGAGTTCATCTTAAGCAGAATACATAGATCTGGCTAGTGGCTGCAGACTGTGGGCAGCCTTTCGCTTCTGTGAATAGCACAGGCAGAAATGTCCTTTCCTTTCCCCCTCGTTTCTGTTCTCTTGGTTTCTGGCACCTGGGGCTTTCTAGTGCTTTCCTTGTTCTCCGTCAGCAGAAGGTACTGGAAGCATAGGGCTTGCTGGTTGTCTAGGTGTTTGTTTATATTACTGTAACTGGAAGTTCCCAGGATTTTCATTTTCAGAATTGAGACTGGATACTTGAAAGGGTTTTTGAGACTCGAATTCATTCTCTTCTGTGAACTTTCAGAAATACCTATAGTTGATATATTTTGTATCATTTTGAAAGTCTGAGAATCTTGACTCTCAAATTATTATTAACCCTGATTACAGAGGCCTTACACCTTTGTTCTTAATGATTGGAGATTGGAGAAGGGATGGGGTGGTGGCAAGCAGTAAGGAGGAGAGTGAAATTGTAAATTATAGCTTAGAGTATCTTTCCCTGCTTAATCTTTAGTTCTTAAGGGCATCAGCATATCACCATTTTAAATGTGAGAAGCATGGTTTTCTTTTCAGTATGATTAAACCTGAGAAAATTATTCCATTTTAAAATGAAAGGCCTCATGTCTCACTCCTTCGAGGCTCTAGTTTCTGAGGTTTGTGATACATATTTTAAAAGTCAGTGTCTTACTTACAGTAAAAGAACTGGAATAATCTACCTAAAAGGAGAAAAGTGTGCTTTGGGCCTAAGTTTTAGAGGTTTTAAGGCCGTGGTCATTTTACCTGGTTGCCTTTGGGCCTGTGCTAAGGCAATGACTTATGGGAGAGTGTGTCATAGAGAAAGCTGCTCCTTTCATGGCAGCTGGGAAGCCAAGAAAGGGAAAGAGGATGGGCCAGGAAACCAGTAAACCAGTGTCCCTTCCCTTAAAGAAAGACTTCTTATTGTATGTGTGTGTGTGGTGTGGGGAAGGGGAGCGCATGTCCCAGTGTGCACTTGGAGGTCAGAGGACAACTTTCAGTTGAGTCTCTCCTTCCACCTTTATGTAAGGTCCTGGGATTAAACCCAGGTCTTCAGGCTTGCATAGCAAGCACCATTACCCGCTGAGGCATTTCTCTGGCCCCCCAAATCCCTTTCAAGGGCATGCTCTCATGCGATTGTAAAATTGTAACCACATCCTGCCTTTTAAAGGCTCTACAACCTTCTCATTAGTGCCCAAGGCTGGGGACTATGGTGTTTTTTTTTTGTTTTTTTTTTAACAGCATATGGACTTTTAGAGGACGTTTATCCAAGCCATAGCAACTGGATATAATAGGTGTGAAATATTCAGTTAAAAAACAAGACAACAAACCGGGGGTAGTGATGATTACCTATCATCCTGGCTATTGGAAAGCTGAGGCAAAGGATTGTCCTTGAGGCCAGGTGGGCTACATAGAGAATTCCAAGCCAGTCTGGCTATGAAATGAGACCCTGTCTCATATGAAATGTTCATATGAAATGAACCTTTAGAGTTCAAATTGCAGCTGCTCCAATAAAAATACAGGAAAGGCCTGTATTTTTCTTTTGGCTCCTTCAGCTGCCTTTACACCATCACAAGTTTGGCTTGTTGAGTCCTGATGTTTGGAGAGAACACAGTTTTTGCATTGCTAGTTTTACTATCTGAAAAGAAGGAAGAGATAATATTTATTCACAATTGGCTCAAAAGTAGCGATGGACATTTTTGGTATTAACTCCTTTGGTTGGAGCATTAGAACGGATAAACTTTTGTGGTTGAGATCCCTTCTCTGCAGTAACTGATTAGGTGGGGGTAGGGGTGTGTGTGTGTGTGTGTGTGTGTGTGTGTGTGTGTGTGTGTGTGTGTGTTTTGAAACATATCTTGTATAAACCAGGTTGACCTCATACTCACAGCCACCTGCCTCTACTTTTCAAATGCTGGGATTAAAGGTGTGTGCCACCATGCCTGTCTAAATTGGTAGTTCTTAGGTGTTTCACAATCATTTGAGGAACATTTGTTTAATTTTTACTTTGAAATTATTATAGGGCCAGGTGGTGTTGGTGTATGCCTTTAACCCCAGCACCTGGGAGGCAGAGGCAGGCCTGTAAGTTTGAGGCCAGCCTGGTCTATAGAGTGAGTTCCAGGTTAGCCAGGACTGTTTCACTGAGAAACAGGAGGGGAAAAAAAAGAAAGAAAGAAAAGAAAAGAAAAGAAAAAGAAAAAAAAGTATGATGTGGGAAACATAAGCTGAAAAATTTTGGGGTTGGGGATTTAGTTCAGTGGTAGAGCGCTTACCTAGCAAGCGCAAGGCCCTGGGTTCGATCCTCAACTCTGGGGAAAAAAAAAAAGAGAGAAATTATTATAGATATATTCAAAGTTATAAAAAAGAGTAGGTGGGCTCTTAAGTCTTCACTGTTTCCCACAAGGATTTATTTAATAAAACTAGGGTTTCTCAAAATGAGAAAATGGAACTTGGAGCCATTGGTACAATTTACAAGCTTTATTCAGATTCTTCAGTTTTTTGTTTTTTTTTGGGGGGGGGTTGTTGTTGTTGTTGTTCTTTGTTTTTCAAGACAAGGTTTCTCTGTGTAGTTGGTACCTATCCTGGAGCTCACTCTGTAGACTAGGCTGGCCTCGAACTCACAGAGATCCGCCTGACTCTGCTTCCCAAGTGCTGGGATTAAAGGCATGCGCCACCACTGCCTGGCTCAGATTCTTCAGTTTTTCATGAATTCATTTGTGTATGTTTTTATGCTCGTGCATGTTATCATTTGTGTGGGTTCATGTATTCAACATCACGGAGATACAAAATTGGTCCAGACCAGAGAGGGCTTTGACGCTGCTGCTCTCCCCTGCCTCTCCCCATCATTAGCCCTTATCAGAACTGATCTGTTCTCCATCTCTATAATTTTGTCATTTTTATAATTCTATATAATTAAAATCATGTGGAGTGTAACTCTTGGGATTGGTTTTTATTGTCAAGCTTTATTGTCTATAGTTATTTCTTTTTGATTGCTAAACATATACCATGGTGTGGATGGATAACCTATTTGTTTTACCTATCTGAGGAGCTTTCTTTAAAAAAATAAAACAAAACAACAAAAACCAACTACTACAGAGTTCTAGTCATTGTGATGTACACATGTAATCACTTGGGAAGTAGAGGCAAGAGGATCATGAATTCCAGGTCAGCCTGAACTACATAGTAAGATCTTTTTTTGTTTTGTTTTGGTTTTTGGAGATGGGGTTTCTCTGTGTAGCCTTGGCTGTCCTGGAACTCCTTCTGTAGACCAGGCTGGCCTCTGCCTCCCAAGTGCTGGGATTAAAGGCCTGTGCCACTACTGCTCAGCAGTAAAATAGTATCTCAAACAAAACAAAAACCCAAGGGTTATACGTGTAGGTCAGTGCTACAATGCTTGACCAGCAGACGGAAGCCCTCCCTTCAACCCCCAGCATCTAAAAAAAAAATCACCTGTCTTGCAAGGCTCAGCCACATTACTACTCCACAGCTACCCACTCCCCACCCCATTATCTTTTTTTATTATGCTTGTTATCACACATTTGTTTGTCTCTATTCTTCTACCCATCAACCTATTTTGATGCATTTATAAATAAACTGTATACCTGTCTCTGAATATTTTGATGCAGTATTCAGTGTTGGCTTTGGTGTTTTTCTCAGTGTAAAGTTTATATGTAATAAAATACACACACTAAGAATATATTCACTGAGTTTTGCTCTCAGCCCAACCTGACTCCCTCTCTAGACAGAGAATTTCACATTCTCCACCCATCTTACAGACTACAGTGAACCCTAGCATGCATTGTCTATCAAAGGTCTCTGATTTCGTTGTCTGTCCTGTCAGGAATGCTTGATGCTTGTTTCTCTGATGTGAGTGCTGACCTTGCTCCTGCAGAGCGGCTTCCATCCTTTAGCAGACAGGCCTACTGAAGAGTAAAACTGAGAAGCAGCCACTCAGTACCCCTCCACCCTGCCTGTGTTTTCCCACGCTTGCTTTATCACAAACTGCTCATCTGTGCCTCCCTTCCATCCTCCATCTTACTGTTACAATTTTGTCAAATGCAGACTTTATCTGAACATGCTGTCCTCAGTAATTCTGCTCCTGCGGAGCACAGACTTAACACTGAAGGCAGAACTGGTGGCCCCTGTCAAAAGGAGACTGAGCCTGCAGACAGGAGAAGCTTTCTCATTGGTTGTCATAGGGGTGACGTGTGTAGACATCCTCTGACTTAGCCCTGTGAGGTGCCTAGATTGGACCTGAGGGAGGAACCTCCTGAGGAAATGGACTCTGAGCGTAAGGTGGGCTCATTGCCTTCCTGAGGCTCTATTTATAGTCCTCAGAGGGAATCTCAGGGATTTTATATCACCTCCCACCCTACCTTATAAAATTAGTTCAGGTGGGTGGCTAGAACCATGAAGTTAAACACCAATTATCTAAATATACATAGGAGGTGGGAACAGAGGGTCAGAAAAGAACCCATGTTCTCTAACTTGAGGATTCCAAATGCAGGGATAAAACTGGCAGATGCCTCCTCATGTCTGCAGCTGTCAGGGGCTGCTGGAGCCCACCAGCTTCCCTCTCTGCATCCACAAGTCTAGCTAGAAGTGCTTCGTGCTGGAAAACACAGCTATGAGTGTTACTTAGTGGGGTTTGTTGTTTGGTTTTGGTTTTGAGACAGTCTTTGTTATGTAGTACAGACTAGCTTCTAACTCAAGATCCTCCTGCCTCAGCATCTCCAGTGCTGGGATTACAGGTGTGTACCACCGAACCTGGCTATAATTTCATATATTAAAAAGCAAATTTGACTTTTAACTAGAGTTTTCCTCATAAGTTCCTATCATGTCTCAGTCTGTACTTTGGCACATCCTATCACATTTTAAAAGCAAATATTTGACTTTAGAGAGAAGCATTAGCCTACTTCAGGGTTGTTCCTGGGCTCCTGTTCAGGCTGTCCCTCTGTGTCATCTGTAGGCTTGTTCTGCCCATGCTGTCATGGCAACTCAAGGTCTTCCAGTGTATGCCCTTTGCTGGTCAGGCTTCCCAGGCCTGGTCAGAACTTTACTTTTTGTTGACTCCATTATCTACTGTTTCAGCTAATGTGGTGTTCATTTTAAATGATTTGTTCCCTCATTGGCAGTTGGCTTTATGCTTTCACTTCCTCCAGCAAGGCCGCTTAGTTTCCCATGATTTTATAGTTCTCCTGGGAAAGACAGAGGTCCTTGTGGAAATAATTAAGCTAGTGGTTTTTCATATGCATTGTCTTCAAGAGTGTGAAGATCCTTCAACATTTGATTCAGAAATGAAGTTTCTGACTTTAGCAGTTAGGTTTGAAGAAGAAAACTAGAGTCCAGTAACTGCTGTTGGGGCTGGGCTCTTCTCAGAGCTCTGGTTCTAGAGATGGGGGTGAGAAGAGGACTGACCTGATGGGGGAAATTGATATGCCTTGGCTTTGCTAGAACTCTGTCTGTTCTGCTTGTTATCTCTGGCTGTAGGAGCCAGCTAGGCCCCAGCTCATCTTTTTTTGTCTGAGATCCTAGGTATATTTCCCCATCAGTCTGTGGAGGATGAGGTGGACAAAAGGTAGAAATGGAGGAAATTGTGTAAGATTATTGGGCCTCTTGCTTGGTTTTCGGCATTGACTCTGATCTCTGAGTAAGATATCTCTAATTAAAAGTCAAAGAAAGATTTAATCATTTAGCAATTGATAACAGTAGTTTCTCCTTGTCTACAAGGGATAGTTTTTCTAAGATCCTCAGTGGGACCCTGGAATCACAAACTCTCAATTTAAAGTGTTTCTCTGTATACCCTGCAGTTAATCCAAGTTAGTCTGTCTGCCCGTGACCTTTGCTCTGGTGTTTCCTCTGCATTGCTGCATTGGAGATTCGAAGCCATGAAGTAAAGCCGTCGTTTTCTTAACACTGTTGATCTGACAACTGACACTTAAAAGGTGAATAGTATATACAGCATGGCTATACCGGACAGGTGATTTATATCTCAAGCAGGATGGAGCATGGTGGAGCAAGATTTATTTCATCATACTACTCAGAAAAGTGTGCAGATTAACGTTTCTGATTTGGGGGGCTAGAGAGGTGGCCTAGAGGTTGAAAGTACTTGCTGTTCTTGCAGAAGACCAGAGTTTAGTTCCCAGTGCCCACATCAAGCAGTTCATAACCACCTGTAACTCCAGCTTCAAGATTTCCAGCACTCTTTTCTGGCCTTTGCAGGCACACCCTTCAGACTGTCCCCCTTTCTTCCCATCTCAGTACTTTTTAACAAACTGTTCTCGTTGAAATAAACATAACATAAATAAATATAAATAAATCTTAAGTAAACTTACAATGCTGGCCTACTGGACTTTCGAGCCTTCCCTTAGTGCATGTCTCCTGTCTTAGTTAGAGTTTCTGTTGCTGTCATAAAAACACCATGACCAAAAGCTGTTTGGGGAGAAGAGGAGCTGTAAATTCCACACCACAGTTCTTCACTAAAGAAAGTCGGGGCAGGAACCCGGAGGCAGGAGCTGATGCAGAGACCATGGAGGGGTGCTGCTTGTGCCTCATCCTTTGCGCAGCCTGCTTTCTTGGAGTCAGACAGGACCCGGAGGTCTCCTTCAACCTGCTTTCTTAAAGCACCCAGGGCCATCAGCCCCAGGGTGGTGTCACCCAAAATGGACCCTCCTCCATCCATCATTAATCAAGACAGTTCTCTAGACTTGCCTGGCTAATCTTATGGAGGTGTTTTCTCAATTGTGATTCCTTCTTCTCAGATAGCTCTAGCTTGCATCAAGTTGACATAGAACATATCCATTCTGTTTTCCTACCTGTCCCTCCATTACTGTCACATATATGACTTAGGTGTTATCTTGAAGTAGAATTAGGACGCAAGGAGCCAGGGTCACCCTTCTGAAGAACTTGATGTCCAGTACTTTAGGTATCGGCCAAGTTCTGTCCTCGGAGCATGAAATCTTCTCTGGTAGACTCTGGGCTTGATGGCACACATTGATTTTACCCTTGGGAGAGAGGCTTTTCTTTGTTCTGGAGGAACCCAGAAAACATAGTCTCAAGTACAGTGCTCCCCCACCCCTCCACCCACTCACACTTTGAGCTGGAAGCTCAGAAAGAAACAAATTCAAGGAAGAACTTTGTCTGGAGTTGCCTGTCTGTCTAAAGGATGTTCGCCCAGTAGACATGAGATTATCAAAGGCTCCCTCCTTGGAGTCTGAGTAAACAGAGATTAACTCACGGGAAGGGAGCCCAGAGTCTAACACCTCGCCCTAAGAGGCTTTACCACTGGCACTGGCTCTTCTTCTGAGGCTTTCTCTGAAAGACTGACTGCACAGCACGACAGCCATTGTTCACAGTGCGTTCATTCCACCCGCTTCCTGTGGCCTCTGCTCACTCCACGGCCTAGGCCCCTGTTCCTCACCGGCATCACATCCCCCTAGACACTCCAAACCCTTGCTTTTTTTTTTTTTGTAGCCCAGAATTCTCCAGAAGCTCAACCATGTGGCCCTTTTTAGTTATGTACTTTGTGTGATTCTGTGTACTTTTATGTTACTAAACTATTCTTTTTCACCTGTTTGCCTACTTGCAGTTCATTCCTCAGAATTGAATACCATCCTTCTCTAAAGAAAAGAGGTTCTTTTGTCCCTATAGCTCACAAAACAGAGGCATTATGGGCACACCAGCTGCCCACCTAGATGAAGAAATTCCCTCCAGGCCTTCCCACTGGATTGCAAAACTGTCTCTTCAGTTGTGAGGCTTGATCTGTTTGAGGGGCTCCTAGCAGGAGGACCAGGACTTACCCCAGTTGCATGAACTGGCTTTTTGGAGCCCATTCCCTATGGTGGGAGACCGTGCTTAGCCTTGATGGGGGGGTGGTGCAGCTAGGTCCTGCCTCAACTTGGTATACTAGTCTTTGTTGACTACCCAAGGGAGGCCTTACCTCCTCTGAGGAGTGGATGGGGAATGAGATGGAGGAGGAAGGGAGGTGGGGGAAGGGGAGGGAGGGGAAACTGGGGATGGTATGTAAATTGAAAAAAAAATAAAATAAAGAAGAAGAATGCTGTCTCTTAACCTTAGGTCCTAGGTAGCAGCTCTCCAAGTGAGCTTACTCATGAAATAACTTTGACTTGGTAGACTAAAAACATGTGCATGCAGTCTTGTGAACTAACGATTGGTTTTCTGACTTAAAAAATAGCTATCTATCTTTGAAAGAGTATGGGTCTTCCCTCAGACCATTAGCTTCAAAGAAAGTTAGCATGTTTTTATTCTGTTAATTCCTGTCTGACAACCCAAAGGCATCCTGGGGTGTTTATGATTTAGTCAGTTTCTTTGCTGAGCAGGCAGGTCATGTTTATACTTTCTGGAGTCAATTCTGGAGTTTGTTTGCTCTCATCTCGGCTGTGTATAGGCGAGGGTTGGTTCTTCGGGTCTCTCTTCCCATGTCTCCTTAGACCTCCTTTTTGCGTCTGTTTTGAAATTGAAGTACCCATAAAGATAAATTGAGTACCTCCTTTAGAAGCAAAGTCTTAAGGAAGTTGACCTTGGGAAAGAATTCACCTGTTCCTAGAGCCCAACCTGCAAGCCCAGTGCCTTTATGTCTGTCGCCCTTTCACTGGACATCTCTGTCCAGAGGCTCTGGAAGGGCTCAGGTTGGATCAAGATGCCATCATTTCTTATGACAACCCTCTCACAAAGCTCTAGGTTTGTGACTAGACCAAGTCTGTGAAAGCAAATATATCACTCTGTGTGTTAGTGTTACCATTCTTACCTTTTTTTGTTAAAGAATAAATCTGGCATCCTTACTCTTGACCAGAGTGGAAAGACCTGCATTTATTTGCAGGTCACTTAGTGTGGGGAGACAAAACTGTATTCTGTAGTCTGTGGACTGGTCTCATGAGAAAGACTTCCAATTTCTCTGAGTTCCCTGGTACACTCAGTGTACTGAGTCCCAGCTCACGTAAGTATCTGGAGCTCCACATTTAGACTTCTAGTAACAACTTTTCCTCTTCCTTACTTTTCAAATTTTATTTATGGGTGCTTTGTCTGAATGTATATCTGTGCACCGTGTCATGCCCAGTGCCCTTGGAGACCAGAAGAGGGCATTGGATCCCCTGGAACTGGGTTGACAGACAGTTGTGAGCCACCATATAGGCACTGGGAATTGAACCTGGGTCCTCTGGAAGAGCAACCAGTGCTCTTAACTACTGAATCATCTCCAGCCCCCGGTTTTTCTTATAGAGAAATGTTACTGCATTTTTTTAGAATCTCTTCTGGTTTCCTCATTCAGAGTCCAGTAGCTCCAAGGCTTCTTAGAATACTTCAGCCTGACTGCCTTCTCCTCCTCCTCCTCCTCCTCCTCCTCCTCCTCCTCCTCCTCTTTGCCCTCCCTTGCCTTGCTTTCATGATTCTAGCATAATTCAAATGCATGTTTTGTGCTGTCTATGCCAAGCAGATTTCTGTCTCCTAAATAGCATTTAGTGAGGTTATTCCAATACAAACGGATGGCAGCAGAATTTTGTTTTCTTGTTTGCACTTTAATAACTACAAGGAAGGTATTTTAATTGAATTAATTTGGTCCTGAATGGAGAGGTGCATGATAAACTCCTTAAGTTCTGAGGGAAAGAGCCTTTCTTTAATGGGAGAGCAGATGGTCCAGTTCTTTCTGCTCTTTCGTGTCCTTTGTCTCCATCTCTTTCGCTTTCAAACCTAGTTCTAGTTCCAAAGATAGAGATAGAATGAAAACCAGCTTCACAAGTGGAATTGAAACCCCATGAGCAAATGAGGGATTCCTCCTCTCTGGCCTCAGAATTGTGACTGGCAGCTGCTTTGGAGGAAATGGTTCTGTTTGCCTTGGAAATGGCTATTTATACATGGGGGCTTGTGTAGAAAGAAGGCTATCAATGCCGTTGTAAAGCCCTTCCACATATCAGGGCCTAACAAAGAACTTCTGTTCTCCCCTTTCGTGTCCTAGAAATAGCCTACTGATATCTGTGGGTGTTCCCCTTACTCTCATATAGGAGTGTATAGATCTGACGGTAGCCTAGGCTGACCCCATTTGGCAGACTTATCATCCATTACATGTATTGTGTTAGCTTTCAGTAGCCTTCCTTGCAGGAGTCACTCTGAGATAAACACTGACACTCAAGTCTAAGATTATTTCCCGATATCAGCGGGGTCAGCACCACTGAGGGCAGTGGGAACCAAAGGGAGGGATAAAGTGGTCAAGGCCTCGTAGAGCAGTGAGAACAAATGGTTAAAGATGAGGGCAGCCTTTTCAGACCAAAAATAACGGCCACAGCCGAACTGGAGAGAAATTGGAAGCTCCCTTTGAGTACTTTGGTAGAAAGTGAAGAGCACATTACTTTAGGCAGATAACTTGTGTTGAAGTTGAACCTGGTGGGAAGTAGGTGGTGGTACTTACACCTGCCCTGCTTGGTTGAATCCAGGAGAGTTATTCCACATTCGATGGTCACTTTCCTTGTCTCTTTTAAGTAAACCAGGTCTCATTGCACACTGTGAGCTTACCTTCTTTGGGACTTAGTTGAGAGGGTTTTGGCCTTGTTGGTTGTTTCTGAACTGTACCAAGTCAAGAGGCTGTACCTCCTAGGCTTTTCATGTGGAAAAGTGAAAGGCCAGGTCCTGGCCTTGATCCTGCCACTCTGTGAGCAGTAAACATTCAAAGTGTCCTCGGTCTGGGGCTAGAGAGCTGGCTCAGAGGTTAAAAGCTCTTCTAGGGGACACATGTTCAAATCCCAACACCCACATGACAGCTAGCAACTGTTGTAATTCTAGTTCCAGAGGATCCAACACCCACTTCTAGCCTCGGTGAGCAGTGTGTGCACCTGGTGTACAGACATACATGCAGACACAGTACCCATACACATGAAATAAAAATAAACAAAACACTTTTGAAGTGTTAACAGATTTGCCAGGAACAGTAAGAGCCAGAGGAACGGCCTGCTGCCTGAGCTGAGTAGGCATTGGGACTCCTTACAGATCATTGCAGCTACTCTCCCCATTGAGCCTTGGCACCAAGTATCTGCAAGATTTCAAAAAGAACAGATAATAAATCTCAGATACTGGGGTAGTATCAGAGAGAACTAGAGCCTTTTTATTTTTGTTTGTGGTAAAATGGCTCAGATCTCCTAGGAACCAGTTTTTCTGCCATCAAAAGACTCCATTCTCTTGAAGTTTGTTTTCGGGTCTTACTTGATCCTTCCGTTTCTAGATGTGAGTAAAGAAATGTTTTGAGCCAGAAGTCTGAGGGTTTTCTTCTACCCAAAGTCGTGGTTGGAAATTGCATAAATCGATTTCAAAGTGGACATAGATTTTAAGCAGATAGATTTGGCTCCTCCCTGTTCTCTAGGCTGGCTTTGTTTCCTTTGATCGCTGGAAGTCGTTTTCTTTGTGTTTCTTCATGCCATTTCTCTTTTCACTCCTTTGTGCTTACAGTGTGGGTAGGATTATATGACCAGTCATCCTGGTTTGGTCATTGGGTTCAGTTGGCTCAGTCCAGCAATATGAAATGCCTTTAATCGATTAACAAACAAACAAACAAACAAAACAACAACAAACCCACAGAAGCACTTAGACTTACCACAGTCAACCCAAGGTGAAATGGCAGTTCTCAGCACTGTATCAGGAGTGGGGAATTGTATCTGTCTACACATAAGAGCACCGGGACCATGAAATCCTCCTCACTGTACTGAGCATAGGAAATTTTGAAGTTAGAGTAAGAGTTTAAGGTTTAAAAAACCTGGATTTTATTCTTGGCTAATACCCTTGATTTTGAGGTAAGACCTCTAAGGTCTTCTCTTCTTTCCTTCTCTGTGCTATGAGGTTACTAGAATTCCTTCACTGTATAAGGGGGAGGTTGCTAAGAAAAGAAGGGAAAATTACGTAAGCCTGTCATGGTGATGTCATTCTCGGGATGCGGAAGAAGTCAGACCCTGCACTGGAGATCTGACATTCTTGGCAGCGTTGTTGTGGTTGATATTTTGTATGTACAAGATGGCCTATCAGAAGTCACCAAAGGAAGAAAACCCTCGACGTATGAGGCTCATCATGGAGATCTGTGTCCCAGTATAACTATCCCTCCACTGTGTTTGTCTTTCCTCATAGACTAGTGTACTATATTAAAGAGTTAATCTAGCTGGGCGTGACGGCACACACTTTAATCCCAGCACCTTGGAGGCAGAGACAGGTGGGTCTCTTGTGAGTTTGAGGCCAGCCAGAGCTACATAGTGAAAGCCTGTTTTGGAGTTTTTGTTGTTGTTTTCTTTTGTTTAAAGTTAATCCAGAAGCCTGCCCCTGTATGTTAGTTTCTGATCTGGCTAAGCCTGCTGCTGAAATGTGAGGAGATGCTGGCTTCTGTTGTATTTCTCTCCAATTATTCTGTAAGAGAAACATAAAATTGGGTTACACCCTTGACAAAATGTAAGCAAGAAATGCCCTTGTTCTTGCTGTGACGATACATACAAGACACCTTGCATACATAGCTGTTCAGTGACTTCAAAAGACTTGAAACAGTTTAAAGAACTGGCTTTGACAGACTGTTCCAGCTCATTTGTAATAACAAGCTTAGAACCGTGTGTGTTTAAAGGCATTTTAGAAGGGCAATGCCTTGAAGTGTCTCACTGAAACAACACTGCACCCAGCCCTGGGAGCTTAGGGTGTCAGGCTGACACCTTACACAGCACTGATCTCTCAAGGCATCTCTGAAGGCAGCTGAAGAGTTTCCACCATCAATGGCTCATGGTCAATACTCTGACCTTTTGCTGAAGTTGAAAGTTGCTGGAGGGAGATGAATTATTTATCAAAAAGAGTCAATTAAAAGGGATAAGTGAAACAGTGCAAACACAGATGTGTCTGTCTTTCCCTTTCCATGGCAGCCTTTTCCTCCTCGTGTGCTTGAATTCATTTTGTCGTGTATTCGTGTAACGGTGGGCACACAGCCAGAGTCACCAGGAGAAGCTCTCAGTACCTCTTAGTCACTGTTGCCATCTTCAGAGCATCCCTGTGAGAATGTCTGTGCTTCAGGAGACTGTGGGTGCTAGAGCTGGAAGGCATGGGACAAGAATTTATTCCATAGAGCGTCCTGGGACAGAAGCCCCAGGGCCCTGGCTCTACCTAGTACAGGGGAGGAATGAGGAGCAATTTTTGAGGTTAATTGTCCCAGTGTCAATAAAAAGAAAAATTCTGTATTGTCCTAAATATAATTACAAAGCCCAAAGAGGAATAGATAAGGGAAGTCAATAAGTTAAACAGTTAGTTACCTGCCAAACCAGTTGAACTAAATATATGCTGAAATCTTGCTTTAAAACCCTTGGTAAATGGTCCCAGTTACCACTGTATCCTTCTTACATAGAACTTTCCACACTGCTCACCTCAGCTGGCTCAAAAGCAACAAGTACTTCTGCCCTTCATGCCCAGAACTTTCCATGTCACCCTGCCCTCTTATCCATAGCTAGTCTAGTTGAATGTAAACTGCTTTCTTTCCCCAAATTTACCATAGTGTACTCTTGATTCTCTCTATGTCCAACTGTTTCTAACCTTGCTGCTGGTAGTTACAGAACTTTGTGTCAAGACCCAGTTCATGGGGCTGCAGAGTTGGAACAATGGTTAAAAGCACAGGCTGTTTTTCCAAAGGACCCAGGTTTGAATCCCAACACCCACATGAAGGTAAACAACTGTCTATAACTCTGGTTCAGAGGACCTGGTACCGTCTTCTGACCTCTATAGGCACCAGGCACCTACACAGTGCATCGTCATCAAATTGGAAGGGAATTTAGAGGGATAAACTAGTGTCCTCACCTCACTTTAGAGGTGAAAAAGTAGAGCCGGGCGGTGCTGGCACACGCCTTCAATCCCAGCACTCAGGAGGCAGAGGCTGGCAGATCTCTGTGTTCAAGGCAAGACTGGTCTACAGAGCGAATTCCAGACCACCAGTATAACATAGTAATAAAATTTGTCTCAAAAAAGGGGAGGCAGGGCATTGGGGGGTTGATAAAAGAAAAGACAAACAGACACCCAGATTTGTCCACAATCATGAGAGTAGTTGGGGATATACTCTAGGTGACAGTTCAGGTGCTATTTTTTTTTTTTTTTTTTCTGTTTTTACCACATCATCCTGGCTGCAAGCCAAGGCCTTTAGAGCCATACTGTGTGAAAGTATTGGCTCATTCTTCCTGCTCTATAGTCAGGAAGAGGGTGGAGGAAGTCTTGGCCTCTACCTCTAGCCTCTTAGAGGGGGATGTGCACATTTTGGGTGAGCCAGTAGATTCCAGTTCCAGTATGGACACTGCCAGTTTTCCCTGTTCCTCTTCATTTCTGACCCCCGTCCTGCCATGGCATCCATAGTGTTTGCCTTACATGGATATGATGCTATGGAGCTTTTAAAAGTATATATAGTGCGACTGGAGAGGTGGCTCAGCAGTTACGAGTACTGGCTGCTCTTCCAGAGAACTTGGAAGTTCAGTTCCCAGCATCCATATGGCAACTCACAGCCATCCTTAACTCTATTTTCAGGGAATCTGGTGCCCTCTTCTGAATTCTTCAGCACCAGGCATGCAGGCAGAGCACTCATACATATAAAATAAAAATAATAAATTTGTAAAAAGATGCCTTGTTAGAATATGATTTTTTACCTGGCAGTGGTGGTGCATCCCTTTATTTAATCCCAGCACTTGGGAGGTAGAGCCAGGCGATCTCTGTGAGTTCCAGGCCAGCCTGGTCTACAGAGCGAGATCCAGGACAGGCACCAAAACTACACAGAGAAACCCTGTCTCGGGAAGAAAAAAAAAAACAAAAAACAATTTTTTTAAGTATATAGTAGTATTTCACTTTTACATTTAAAACTTGTAGTCCAGTAACTAGCCAGTAATTCCAGATACTTAGAAGGCTGAGGCAAGAGAGTCGAAAGCTCAAAGCCTGCTTTGGCTCACAGCATGAGTGCAAAGCCAGAATCATGTAAGCCTAATAACTTGGTGAAAAATTGTCCATGAGTTTAAAAAGCAAAAGAGAGTGAGGAATCTAACTTAGTAGTAGCAGCACATATTCCTAGTACGGGCAAGGCCTTGGCTGTGTCCAGCTCCTCCGTGCACCCCCAGTACTGTGCAAAGTAGTAATGATAGGTGAAGGTAGAGTGCACCGGCAGTTCTGAGAGGGGAGAATGCGTTTTATGAAATCTCCATGTGTCTGTCTGGTGGCACTTGGCACCTTGTGTGTCCACAGATGTCTGGAGAAATGAACACTGTGGACACACTATAAACCTGCCCTGCTCCTTGGGCCAGTGAAGGACCCGCTTCTTTTAGCCTACTCCAGAGAAGCGAAGGAAGGTGAGGTGTCGTTTGTTAGCTAGTGATGTGTATGCCTCCTCCTTCTGTATGGGACAAATGAAAGAAGGGAACAGATCTCCTAGCTTGAGATTTTTTTTATTCAAATATCAGCTCTGTTCTCTGTTTCTTTTAGTTCTTATGTATTTCTCTATCACACAAATAATATATATATTCCTTTAAAGTTCTTTTACCTAAGTCTCCAAATAGCTAATCTTTGAGATAAGAGCCTGATTTTTAAACAAAATTGTTTGGGGAAAAAAAAAGTCTGTATTTTGTTTTGTTCTGTCCACCCACCCACCACCACCAGACCCAGGCATTTTCTTGCATGTTACTTGGGGGTCAGACTGTATACTGGGATCTTATGGCTAGCCTGCCCTCACTTCCCTGTACCTTGGTTTCCTCAACTGTCAGATAGCAGTAACAGTGAGTCAGAGCATGCCCGGAGCCTCAAGAGATGAGATGCTGTAGTGAGGGCAGACACTCGGAGCTGGGCTGACACGTGGGAATGGCACAGAGCTGTGGCGGCTGCTCGTGGTTTTCTGCCCACTACTGTATTCCCCTCCTCCCACCATCCTACTGGGTGGATGGAAAGCTGAATGAGCAGCAGGCTCAGAGTGGCTGTGGGAAGAGAATGGAGACGTTTTCTGGCTACTCTTGGCTATCCTTGAAGTACTAGTACTTGGCACCCAATGTGTCTGGTATCAGTGAGAGCCAACCGGGCTTTTCCAAAGGACTGACTGCCCAGCCTGCCCTGGCTCAGTGTGTCCCTGGCTGTGTTCCTGACGGGGCCCTGCAAACGTGGATGGGCACTAGATGGAGGATCAGGTTGTCAACCAGGCAGCCTTCACATAACTTAAGATTATTGAAATAGGGAACTGAGATGGGGAGGGGGCTTACACACTTAGGAGAATAGGCCATGCTCCTATGGCTGCTGCTCTGAGGCCCTGTGCTTCCCTAAGGAAAGGGGGAATAATATGTGTTCATAGAATGAGAAACTGTACAAATCCCATTGCATTGGTAATTAAGTAATGTGATAATGCAGGCCAGAGATGAAAACAGAGGGGGAAGAAAGGAAGGGAGGGAGGGAGGAAGGAAGGAAAAGAAAGAAAAAATAGAGATGTTAAGAGCTTAGGGGAAGCTGGTCAGTTCTCTTCTTAGTATAGTCTCTATAAGCTAAGGCACTGGGCTGTGTTTGCAGCCATAGAGTGGATGTGTCAGCTTGCTTAGATATGGGAATGACCACTCTGCCACACTACCCCTGGTATGGGGGTCCTTATCTTAGGAGAACCAACTCTATAGACTTGGCTAACTACAGAGGAGGGGAAGGTAGGAGGAAAGTGCAGAACCAGAGACAGAATGGCCACATGAGCATCCCTATTTGCTTTCTCAGGGTAGAGACTAGAATTTGGATTATCTTTCTTTGAAGCTAAATACTACAGAGAAAAGACTTGTGGATACTAACGTAGTCACAAATGGAAAAGCTCCTGGCACCTCTAGTACACAAATCCAAATAAACAGTAGGTAACTGATGGCAGTATTGAGGACACATAAACCACAGAAAGTGCATTTTCCCCAAAATACAAGATGTCATCTATTGCTGTGATGAGACACCATGACAGAAAAGCAAGCTGGGGAGGAAAGGGTTTATTTGACTTCTGTATTACTGTTCATCACTGAAGGAGGTCAGGACAGGAACTCAAGCGGGGTTAGAGCCTGGAGACGGGCTGAGGCAGAGGCCATGGAGGGGTGCTGCTTACTGGCTTGCTCCCTATGATTTGTTCAACCTGCTTTATTATAGAACCCAGGACCACCAGCCCAGGGATGACACCACCCACCATGGACTTGGCCCTCCCCCATCATCACTAATTCAGAAAATGCCCTACAGGCTTGCCTACAGCTCATCTTTTGGAAGCATTTTCTCAGTTGAGGCTCCTTCTGCCTCTTCTTTCCAAATTCAAAGGTTACAGACATGTACCACCCAGCAGGCATGAGCAAGGACACGCTTCTGAATTCATGTTACACAACTGGCTGCCTGGTCACCCATGAGCAGGTAGAGGTGTGGAAGGGGCGGGACCTTTTATTTTAGACATACTATTTGATTTTTGTAACGAACTCAGTTACATCATTAAATATTTTTAAAATTAAATCTCCCCACCTCAGTTATCCATGGGATGAGCCAGACTGGTGTAGACTACTACTCAGATATAAACAGTCTCAGACCATGGCTCTAGCAGAAGGACTCAAGCAGGGTCAGAGCCTGGAGACGGGCTGAGGCAGAGGCCATGGAGGGGTGCTGCTTACTGGCTTGCTCCCTATGATTTGTTCAACCCGCTTTATTATAGAACCCAGGACTACCAGCCCAGAACAATGTGGTTCTTTGCCCCGTAATAATTTATGACATATCAGTTCGCTAACAAAATACCCAAACTGAATAGTTTAAGCCAGTAACAATCATTATGTCTCACGGCATTTATAAGCCAGAAAATTAGGAGCAGCTCAGTGAGGCATGGGGCTTTACAGCTTCCATGAAGCTGCAGTTGGATGGTGACTGTCTTAAAGGCTTTTTCACTCACATGCCTGCCAGCCAATTCAGAGAGACTCAGGAAGGACTAGGAGTCTTAGCATCTCTGTTTCTGTGTAAGTTTTTCATGTGACTTGTCCTGCCTCAAAACCCTCTCTGGGTAGCTGTATATACTGTATCTTAACTTGGCTAGGGTTGCCATTCTAAAAGAACCAGGTGGGAGCCAAATCATTTTTGATTAATTTATATATTTTGAGACAGGATCTCATTATGTATCTGTGACTGGCTTGGAACTCACTATAGACTACACGAGCCCAGAACCCAGTGATCTGCCTACCTCTGCCTTCTGAGTGCTGGGATTAAAAGCATGCATACTACACCTGGCCATATTTCCCTTTTAACCTTGCCTTGAAAGTTGTACAGAAGCATCTCTTGCCACATTCTGTTGGTTCAGGTGCAAGATGACTTAGGTAGAAACATAAAAAGCCTGTCTTTCCTGAGTCCTAGTGTCACATCTGTTTTGGAGAAATAGCAGCCTGCTACAAAGTACAACCCTATTCAAATTCTGTTTTAAATTAAGCTTTTAAAAATAATTTATTTTTATTTTATGTTTATTGGTATATGTCTGTGTGAGGGTGTCAAATTTTGGAGTTACAGACAGTTGTGAGCTGCCATGTGGTTGCTGGGAATCTGGAAGAGCAGTCAGTGCTCTTAACTGTTGAGCCATCTCTCCAGCCCCTTAATTTAAGCTTTTATATTGTTTTTTTTTGTTTTGTTTTGTTTTTCAAGACAGGGTTTCTCTGTGTAGCTTTGCGCCTTTCCTGGAACTCGCTTATGGAGACCAGGCTGGCCTCGAACTCACAGAGATCCGCCTGGCTCTGCCTCCCGAGTGCTGGGATTAAAGGCGTGCGCCACCACCGCCCGGCTCAGCTTTTATATTGTATATCTCAGGCTGACCTGGAGCTCACAGTTCTCCTCCCTCAACTTATCTGCTTGTTGGAGTTACATCCATCTATCTATCTATCTATCTATCTATCTATCTATCTATCTATCTATCTAGATATAGATATCACCACACCTGTCTAGTAGGAGTTACAGGTATGTATTAGCACACCTGTCTAATAGGAGTTACAGGTGTATCAGCACACCTGTGTAGTTGTTGGACTTTTGGGTGTGTATCACCATACCTGTCTAGTTAGAATTACAGCTTCAGAATTCCAGTTGGACTTTTTTTTTTTAACTTATATTGTTAAGTGTATCAGGATAAGCTAACCTTTAGAGAGAAAGGGGCTGTCTTATACTTATAGAGGTGTACGCCAGTAATTCCAGCTACATAGGAGGCTGAGGCAGGAGGATCACAAATTTGAGACGAGAATGAGCAATTTAACAAAACCCTATTTGAAGATAAAATTAAGGCCACAGATGTGGTTCAGTGGCAGAGTACTCATCTGTCACATGTAAGACCTGAGGTTAATCTCCATCACTCTAAAAAAAAAAAAAAAAATTAAAAGGGGATAGGAAATAGATAACTCAATAACATAAGAGCATTTTGCGTAGCATGTATGAGACCCCAGGTTCAATCCTCAACAGCACACAAAGGGGAGATTTTTGCATCAGAGTGTTGGAATTTATAAGCTGTTAAGCCATAGTCAAAAAGCAGTGTCTTCAAGAACAGGTAATGGAAAAAGGAAATAGAATGCAGATCTGACTCATACATGGAAGCTTAGTATGATATAAAAGGGCACCACAAATCCTTGAGAAAAGGATGGGTTGCTCAGTGGATAATGTTGAGAGAATTGACTAAGGAGATAGAAGAACATAAACTGGACCTTCATAGGAAACCACACATGATGGTAGGCTAAAGACCTAATGAGAATTGTTCATACTATAAAACTAACTCACTCAACTATTCCTCATCTACAGATCTGAAATCTGGAAACTGAAAACCAGACACTTACTCTTTAATCCATATGGCTTGAAAACTTGAGCTGAAGTGAGACTGTTTACAGGTTTATTCATCTTGTTTAGTGTGAATATCTTATTCCACTGCAGCTTTTTTTTTTTTTTTTTTTTTTTGAGACAGGGTCTTATGGAGCCCAGGCTGGCCTTGAACTTGATGTATAGCCCAGGATGGTTTTGAACTTCTTTACCTCCTGCCTCCACATGCTGGCATTACAGACATGTACCACCACCATGCATGACCTTATAGTAATGCTAAAATACCATCTTAGATCCACACAACATTGAGATTTCCTCATTTATATTCAAAATGTTTTCCCCACTCAATACGTGTTTAGTGAACATCATTATTGTTCATTGAGCAGTAATACATAGTGAACATTGTTAAACATTTATTACTATAAATCACACTGGAAAATATAATGCTAGCAGAAACAAAGCTGTGTGAGGACATGAGCAATGATGCCTTTTGGAAGGAGGCCTCCTACTATAGCATGTTGTGGGGGTGATATACTACTAAATCATCCTCTTTGTCCTAACCCTGTTTCTCACCGCCCCCCAGGTAGACCTTAGGCAAGTGGTTCTCAACCTTCCTAATGCTGTGACCCATTAATACAGTTTCTCATGTTGTGATGATCCCCAACCATAAAATTTTTTTTGTCACTACTTCATAACTGTAATTTTGCTACTGTTATGAATCTTTTTTTTTAAATTATATATAGTGTTCTGCCTGCATGTGTCCCTGCAGGCCAGAAGATGGCATCAGATCTCATTACAGATGGTTGTGAGCCACCATGTGATTGCTGGCAATTGAACTCAGGACCTCTGGAAGAGCAATCAGTGCTCTTAACCACTGAGCCATCTCTTCAGCCCTATGAATCTTAATGTAAATCTTTTTGGAGATAGAGGTCTGTCAAAGGGGTCACTACCCATAGGTTGAGAATTACTGCCTAATTCTAATCTAAGGGATATTTTGGTTTCTTTGGTCCAGAACATCCTTCCCTGTGTGTGTATGTTCTGTGTGGTGTGGTGGGGATGTATATTGTGTGTGTGATGTGGTGTGTGGTGTGTGGTGTACTGTGTGTGTGTAAGATATGTGTGTGATGTGTATTGTGTGTGTGTGTGTGTATATTATGTGTCTGGTGTATATTGTGGGTGTGGTGTGGTGTGTGGTGTACTGTGTGTGTAAGATATGTGTGTGATGTGTATTGTGTGTGTGTGTGTGTGTATGGAGGATGTGTGTGTGTGATGTATATTATGTGTCTGTGGTGTATATTGTGTGTTGTGTGTGTAATATACATTATGTGTCTGTGGTGTGTATTGTGTGGTTGGTTGTGTGTGTGTGTGTGTGTGTGTGTGTGTGTGTGTGTGTGTGTGTGTGGTGGATTATGTGTACGGTATGTGTGTGTTAGCTAGTATTTGAAGCTAGGGCCTTGTGTGTAATGGAAACACTCTGCTGCTGAGCTACACCCCCACCCTGACATTGGCTTTCTGCAAAGCCAGAGTCAGTTGATTTCTAGAATGACCTTCATTCTAGATTATCTTAGTTTCCTCAGAGTTGTCATTTAACCCATTTCTCTAGCCCTTTGATTTTTTGGTAAACTAGAAATTAGGTTAGGTCTAAATATTTAGTTTCAGTACTTTGGGCAAAAATGAAAGTGCTGTTGCCATGCACTTCATATGTATCCTGTGAGGAAGCATCTAACAAGTACCAGATCTCCATCATTTGTTCATGTAATGAATCATTTGTTAAGGGGGTGACTGTAAGATCTCTCCCTTGGGAAGGTGCATTTATCCATTGCAATGAGCCAGTCACTTTTCAAACTGTTAATTACAAACTGTTAGTTGGTGGCTTGCAGCTGTCCTGTTCTACCCCAGCTAAATGACTGATGATGATCTCATGATAAAGCTTTATGGTCCTGAGGCAGTGATTTCTTCAGTGGTTGAGTAAGCAGTAAGTGTGGTGCTATCCTAGATGTTACATGAGTACTGTGTAATAGGATCTTTCTTAAGTCTGGAAAGATCTGAATCCCAAAACATCACTGGTCCCAGGTTTATGGAATAAAGGCTATAAAGAAGAAGACAATAGAAGGTCACTTTGTCAGATAAACGATGAAAGACTTGTAAAAGCACACGTAGGCAATAACACAGATGGTACTCAAAGCCTAGACCCTCAGGAGGGAGAGTGTGAAAAATAAAGTCAAGGAAGGACTGAACCTTGAGGTCCTGGCCAGTTTTAAGAGGCTAGAGGCTGTGAGTATAGTTCATTGGTAGAATGCCCTAAAGTGTCAATTTCTTAACAATTTTACTTTATGAAATTTACCTAAGGGATGAAACATAACAAGTACCCAAAGTGCCAAGTGAATATTGTTTCTTTTACTAAAAAACGGGGGATAGCCTCAGCATCTATGTGTAGGGAATTAACTAAATAACTTATATTTTCATAAAATAAAGTACTGTATAGCTGGTTGTTTTTTTGTTGTTGGTCTTTGCTTTTGTTTTTGTTTTGTTTTTATTTTTTATTTTATACACAAGGTTTCTCTGTGTAGCCCTGACAGTACTGGAACTTGCTGTGTAGACCAGGCTGGCCTAGAACTCAGAGAACTAGCCTGCCTCTGCCTCCCGAGTGCTGGGGTTAAAGATGTGTACCACCACCGCCCAGCAATATACAGCTGTGTCTTAAGAGATGAGGGAGGTTTGGGATTGCAGTTCGGTTGTTAGGATGCTTGCCTACCATACACCAAGGCTCTGAGTTTGAGCCTCAGCACTGCTTAAACCACCTGTAGTGGTACAAAACTGTAGGGGTAGAGGAGGAGAATCCAAAGTTGAAGGTGATCCTTGGCTGCATACCTAGTTTGAGAGCAGTCTGGGCTACCTGAGATCCTGTCAGGAGGAAGAGCAGGAGAGGAAAGTCCTTTTCCAGGAGGCTAAAGTGGGTTCTGTTCTACACTACTTCCCTATTCCTGTTGTCTACGTGGTTAGTTTTACTCATTGAAGCCACACTCAAGGATTTGTTAACCCAAACACAGCCCTGGGTGGTCCTGTTGTATTGTGATCTTTGAGTATGTTTGAAGTCCCTGCCACCAGCTGCCATAGGGCTGGGATTGGGACTGGTGTCTGTGCAGTAGACTTCCCCCATTGCTTCTATAGCTATAGCCTGCTTTCCATCAGGGTACAAAATATAATACTCAGTCCAACATGAAGGCTTGGCCTCCTTCCTGGCCAAAGCCGAGGATGAGTTTGCCTTTTCATGCTGTGATCTCTTCCCTTGTTTACTACACCTTTTCCTCTTTGGGAAAGTGTGCCTAAAGCTGCTTCACCGTGTGTGTGTGTGTGTGTGTGTGTGTGTGTGTGTGTGTGTGTGTACTGAGAAAGATGGGGCTCTCCTCGGGCCCTCTTCCTCCCCCTAGTTTCATTCAGCAAATGGGTGGAATCAAGCTAATACCTTGAAGAGAATCATTGGGCTCTGAGATATTCAGAAAAAAATGCTGTCTACTGTTCTCTTGACAGAGGTGTGAACAGTGTTCATTGAGTCACTCTCTTCAAGATTTAACTTAAGTTGAACCAGTGTTAGGAAAGGACCACTCAGTGTACTGTGAATGGCTCCCCTAGCTGCTCAGACTAGAATTATTTGATCTGTCCTTTTCCTGCCCATCATGCTCCCACTCCACTCCAGCCCTCACACCTGTTTTGTTCACTACTTAGCCTAATTCATAACTGCAGCCCATATCTTCCCTCCCAACTTCTACCCCTTACAACAAATAAACCAGCTATATTTATTTTTTCTTTTATCAGATTCCCCAGATTTGTATGTCTAAAACGGAGTCATCTTCCTTTGCGTCCTCCAGCACCCTGTTCTCTAGGATTCCATCTTCATGAAAACCCCCGATGGTTTTCTCCTTGTCCTACTCTTAAACTGGAATACACCGCTAACTCCGAACTCCCATTCCTCTGACTTACGGAGTTTGACACACAGTCTGGCCGTATTGCCCTGGCTAGCCTCAAACTTGTGATCCTCCTGCCTCAATCTTCCAAGTGAGTAGCGCCGTTACAGGCCACCACACTTGGCCACGTCTAAGCTAACCTATGTACTTTGCTACTGCAACCTAACAAGTTATTTGTGGATGCCAAAAAGCTCAATAATCAGGATAAATAATTATTCAGAGTCAAGTCAACCAGATGTCCCTTCTGGATTCTGAGTCCACCAGATGGCCCATTGGGCACCAGCCCAGGGCCCAGTAGCATAGGAGACCTTCATGTTTACCAGGGGTTGGCAGGGCAGTGAGGCCTGGTTCTCTCCACCCACACCACCAACAGCCTAAATAGCAGGAACTCCTTAATTGCTCTATAAGCTTTCAGGGTCTCCCAGGCTGTGCTGTTGCCAGAGTTGGTCTATCTTCTGTCTGCCTGCCTGTCTCTATCTTTCTCTCTCTGTCTCTCTCTCAGTATGTATGTGGAGGGGGGGGGAGGGAGGGAGAGAGGAAGGAGTGTGTTAGTTTAGTGTTGGGGTCTTTCTCAATTGCTCTTCACTTTAATTTTTGAGACCTGGCCTCTAACTGAACTTGGAGTTCAATGATTCTGCTAGGTTTACCAGACCAGCAAGCTCTGGAAATGTGCTTTTCTCCACTTCTCTGTCCCTTCCCAGTGCTGAAGTTACAGATACATGCTCCCATATTTTTACATGAGTGCTGGGGATCTCAACTCAGGGTCATGCTTCTGCACCTTTAATGCCAGCAGAGGCAGGTGGGTCTCCGAGTTCAAGGTCAGCCTAATCTACACAATAAATTCTGTACCAGCCAGAGCTACAAAGTAAGTCTTTATCAAAACAGACCAACAAACTAAGTATTTAATAGTTTATTAATAGGATATCATAAATGTAGATCTTTCTATGTATAGTGTAGGTATGTACATGTTAGTGTGGGTGTGCACATGTATGTATATGGAGGTCAGATATACTCCCTACCTTATTATTGAGACAAGGTCTCTCACTGAATCTGGAGCTCACCGATTCTGCTGATTCAGGCTAGCTAGACAGAGTTCCAAGAATCCTCCTGTCTCCACCTCTCCAGCTCAGGGATTACCAGCTTCTTAGATGGGTGTTAGGAATCCAAACTTAGGAACACTCTATAGACTGAGCCATCTCTCCAGCCTGTACTGTGTGTCTTGGTGACTTTTCACAAACTGAACCTTTCTGTATGACCCGTGTCCTAGGACACTGCCTCATGCCCTTTCCTGTCACGGCCGGAGGGCTAATTGCCCTCCTGACTTAGAACAGATTTGCCTGACTTATTTTTACGCTTCAAATAGATAAAAATCGAGCAGTATGTGCTGTAGGTCTGCCTCCTTCACTGAGCATTGTTTGAGAGTCAGCCAGCATAATGTAGTGTAGTGCTGAAGACCTTTAATTAGCCTTGCTGTAATAGTTTCCATTATGTGAATGAACTATACTTTATCCATTTGTTCTTATATTGCAGCTGCATAACAAAATATCCTAAAACTTCATGGTATACAACAACTGTTTATTCTGTGGACATGGTGGGAGCAGCTTGCCTCTGCTTCATGATGAGTCTCAGCCGAAAATGAGGCAGTATCTAATGTGTATGGGTATTTTGCCTGCATGTATGTCTTTGTATCATGTGAGCACTTGGTGCTCATAGAAGCCAGAAGAGGGTGTCAGATACCTTGGAACTGGAGTTACAGATGGTTGTGAGCCTCCATGTAAGGGCTGGGAGTTGAACCTGGGTCCTCTGGAATAGCAGCTAGTGTTCTTAACCACTGAGCCATCTCTCCAGCCCCGTGAGGCAGTATCTTTGGAAACTTTGGTGGTTTAAATGAGAATGCCCTACTTCCCATAGGTTCATATATTTGAATACTTGGTCCTCAGTTAGTGGAGCTGTTTGGAAGGATTTGGAGATATGGCCTTGTTGGAGGTATGTTACTGGAGGTGGGCTTTGAAGGTTCAAAACCCCACACATTGCCATTTAGCTCCTTCTACCTCTTGCTTATGGATCAAGATGTAAGCTCTCAGCTACTGCTCCAGTGCCATGCCTGCCTGCCTGCTGCCATACTCCCTGCCATTCTGCCATGGACTCTAACCCTCTGAAACTATAAGCCCAAAATAAACTCTTCTCTAAGTTGTCTTGATCATGGTATCTTATTATAGCAGTAGAAAAGTAACTAAGGCAGATGGCTCATTCACTCACATGTCTGGCTCTCAGCAGAGACCTCTGCAAGGGTTGTCAGCCCAAGGTGTCTATGTGGTCTAGCTCCCTCCAAGCATGGTGGGTGGTTGTGAGGGCAGGGTCCTAAAAATGCTAGGCAGCAGCCATATTCTTTGTACATCCCCACCTTGTACAGCCTGACATTCTTGCTATACTCTTGGTCCGAATAGTTCAAAGTCCACTCCAGCACTAAATGAGGGGTGTCAGGAGTTCTTGGGGGGCAGTGAGAATAAAACAGTACTGAGGGCATTTTGGAAAAATTACACCTTCCAGCTGATGATAGGTATAGTATTGTATGATTATGTCATTCTTTTCTGAGGCAGCCACATTAGAACTCATCTAGTTCCCCGGTCACCTCAAGGCCTGGCTGGCTTTCCTTATCCTTCAGTCACAGCTTGGACTTCCCTTCTTTTTAACAAGAAGCCTCTCCTGACATTATTGCCATCCTAGCCTCAAAGGTTTTAGTGTAGTTTCCACTCCTTATTCTGGTGCCTTCTCGTAGCCCGATCATAATGCAGACTACGAGGCATGGTTTTGCCTATTTAATTGTCCTTGTCCCTGTTAGAGTTGGAGCCCTGTAAAGCAGCTCTTTCCTTCCATGTGTGTTGTTCAATGTCTTTCCCAGAGCCTGGCATGTAGTAGCTACAGTGAAATAGAGAAAATGGATCCAGCCTTTAGTGTTTGCTTGTTAGAGACAGTGGTGTATGTACCAAACAATGCAACACACATAGGAATTAGTCATATTTTAACATATTCAGACACATACCCTTCTGCAACTAGTCAAGTGTTAGAACAGAAAGGAGTTTTAGATAGATTCATTTCTCCTTCTATAGGTTAAGAATGTGTACAAGTAGATGGTCCAGTGAACAGCAATTCTAGGTCCTCATTGTGATAAGAGGTGTTGCCATGAAGAGGTTGAGGGGGTTGTAACTAATACAAGAAAAACTATCTAATAAGTATATACATTTGAGCCCCTCTACCTTTACTCTGAGATACAGAAACTATGTAAGTTCAGTGATAGACACATAAGCCACTAGTCATGCCATTCCCAGTGTGAGCTCCAAGAAAGCCACCTTTCTGTGACTTACAGGAAGAACTAAGCTGTCTTTCTTCAGTCCTGCTCCCTATCCCCAGCCCTCAGGTCCTGGATCACTTTGCCAACCAGTTATCTAGTTGGATAAAAGAAAGCATTTTTTTTTGTTTTGTTTTTGTTTTTTTTTTTTGTTTTGTTTTGTTTTTCGAGACAGGGTTTCTCTGTGTAGCTTTGTGCCTCTCCTGGAACTCACTTGGTAGCCCAGGCTGGCCTCGAACTCACAGAGATGCGCCTGGCTCTGCCTCCTGAGTTCTGGGATTAAAGGCGTGCGCCACCACCGCCCAGCAAAAGAAAACATTTTTAAAAGGGGAGGAAGCTGGGGGAGCTGGCTCAGTGGCCCATGAAAGCCAGAAGAGGGTCCCTGGAACTGGAGTTACAGATGGCTGTGAGATTCCATGTGGGTGCTGGGAATCAAACCTGGGTCCTCTGGAAGAGCAACCAGTGCTCTTAGCCAGTGTGCCATCTCTCCAGTCCCCGAGGACTTTAAATAGTTGTATTTGTTTTTAACTCAAACATATGTCATGGTGCTACCAGTTCTTTTGTTTCCTTTGTGTGTTTGTATCCCTCAGCCCTTCTTTATTTTTAAGATCTGCCACTGTATGTGTATTTATTCCTGCTAGTGCCTGCTTGTTGATGAGTGTCTAATAGTGTACGTATTCTCTGCTGGACCCCTGCCCATCTCCCATGGGGCTGTTCTGGGCTGCCTGACACTATGATGTGACAGACATCCTCTGTGTCTGAGAAATAGCCCAGAAGTGGGGTTGCTCGTTCACTGTCATAGAGCAGTGAACTTCCTGGAATCTCTTCTAAGGACTCAGATATAACTGTTACCCATTTCCCCCTGTTTGCCTGAGTGGGCAAGGTAGTTTGCTTCAGATGTCCCAGCTTTACCTTAGATCTGGAATTTTGCAGTGCTATCCTCCAGAGAGTAGAGAGAAAGGCTGGGATTTGATTCTCTCGTAGGTTGGACTGCTTTGAATACTTTGACCTGTTCAAATGCCCGCTGTTCCTTCTGTTAATTGCAGAGACTCATTCTCCTGTCTTGAGTCCTTCACTTGTTTCTGGACACTGTCTAGAGGCAGTAAGGGACAGTGGCAGGAGACACAGTGGAACACACTGACCCGAGCATACATTTGGCTTCTCTCTGTGTGTGCCAGGCCACCAGGCTACAGGATGGGTATCGGGAGTCCACTTGCCAGCATACATGAAGTCTGCCCATTTCTATCTTTCCTGCTGGGAGGCTAGAAAAGTCACAACACAGTATTTAGAAGACAGAACACAATGTTCTAAGTTGTATGAAACATTTATGGTGAACTTATGTCTGGAATTTGCTTCAAAATAATCTGGAGCAGGGGAAGTGGGTACAGTAAAGATCAAATGACTGTAAAATTTGTCATCCAAATGTAGACACATTGAAGATTAAAGGAGAGAGCTGTTAATTACACTAGGATAACAAGCTAAAACCAGGTTGTCCTAGCAAACCAAGACGTGTACCCCAGGGAAAAATGAGATGGGACTGACCCTGAGTTTACCATTGTTGTAGCTGGGCAACTAGTACCTGGAATCTCATTTGTTTGTTTGTTTGTTTGTTTGTTTGAGAATTACCATAATGAAAAAGGTTTTTAAGAAGATGCTTATTAGACCACCAAAGCATTCAGAAGGCTCCATTGTCAAGCTGGCAATTTAGCCCAGTGGAAGAGTGTTTTTCATGCATGAGGCCCTGGGTTTGATACCCATCTCCTCCCCACCTCCCCCCACCCCCAAAATAGTCCTTATTGCCCAGGAAATGACTGTTAAGTCCCTTGCCAGCTTGTTAAGAGTAGTAAGCTTAGGTTGTCTTCTGGCTGCACTCAGGGCACACAGAGGTGGAGGAGTTGAGAAGAGTTGATAGGAAGGCTCCACCTGCTCTTGTTGACAGGAAGAATGAGAAGCTGTACATTGTTCTAGCCCAATGTGACTTGGTTTGGGCTGCCCAGCAACCAACCACAACAGTTGCCTTCACACACATCACAGCCTGGTAGTGGTCTCTACATAGGCACATGCGATTGTTATCTGTGGCAGGAAGCAGCCTACAGACAGTGGGTTCTTAACCGACATTCTGCAGCACACACACTTCCCTGTCCTACTTAACCTTCGCCCTGGTTTCAGCAGTTGCTGGAACTGAGGGGTAGAAGGTAGAAGTTTACTCCTCTGTTGAGAGTGAACTCCAACAACAGGCTCACATACCCACAACTGGTTCTTCTTTCCAGTAGTACATGGTCCTCCTTCACACAGTTCCATGCAGGGTAGTTCATTCCTCCAGTGGATATCTTCAAGAACTCTCATATGCCAGACTTAGAGGCTATAGTAGTAAAAGAAAGGCTACCTCCAAGGAACTTATTGTCACAGGGGCCGCTGACATCAGATGCAGCAGCAGTGACCGCTAAGAAGAAAGTAAAGTTGATGGGTGACTGAGAGTGGAGGGATGGGGCTGTTCTAGACGAGGGTTCTAAGGGTGTCATAGAGGGACCGAAAAACAGGTGCAGCAAGGAGGGGGTGAGCAGGTAGCAAAGGTGAGCGATCGGTCACCTCTCACTTGCTGCTAAGTGGTCAAGAGTCAGCTTTAGGATACTATCATGGAAAGGTCATTGGTGACTTAGCAAGTTTGGGATAGGTACAAGAGATACAGGAAGGAGAGAGGTGAAGCTACTCAGTGCAAACAGCTCCTTCTATGTGCTTGAAATCCACCTGCCTCTGCTGGGGTTAAAGGTGTGTACCACCACAGACTCCTTAAATTATCAGATATAAATGACCCTGATTTTGGAATGTAGAACACCAAGAGCCTAATTCAGTCTTCATCCTTTAGAGTTTCATCAAGTAAATCACAAATGGTTGGGCTATTCCTGAAATATCTATTACATGTTTCAGTCTTCCACCTATAATCTTTCATTATGCAAATATTCTGAACTTTTGAGCTTAGACCCTTTTAACAATCTAAATCTGTTAATCCATTTCTCAGAAAAGCACAGTTACCTGAGAACTTGATGTATTTTTTTCTAGAGATAGATGGATCCTGAGTGGATCCCAAGAGTTCAAGAATCTATGAGATATACCTAGACTACTAAAGGCTCCACAACCACAGAATAGGATCTCTGTGGCCCTTTCTCTTCTCTTCCTTACGGGCCAGCCATTGACTCACCAACAGTAGAAATTATATTTACTGTTTTGCTGCATGTGAATGGACAGACTGACTGAATTGCCTATCTTGAATGTGGCCAACAGCTACATTTTCACTGGTATCTAGAAAACATACTGTACTCTATGGGCTAAAAGTTTATGCTCTACCCCCAACTCATGTATGGAGTCCCATGATCCCTGGTGTGGTGTTGTTTGGAGGTAGGGTCTGTGGGAGGTGTAGAGTCTTCATGACGGGGGCTGTGCCCTCAGAAGAGATTGAGACACCAGCACTCTCTACCATGTGAGGACACAAGAAGGCTGGGGCCTGCAAGCCAGGAAACGCGTTCTCACCAAACACCACATCTGTTAGCACCTTCGATCTTGGACTTCTAAGTCAATAGGACTGTGAGAAATAAATATTTGCTGTTTAAGCCACCCAGTCCACATTATTTAGTTATAGCAACCCAAATAGATATCCCACATAAATTGTAGCAGGACCAAGGGAATCACAATTACAGTTTTGTTTTCTTTTCTGAGACAGAGTCTCACTATGTAACCCTGTCTGGCTTGGAACTCATGGAGATCCCATCTTCCTCCCTCCAGAGTACTGGAATTATAGATGCGCACTGCCATGCCTAGTAAATTCTCTTTTAGACAGGCTCTCTCTAGCCCCTGGTTGTCAGGAACTCACCACCGTGCAGACCAGGCTGGACTTGAACTCACTGAGATCCTCCTGCCTATGCCTCCTGAGATTACAGGCGTGTGCCACCACTGAGGCTCTAACTCTACTTTTAAAATATGATGCTTTGGACCAGGTTTGCTGTCACATGCCTCTAATTCCAGCACTTGGGAGGCAGAGGCAAGTAGATCTCTGTGAGTTCGAGGCCAGCCTGGTCTACATAATGAGTTCCAGGACAGCCAGGGTTGTGTAGAGAGAACCTATCTCAAACAAAACAAACAAACAAGATTGGGGTCCCCCCAAACACGCTAGGAGAAAATCCATCCTCTGCCTTTCTGGTGGCCATCTGCTCTTCCTATTGTGGCCCTTTCTTCCATTTTTGAAGCTACAGTGTAACTAATCTTCAGATCTTTCCCCAACTGCTTCCCATAGTTGTATTTCTTCCTCTGACATTCTCCTGCCCCCTCCTTTCTTCATAAGGATGTATGGGATTCTATAGGACCCACCGGGCAACCACATCCCATTGTAAGACTCTTAATTTATCACAGCTGTGTGTGATGTAAGGCAACTTCAGCAGGTTATGAGATTGGGATGTGGATGTTTTTGTAGGGCCATTGTGAAGGGGCCCCAAAATAGCTTGACCACACAGCAGCCATTACAGGCTTAGGGGCCTAGACACAGCTTCTGTGACAGGCTTACTGGCAGGCAACAACACCCAGATCCAGGAAAAGCCTTACGCTGATACCACCCAGGGATCTACCAAGGTGTGAGGAAGTACCTGACATCCCAAACATTCCAACCATTAGATAAAGTGGACAGATGTCCTTGAGCCTAGCACACACCTATTTTTGTTTTACAGACACCCCTAGACAATTGTCAGCCAATCAGGGTCCTGGACGCTGGAAATCCCCTCACCCCAACCTCTGCTATGATAAAAACTCTGCCCCACCTGAGTTCAGGGCTCTCTGCTCTCACCACTGTGTCAGACAGACAGAGAGACCAAGCTCTGGAGCTTGAAATAGAGGCTCTTTGCTTTTACATGCGGGATTCGGTCTCTGTGGTGGTCTTTTGGGGGTCCCCGCGATCTGAGCATAACACTATTATTCTGCCTACCATATATTGTACAAATGTGTGCATGTATGTTGTGATTTAATGGTTAAGTTTGTAAAAGCACTCCTGATTTACAGCTGAGGTAGTTCAGTCAGTGAAGTGCTTGACTGGAGGACCTGAGTTGGATCCCAAAACACACATAAAAAGGATTGGGCTTGATGGTGTATATTTTTAGTACCAGGGCTGGGGGAGCAGAAACAGGCAGATCCCTGGGGCTCACTGGCCAGCCAGCCCAGCCTACTTGGCAAGTTTTAAGCCAGTGAGAGACACTATCTAAAAAAAAAAAAAAAGGTAGACAGTGCCTGAAAAATAATACCTGAGACTACCCTCTGGCCCCCACGTGCACACATGGCGCTCTCTCTCTCTCTCTCTCTCTCTCTCTCTCTCTCTCTCTCTCTCTCTCTCTCTCTCTCTCACACACACACACACACACACACACACACACCTGAGACTACCCTCTGGCCCCCACATGCACACATGGCTCACACACACATACCTAAGTCTACCCTCTGGCCCCCACGTGCACACAGGGCACACACACATATGCATCTGTACACAGTTTGGGAGGTGAAGTGCCCTAATGTTGGCTTCATTTCTCTTGAGTAGAAGAGAAAGCCTAAGAATACTAGAGTGCTGAATCTAGATCTGTATTTTTCTGTTTTGTTCTATCTGGGTGCTTGCTTTTTAATTCTTTCCACACATTTCAATAAGAAGTATTTGTCAATATTTATGTTCCTGAAGCCAATCTTCTGGGAAATTGATGTGCTGACTGGAAATGAGGAAATGTTAAAACCAATATAAAAATAGTCTTCAAGGCAAAATGTCAGAGTGAAGAAGGAATTTGCAGTCCTGTGGTCCTCTAATTTTATAAGCATTTATGAGTGAAAGGTCCAGTACATAGGCAGCACACTGACATAGTATTTTGCCTACTGACTTGTGCTTGACTGTGATGGAACATTCTGTTACAGACCTTTTGCTTGCCAGACAGATTGCTTGTTATCGTTAGGAGGTCCTTGACTTTCTTAACCTTGGCTCTGTTGTCACAGTAAAGATTTATGAGGTGTCCTGTGTTCCTGCTACCATATTGGAGTCTTTTCTTCCAGCCTCCTTGTTCCCACCTTGGACTTCCTCATTTTTATCTACCAGAGTCAAGTAATCTGAGCCAGAGGAGAAGAAAAACAATGGAGTACTCGGCCTTGCATGGCTTAGTAGAGCTCACATACTATTTTCAGGATCTTAGAGTTGGAGGTCCTTTTGGTTTGTGCTGTACCTAGGGACTCTCTAGGAAATGCCTTTGACCCTTTAATCAGTACCTCCTAGTTCTCTAGGATCTTCCTTTCTAGCTGTGGGTGACAGAAAAGCAGGACTTTGGGGACTCTGACGCTCCTTTGGTAGAGCTGAGTGCTGCCCCACAGCCTTCAGGAAAACGCCATCCTACTCTCCTGGCGTTTTTCTCTTTACGTGTCATTTCAAAACACATGTGGCCTTTGGAACTATGTCCTAAGTATCTGCCTCCATGTGCTTTAGTGTATAAGGACAACTGAGCAAAGGATGTGCCAATGAGAAGGGGCCAGAGCTAAGTCCAAGCAAGAATCCAAATCTTCATTGTTACTATGTGCCAGGGCCCAAGCTTGAGCTGATAGTTTTTGAGATGTGGACATGACCAGCATATATTTTGTAATCTGGGATTTTAGTAAGTACCTTCTAGTGGACTTCCAGTGATGTGAAGGCCAGGACCACTGGCAGTAACAGATGTTAAGTTGCACAGTGCAAACAAATAGTTTTATTCTATATGAGCAATTAAGTACCATGGCCATTTGCCAGTAAGTCTAGTATTATACTAATCATGATCTGGTAATATGTTCAAGCATTTTCTCTCTTGTCGTTGAAAAATTCCAATCAGCTAATGGGATGGAAGTGCCTTTAGAAACCCTTTTTCCCCTTTGTCCTTTTCTCTTTCTTAACTGACCTTTTCTTCTCCAAACACATTCTTGCTCATTCTCTCCCGCCTCTCCCCTTTCTCAGAAGGAAAGCTGGAAGTGGGAGAGATGGCTTAGAGGTTAAGAGTATCAACTGCTCTTCCAGAGGACACAGGTTTGATTCCCAGCACCCACATGGCAGCTTATAACTACTGTCTGTAGTGATGCGCAGACATATATGTAGGCAAACACCAATACACATATAATAAATGAATAAAACAAAACAAAACGAAATTGGCATCTCTAGAGGGAAGAACGGAAGCTAATTGAGTATTGGGATTTTTAACTATATCAATAAAGAGCCCCAGGACTTAGAAAACAATCTCTGTCTGGGGGAGAAGAAAGCCTGCCACAAGGCAGATCCAAGACCAGTCCTGTTTTCTTTGGAAGTTTGTTGAAGGTTGGTGCTACAATGAGACTCAGTTTATACCCCCAGTGCCTGGCTCCTGCTGTCCCTGGAGCTGGAAGATGTGATACTCCTTTCTGTTACAATACAGAGACAACTCACAAGTCATTTGCCATTGATAATTGCCCTGTTTACTTAAAGACCAGCTTTTTTTTTTTTTTCCTTATTTGATTTTGGGTTTATTTGTTGACAGGGTATGGTAGTTTGAATGTAATTGGCTCCCATAAGCTCATAGGGAGTGGCACTATTAGGGGGTGTGGCTTTGTTGGAGTGAGTATGGCCTTGTTGGAGGAAGCCTATCACTGTGGGGGTGGGCTTTAAGGTTTCCTATGCTCAGAATACCACCCACCCCACCCCCACCGTGAGTCCGTGGACTTGCTGTTGCCTGCAAGATGTAGCACTCTCAGCCGGGCAGTGGTGGTGCACATCTTTAATCCCAGCACTTGGGAGGCAGAGCCAGGCAGATCTCTGTGAGTTTGCAGCCAGCCTGGGCTACAGAGTGAGATCCAGGAAAGGCTCCAAAACTACACAGAGAAACCCTGTCTCGAAAACAAACAAACAAACAAAAGATGTAGCACTCTCAGCTACTCCAGCACCACGTCTGCCTGCACATCGCCATGTTCTCTGTCATGATGATAATGAACTGAACCTCTGAACTGTAAGTGAGCCATCCCAATTAAATGTTTTCTTTATAAGAGTTGCCGTGGTCCAGTGGTGGCACACGCCTTTAATCCCAGCACTCAGGAGGCAGAGGTAGGAGGATCTCTGAGTTCAAGGCCAGCCTGGTCTACAAAGTGAGTTCCAGGAAAGGATCCAAAGCTACACAGAGAAATCCTGTCTCAAAAAACAAACAGACAAAAAAAAGAGTTGCCGTAGTCATGGTGTCTCTTCACAGCAATAAAAACCCTAAAATACAAGGTCTCACTATATAGCCCTAAATATTCTGTGTTAGTTAAACAGTGCTGCTCCGGGCAGCGGCCATGCCGGGGGAGGAGAGTGTTGATCAGAAGAATCACAGCCATGGTTACCTTTTTAGAGCTTTATTGGGGGGCGGGGGGAGAGGACAGACAGAAGGAGCGGAAAGGAAAGAGAGGGACACACAGAAGGCCCACCCGCTTTTTAGGCTGGGACGCCGTCGCAGTCTGATGACGTAATTAAGGACAAAATCCCTACATTCCAGACTTTCACTTATTGTAAAAAAGCAGGTAGATGGGAATAGAGGCATTGTTCCTCTCAAAAACTGCTTCCAGCTGACTTTTGGACGTCGGTTGGCTCTTGGGGGAATAGAGAAGAGAAGTCTTCCGAAATAGACAGGCGTTGTGGGATGCTGTCTGTCATCCATTTGCTCTGGAGACATGTATCCCTCTTGGCTGTGGCTGGGAACTTTCTGTTTGACAAGATGTTGATGATCTCTGGACTCCAGTTCTGTGGTGTTCCTGTACCATTAGCTGAACAGTGAGTTAGAACAGGGAACTGGGAAGAGAAAAGCTTGTGGTGCATGAGAATTTATTTTTTGGAATTAGGGACAAGGCAAAGATCAGGGCCCTGTCTGTATGCACGTGAGAAACACAGGCAGTTTGAGAATGAGTGGGTGGAGTTAAGGTGAGTTAGGGCTCGAGTCAGTAGAAGCCGCCCAAGCCCGCCCATTTGATCCCACCCACTGCTGGCAGAAGTCAGACAGAAAAGGTTGCTGGGGCAGACGCAGAAGTGGGGAGGAAGAAGGGTTTAGAACTTTAGCAGAAAGCTTGGAGATAAAGTAACTTTTATTTGCCCGTTCGCTGGCAGAAGTTCCCGCCACACTGCTTTGTGGCCGGGTTTTCGCTGTGCTGTGGCCAGGTTTACTGGTGTTATGCGGCCAGGTTTACGCTGTGCCTGCCCCTATCCGCCAATGTAGGTGGCAAATGTATCCGCCCCTTTGTCTCATGGCTGTAGCCAAGAGAACAATAAAAAATTAAAATAACAAACCGGGATCAGACTCCAATCTCAGGCGTCCCCGAGGAGTGAAGAAAGATCTAAGAATCAGTTCAAGTTTGTCATCCTCTTCATCAAGGGATGGGAAGGGCTGCGGCTGCACTGCAGTTGGTCCACCCGGTAGACCTGAGACAGCATTGACCTCCCGTCAGGAGCGAAAATGTGCCTCCCATTGCCAGCACAGCCTGAGGACAACCCCTGGGGTGTCAGTCACAAAGAATATAGCTCAGACTATAGCCACGAGAACGGCGGACTTACTGTGAAGAATCATGGTGGTATCAGTAGTGGTAGCTTTGTGGGGGTCCAGCAGAGGCAGCAAGGGATGCGTACGTGCGTGCTCACGGTCTTGTGGTCTTGCTTGATGGGGGAAGAGGCGGCAGCGGTCACAGCAGGTCCTCGGTGTTCAGTGGTGTATCCGAGTTACGGCACCAATGTTGGTTAAACGGTGCTGCTCTTGGCTGGCCGCTGGCCGCCACCCTCGGCAGCCATGCCGGTGGAGGAGAGTGTTGATCGAAAGAATCACAGCCATGGTTACCTTTTTAGAGCTTTATTGGGGGGGGGGGGGAGAAGGAGGTCCATACGGAAGGAAGGAGCAGAAAGGAAAGAGCGGGACACACAGAGGGCCCACCTGCTTTTTAGGCTGGGACGCCGTCACAGGCTGATGACATAATTAAGGACAGAATCCTTACATTCTGAAACTCATTATGTAGACCAAGGCTGGTCTTGAACTCATAGAGATCCAGCTGCCTCTACCTCTTGAGTGCTAGAATTAAAGGCTACTACTGCTTTAGTTTGGGAGGGAGGATCTAGGAGAGATGGCTTAGAAGTTAAGAGTGGTCATTGTACTTGCTTCCTGTAACTGATGTCATGAGGAACAAGTTAGGGAATCCATCTGTTCTTGAAGAGTATTCTTTGGCATTGCCCAAACACTAGAAAGTCCACACTAGCAGTGATCAGGATTATTGGGTCCCAGGAACATAGGTATGTGGCCTGTTGGAGGTTGAAATGGACATGGGAGAGTCAGGTGAAAGTAGGAAGAGCATGGTACTCAGCTAAATAAGCATGTTACAGCTGGATTTATCCATCTTAATTGCCTAGCTTTTAGGTAATCCCTGGTGTCTGGGAACTAGAAGAAATTCTGGCTTGATCCTTTGTTTACTGGATAATCTTCCATTTTCAACAGAGGGTTGAAATCCATCCTTTAAATAAGACATCTCCAGAATGCAAGCCAAATGCTCCCTTCTGGAGACCTTATACCCACATTTTTTGTGAGGCGGTTGGGATGCCTGTAAACTTGTCCAAGCATGGTAGCCAAGCGACAAGAAGTAATAAATCAGTGTTCATCTTGCCCAGTAATTGGAAACCTGATTTCACGTTCAGGCTAAGGTTTCATTTTCTTGTACCGATCAGGCTTGGGTTGTCACATTCTTGTCCCCATCTACCACCCTGTCCCTGCTAAGTAGCCCTTCTTACAACCTAAAGAAATGGGTTCAATATCCTCCCTATGCTAATTCCCTGCCGGGTTCCACCCTCCTTAATGCTTAAGGGAAGTTCCTTGTCTGTGTATCCTGTATAATGGGCGTTAACAGCTTAGATGCAAGATTGTAAAACATCAGTAGTGAACTTCTGCCATCTGGGGTTCTCCCATTGTGCTGTAAGCCTGTATTTAAGACCTCCCTCCTTCAATAAACAGCATTCGGCCAAAAAAAAAAAAAGTGAAAAAAAATCTAAATAGACATAGATCCCAAAACTTATGAGAAAATGTTGAGCAGAATGTACCTGCTCCTGCTCACAGTCCCAGCATTCATTAGGAAGAGCTTGAGTTTCAAGTCAGGTTAACATGTTAGCACTGAGTGGTGGTGGCACAGACCTTTAATTCTAGCACTCTGGAGGCAGAGGCAGGAGAATCTCTGTGAGTTCAAGGCCAGCCTGGTCTACAGAGCTAATTCCAGGACAGCCAGCGCTACACAGAGTAACCCTATCTTGAAAAACCAAAAAAAGAAATGTTAGCAAGGTCCAATACAGCAAGGAAAGATCCTAAATAAATAAATAAATAAATAAATAAATAAATAAAAAACAAAAAACAATTCCAAGTGGTCAACTCAGAAACCATATACATAGAAGTAACACTAAATGAACTGAGCAGGTTGTATTTATATATCTAAGCATTAAAGAAAAAGAGGTCATGAATTTGAGAGGGAGCAGGGGGGCCCATGGGAGGGAGAAAAGGAGGAAAATGATATAATTATATTTTAATTTTTTTAAATAATGCTTAGCAACCACAAAAATATTTTATTCAATAAAATAAATTTCAATGATAAATAAAATAAAGAAAAAAGAAAAAGAAATGGGTTCAAAGGGAAGAATGTGGAACAGTGACTAGCCTGAGCTCCTGCTTCTGGCAGGTGCGGCTTTTAGTCTCCATACGGCTGGAGTGCTGCTGGGGCAGCCTGGGCTTGTCACGTAGCAGGATGGGTTGGAGCCCCCCGGTGCCTCTCTGCACACTGTTCCCTTTGCTTCCCGCTGTAGACGTCTTCGCTGAACCTGTTCTGGTGTGCAGCAAATGAACAAGACTACTTTACTGATTGAGCCTATGATTTGTTTAAATGTCCATTTTTTCCATGTATTCATTGCATATACTCAAACATTAGCAACTCAAAAAATTGGTGTTCAGGAGGGTGGCGGTGGTACATGCCTTTAATCCCAGAACTTGGGAGGCAGAGGCAGGTAGATCTCTGTGAGTTTGAAGCCATCCTGGTCTACAAAGCGAGATCCAGGACAGCCAGGACTGTTACATAGAGAAATTCTGTCTCAAAAAACAAACAAAAAATTTTGCATGCCACGTTGTCATATTAACAGCTTTCTCCCCTCTCTGTGGGAGATGGATAACACTGCCTCATACAAGTGATGACATCTTGGAGTCCACAACACATTATAAAAGTACAAACTGTGACTCATTTTCCCTATGTGTGCACACACATGCATGGCACACGTGTGGAGGTTAGGTGACAACTTCTAGGAGTCAGTTCTGTCTTTCCTCCATGGGCTCTGGGACTGGAACTCAGCTCACCAGGTTTGCACGGCAAGAACTTTTACCCTGAACCATCTCTCCCGCCTCAGTTCTCCTTTTTTGTTTTGGTTTTCAAGACAGGTTTCTCTAGTTTTGGTGCCTGTCCTGGAACTCACTCTGTAGCACAGGCTGGCCTCAAACTCACAGAGATCCGCCTCCCTCTGCCTCCCGAGTGCTTGAATTAAAGGTGTGCGCCGCCGCCGCCGCCACCGCCGCCGCCACCTGGCCTCAGTTCTCCTTTTTGGGGGGAAGGGGGCAGTCTAGGGTTGGGTTTTTTTGGTTTTGGTTTTTTGTTTTGTTTTGTTTTGTTTTTTTGTTTTGTTTTTTCGAGACAGGGTTTCTCTGTGTAGCTTTGCACCTTTCCTGGAACTCACTTGGTAGCCCAGGCTGGCCTCGAACTCCCAGAGATCCGCCTGCCTCTGCCTCCCAAGTACTGGGATTAAAGGCGTGCGGCCACCACCGCCCGGCTTGTTTTTTTTTCAAGACAGAGTTTCATTGTGTAGCCCAGGCTGGCCTCAAACTCAGAGATCCTCCTTCCTACCTTTGCCTCCTGAGTGCTGGGGTTAAAGGCATGTGCCACCACTGCTGGCTTCATTTTTAACTTTTCACATGAAAAATTTGTCAGTTTCCTCCAATAGGTGTGTTTACCAGCAAGCCCCTTCTCCCCTCCCCCAGCATGAATAAGAAGTACCAGATACAGTCCATAAGAGCAGCAGCCCACCTTTCATATTGCCTTGCCCTCGGTGGAACATTCACAAATCTTACCTTTGGGCTTTAAAGCAATACTGGACAGGAGTCTGAGAGCTCTGTGAATATTACTAAGTAGTTTGTACAGGCGCCTGTGCCTGCCAAACAACTTTGTTGTTGTTTGTTCCCCTGACTCCTAGTCTGGCCCTCTTCCCCCAGGCTAGTGCAGAATCCTGATAGCAGAAGTGTGCCAGGTACCAGGGCTGCTGGAGTATAGTCTGCTAGAGTAAAGAATAGAGATACTTTTGAGAGAATTGTATAGTGGGAAAACTTGGAACTCACTCTCTCTTTTTTTTTGTTTTTTGTTTTTGTTTTTTCAAGACAGGGTTTCTCTGTGTAGCCCTGGCTGTATGGACTTTGTCTGTAGCCCAGGCTGGCCTTGAACTCACAGAGATCCACCTGCCTCTGCCTCCTGAGTGTTGGAATTAAAGGTGTGTGCCACTACTGCCCGGCTAAAAATTGGGAATTTTAACAGAAAATAGCTAAACATAGTATGTCAACATGTGATACATACATTGAAAATGATTTGTGTATAGATTATTACTGGTTTGTTTTTGGTGTTAAAGCAAGGTATCACTTTGTAGCCAGGCTAATCTAGAACTCAGTATGGACTCTAAGCTGGCTTTGAAACAGTCCTACAACCTGAGACTCTTAAGTGTTGAGATTGTAATTATAGGAGTGAGCCTCCATAGTGTACTAAATATGTATACCCAAAGAAGAATAGGGATATCAGAACAGACAGGATTCTGGGATAGATGCATAGCTCCTTGACTTGCAGTGCCATCCATTTACTTTTGAGCCGAGCAAGGAGCATGTAGGTAGAGCCCAGAGGACAGTAGAAAGCTACAGAAAAACAAACTAATGAAGTTATGAGGGAAGAGATGCTCAACATACAAGCAGTGGTAATACTAAAAGGAGATGGTATGCATCAGTCTGAGCATACTAAAAGGAGAAGGTGTATATCAGTCTGGGCATACAAAAAGGAAAAGGTATGCATCAGTCTGGGCATACTAAAAGGAAAAGGTGCTGTGGGATGTTCTGTATGGCAAATGTGTTAATAAATAAAACACTGATTGGCCAGTAGCCGGACAGGAAGTATAGGCGGGACTAACAGAGAGGAGAATTGAGGGAACAGGAAGGGAAGGGGGAGACTGCCTGCAGCCGCCACCAGGACAAGGAAAATGTAAGGTACCAGTAAGCCACGAGCCACGTGGCAAAGTATAGATTAATAGAAATGGGCTGAATATAAGAGTAAGAGCTAGACAATGACAGGCCTGAGCTAATGGCCAAGCAGTTTAAATAATATAAGTGTCTTTGTGTTTATTTTATAAGTGGGCTAAGGGACTGCCGGGACTTGGTGGGACCTGGAGAGAAAACTCCAGCTACAAAAAGGTATATATCAGTCATGGTAGGCTAGGACTAGGTTGTGATATAGTAACAGACAGTCCTATGAGCTCAGGGGCTTAGTTCCACACATTTATTGTCTCTTGGTCGGTAATATGCAGTACCAGTCAAGAGTGGGGACTCTGTCCACTCTTGGCAGTTGTTACTCAGGGACCCAAGCTGACAGAAGCTATGTCTCCCTGCGAGTGTCACATTGCAAGTAGCCTGGTGACTCATACACCAACTTGAAGTCCACTTGGATGAGAAAGTAGATTCACAGTTCCTTAGCTAAAGTGTATTTCAAACCCACCCTTAACTTCAAGGGGAACTTGTTTGTTTTGTTTCAAGACAGGGTTTCTCTGTATAGCACTGGCTGTCCTGGAACTCACTCTGTAGACCAGGCTGGCCTTGAACTCAAAGATCCGCCTGCCTCTGCCTAACTTCAAGGGGAATAAGCAAATGCAGTGCTACTCTATTCTGGAAAGCTAGAAATAATTGAGCAGTGGCACTCAGGACTTACCACTAGAGAAATAGTAAAGAAAGGATAGAAAATTTATCTAAAGAAATATTTGAGTCTGCATATTGAAAGAAAGGGGGAAATGACGGGAAAGACACACCGAAGCACATCCTGATAACATTTCAGAAGTCTTACGGTGGAAAGAGAAACCTTTCAAGTTTCAGACCAAATGAACAAATTATTTACAATGGAAAAAGAATTAAATTGACCCCACATTGCCTGTTTGCAACACCTGGAAGCTAGAAGATGGTGAGATTTCTTCTGTAAACCACTAGGGATTCAGGGAATACAAACACTCTTGTACTCAGAGGAGAGAAAGGGCTTTGAGCTTGTGTGAGGATTCATAGTGTGCGCCCTCCTCCTCCCCACTGTCTTTGTCCTTAATGTGCTCAGGTGCTTTGCTCTTGATAGTGAGGTGCCTGTGGGTGTGCATCCCTGTGCCTGTGTGGACGCACATGTGTATGGGTACCTAGGTTTGTGGGTGCATGTGGCAGCCAGAGGTTGTGCCAGATGTTTTTTTCACTCATTTCCCCACCTCATTTTAAGACAGGGTCTTTTTTCTCCTGAGACAGGGTTTCTCTGTGTAGTCCTGGCTATCCTTGAACTCACAAAGATCTACCTGCCTCTGCCTCCCAGGTGCTGGGATTAAAAGCATATGTCACCACCACCTGGCCTTGAGACAGAGTCTCTTACTGACCTTGGAGCTCACCCATTGGCTAGACCAGATAACCAGGAAACCCCAAGGAATTTCCTGTCTCTGCTTCCCCAGTGGTGAGATTACTGGTGTACACTGCCTTACTGGGCTTTTTACATGGGTGCTTATCGGGGTCTATGGGGGTCCAGCCCCTCGATAGTCCCCTCCCAGGGTCCGGGAAGAATCTACAACCAGCTGATAATTAATCTTTGTTGAAAAGAAATGAATCTATGTACATGAAACTCCTTAGTTCATACACTTTATTATTCTGTGATAGTTCTCTCTCTACACAGCTTCTATTCTGCTCTCATGTCTAGCTCCGTTCTTGTCTGATTTCTCTATATTTATCTACTGTCCCCTCTAGGTTCTATCTTAATTCCTTCATCTAGTTCTGTCCCTTCTAGGTTCTCATCTATCTATTTCTTTCCCATATCATCTCCTCTCCCATCTCCTCTCTCATCTTGTCCTTCCTCATCTTGTTCTTCCCCATCTGGCTCTTCCTCATCTTCTATCTCATTCCTTTAGTACTCTCTTCTAGCCCTTCAACCTAGTTCTTCCCCATCTCAGTTTGTTCCTCTCAAGTTCTTACCCATCTGGTTCTTCCATTCTCTTTTCTCTTCTCTGTCCTGTGCCCTGGAAGTCCTGGTATATATACACTTACAAGCAGCATTCCCTTCACAGTGTAAAGCCAGGCTTCCAGGGTCAAACGGAGGGGTGATAAGAATCACATTGAGAGGCAATAACCATTAATTATCATTTGCAACCCCAAAGGGAAGTGACCAATGGGGAAATGAATTAACTAAAGGCTAAATTCAGGTAATATCTAAGAAGAGGGATCTTATGTGCTCAACTATTAAACTCTTAAACATGATTAGTAGAAAATGTTAAGAATCTATAAGTTGCTAGGTCAATGGGAGAAAATAAAACTGTCTTCTTTTTTCCTGTGGCTCCTATCTGTCCAAGCTATCTGCCATTTTTCTGCAGGGTGGGGGAAGTGTGCTCAGTCACTAGGCAACCTGTGTACAGCTAGATGCCTCTGGTGATAGTTAAAGGGAGATCTGGAACTAGAGATAAGGTTTGGGAAAGCAGGAAGTAAAGCTTAATTGGCACATCCGCCAGGCCTTCTCAAATGGGTATCCTGGATGCTTAAGTCTGTTCTTAGAAAATATGGAGGTATCTCTGATAAGGTACTTTCCTCCATCTGGGGATGGACCTGGCCGGATGCTGCCAATGCTGATAATTACAGGGAGGCTTGAACTGGGGTTCTGGCTGAGCATAGCTGTCAGTGCAGAAGATTATCTAAATATTCCTAGAAGTGGTTAGGTAAGGAGTTAGCAGTCTATAAAGTTAGTAAGGCTGTAAGAAAGGAGGGTCCCAGCTGAATTGTGTAAAGCTATTACTTAACGTCCACCTGACCTAGGCCGTGTCTCCTTGTGGAATTTACCTTAAATCAGGAGACTTGAATGTGGACTGTTATTACTGCTAGTCCTTGAAAGTGGCCAAGGGAGATATCTGATTCCAGAGAAAGCCTTTCCTGAGGCTGTTCTCCAAATACCTGGAATGTGTATGTCCAGAGAGTGATCAGACCACACTGTTAGCCCTTCTTAGGGAAAAGTCAATTGGGAAAACTATGAAGGCACACATGATTTTCATAACAGAAGACAGCTGATATATAACAAGCCAAGTAACACCAAAAACTCCTTGGGATTTGGCTTCCTCTGGAGGAATTCCCTGATTTCTCCAGGTAGTGACTTTGCCATAACCAGCTGAGTTCTTATGATATATTCCTGCAGCCTGCAGCAGGTGCTAGGGACTTGAACTCAGGTCCTCATGCTTGCATGGCATATGCTTTTCCGACTGAACCATTTCCCCAACCCCTCTTGTTCTTCTGAAACATCCACATCTCTGCTCACTTGTCACCTCTTTTCTGAAAGTCTACTGTATCTAAATTCACCATGCATCTTCCTTTTCACATCATGGCCTGACACTTTGTCTAGTGTCTCATTATGAACTTCCAGCAAATCTGAGTGATGTTTAACCCACGCACCTACCAGTATGTACTTTATTTTAGTGTAGCCACCTAAACTTCCAAATGTCAGCCTAATGTCGTCTGCTGCAGTTTAGCTTTTTCATTTATTTATTTTTTCCTTTTTTTGAGACAGTCTCAGATAGCCCAGGCTGGCCTCAAACTCACTATGTAATTGAGGATGACCTTAAATTTTTGATCCTTCTGCCTCTACTTTCTTTTTTTTTTTTTTTTTTTTTTTTTGGATTTTCGAGACAGGGTTTCTCTGTGTAGCTTTGCGCCTCTCCTGGAATTCACTTGGTAGCCCAGGCTGGCCTCGAACTCACAGAGATCCGCCTGGCTCTGCCTCCCAAGTGCTGGGATTAAAGGCGTGCGCCACCACCGCCCGGCCTGCCTCTACTTTCTAAGTGCCAAGAATGCAGCATTCACCACCACACTTGGTACAGATTTTTGTAATTCAGGTAAAATTGTGAAACAATGAAATCTCAAACCTGAAGTTTATATTTGATAAATATTAACAGATGCATACACATGTATAACTTAAACCCTCCTCTTAATGTAGAACATCATCATTACCCTGGAAATTCTCACAGTACCTTCTCTGTCAACCTCTGTCCCAACTCCTGTCCCTAAGAGACAACCACTATTCTGATTCTTCTCACAATCTGTTAGTTTTACCTGTTCTAAAATTTCCTCTAATTAGTCATAATGTGTGTCCTAATGACCTTCACTGAACATGTTTTAATGTTCATTCATGTTGTTGCATGTATCAGAGTGATTTTTCCCATTGTAATCTATGCATGTATCACAGCATTTTTATCCCTTCTGTTAATGGACAGTTAGGCTGTTTCCGGTTTTTGCTTGTTGTTAATAAAACTGTGATGTATATTTTTATAAATATCTACTTATAGACATATGCTTTCATCTGGTGGGGGTGGGGGCAGAGGAATTGCTTTGATCATAGTCTGGGAGTGTGTTTTATAAGAAACAAACCCACCTTTTTCCAAATGGCTGTCATTCCAGCCTTTCATGTTACAGCTGTTCCATAGCCTCACCGACATTTGGTGATGTCAGTTTTATTATTTGACATTTTGCCAGACACATATATTATGGTTCTCCAAAGAAACAGAAACTGTGCACACGCATACATGCATGTGTGCATATGTGAAGAGATTTATTATAGGAATTGATTGACATGATTTGTGAGGCTGAGAAATCCCATAGCCTGATGTCTGCAAACTGGAAATCAGGAAAGCCAGTGGTGTTTCTTTGTTAATTTTTTTCCCAATGGTGTTTCCAGAAAGGGCAGTAGTATCAGCCTCAGTCCAAAGCAAAAGTCCAGTGTCCCATGGAGCAGTCAGGCAGACTGAGAATGAAGACCTCACTTTTTTATTGCATTCGGGCCCTCAGCTGATTGTATGAGACCTACCCACACTGGGGAGGATAGTCCGCTCTATGGTGTCTACCCAGTCTGACGGCAGTGTTTGGAAACACACTTTCAGAAACACCCAGGAATAATACTTAGCCAAATATCTGGGGACCCTATCACCCAGTTATGTTCACATGTGTATATACACACACACACACACACACACACACACACACACACACACACACACGCACCCTTTGGCTCTAGAAGAGCATTGCAGAGGCCAAGTCCCAAAAGAGAACTTCTGGGCCTTTCTGGGCCCAGAATTGTCTTCAGGAGGCATAACTCAAACTTCAGTTCATCCATTGATATATTGTACACTGGGTTTTTGAAGGGGAGAGGATGTGGTGAGAAAAATATATGTGTCTTTGTGCTTGAAGAATGGGGAACATATGGTATAGAAATGTTTGGAGTGGCCGGGAGGTGGTGGCGAACGCCTTTAATCCCAGCACTCAAGAGGCAGAGGTAGACAGATCTCTGAGTGAGTTCCAGGACAGCCTGGGCCACACAGAGAAACTCTGTCTCAAAAAACCAAAAAAGAAGAAGTGTTTGGAGTGTCCCCCATGGTATCTTTGTCGCCTGTTTATATTAAATCCCACTTAGTCATCGTGTAGGCAAGTCCTATTTTATTGTCAATAAGCACCACAGGATGTGGCAGGAAAGACTGACGCAGGCATCTGGGAACTGCCTGGTAGAACAGAACTGGGGTGGTACCCTCGGAGCTGCCAGCCGGGAGGCACACCACCCTCTTTGTACAGATAGGAGGCCCTCTAGGGTGCACAGCTCTTTTCACCCTGGTTGCCTCTTTTGATTACTCCACCTTTAGGTGATCCCAAAGACAGGCAGAACTGGGGCAGCCATTAAAATAGCGCATCAGCATCGGGAGGGTGGGGGGAGAAACTGGAGCAACAAGAGCCAGCTCTTGGTCCTGCCCAGGAAATCAGGTCTTAAAGGAGAAGGTTACAGTTTGGGAAAATAAGAAGTCCATCTGTGTCCAGAGCGTGGAGATTCTTAACTTACATTGTAGAATATCTGGGAGGTGGCTAGGGAGCGCTCTGGACCAGTTATCCCATCTGCTGCTGTCGTGAGACTGAGAAGCCAGGTTAGCCTGCCTGCCCCAGGAAGAAGAAGCTTTTTAATTCACATGACTGTGAGCTTCCTTGAGGTCACTCTTGATTCACCTGCCAGTGGTCCTAACCTGACCCTGTGAGTGGGCTCGCTTGACCTGGCACAGGGCAGACTTACCTTCTCTTGGCTTGAGTCTCTGGTAGGTAACTGAATGCCAAAGGATTCCCACTTAAACAGGGCACTTGTAAAAAGGAAGCAGCTGGGCTCTGGCCTTTGCTTTTCTGCCTGAGAAAGGAGAGCAATTGGATCTTCATTATGTCCTCTGTTGACTACTCTTGGTTGAATCTTGTAGCGAATTTGCATGATGGAGCCACCAAGCGCAGAATCAGGCCAGCACACATAAATGCGCTCCTTCCTCCCTCGATCATTTGAGACACTAGCGGCACAGGTCAAGGGACCAGCTGGTAAGCCGGCGCCCCTCCTGCACTGACAGGAGACAAGTTCCTTAGCCAGCAAGCTCTAACCAGTGGCAGTGGCCAATGTGGCACCCACCCGTTTGGAGGACAGGGGCTGGGAGAAGCTCCAGGTGTGCCAGGTGAGTCCTTCAAGAGCACGTGGGGAGTGTCTGGAGACCACCTGTGGTTTTCTCTGGAAGGAAAATAAAGCTTTTAGTCACTCTGAAGCACTGCTGAGACCTCTCAGGAGGTCTGAGAAAGTCATGTGGCTTGGCTACCTCTGCAGACCTTTGGTTTGTCTTGGTTTGCAAGGCTGATTTTCATTCAGTGCAGACTTCCTTCCAAAATGGGATAAAGATTTCCAAGAAATTTTAACCTTCAGATAGTTCATAAATATCAGTATTTGTCATTCCATAGGGCTGTTGGTGCTGAATCAAGACTGGACAGATACAAGAAAAGATTGGGGCGGTAAAGTGGTAGAATCCGTCTTGATCATCGGATGACCTTTCAGGAAAGAAGGTGGGGACATTAGCTTTTCCCCCTTAGCTCTCCATTTTTTTTCTTCCTCTCTTACTTTTTGCCCTTTATTTTCATTTGAAAGGTAATATACAAGCAGGGCTGCAGACTCTGTGCCAAGTAGAATGCTGAATTCTGCAATGCTACACTGACAGAATTCCTAGAACAAAAATTATCGCCCATGTTTAAGGATTATCTAGAAACATGGCTGTGGGGCATTGCAGAAGTGATTTGAAGACCTGTGTCTGTGTTCTGTTTGCTGCTGAACCCTTCCCCTGTGCTGGTCAGCCAGTGGGACAGCAGGATGCTGGCTTGTGGCCAGATTTGCTGGGTGTCAGCTCTCTCTTTCTGGCTCTGTTAATGTTGAACAAGTTACTTGAGCTTTTGACCTTCCCTGTATTTCTATGAAATAGAGCTAATATAGCACCTGCCTATTGGTAGTACTTGCACTGTATGATAAATAAGAAGCTGTGTAAAGCACAGTGGCTGTCCTTAGAAATGACTCAGTAACTGCAAAATACTACTTGCCTATTATATTGCAAGAGGAGACTTGTTTCCACGTTGGCAGGATGGAAAGTACCAGTGGTGGGACCCAACAGAGTCTATGCGGCTATGCCCTTTTTGTCTGCGAGTGTATATCCACTTAGTCTTGGTCTGATTAAGTCCTTCCTCTAGCCCTCAGTTCCTTCCTAGTCATTTATTGCTCTAGGCCTGATGATGATGTTATCTCGTTCAGTCTTTGCAAACATGAGGTGAATTTCTCCATTTTTTTCCAGTAATAAAACTGAGGGCCGGCCAGGCAGCAGTGGCGCATACCTTTAATACCAGCACTCGGGAGGCAGAGGCAGGTGGATCTCTGTGAGTTCAAGGCCAGCCTGGTCTACAGAGCAAGATCCAGGACAGGCACCAAAGTTACAAGGAGAAACCCTGTCTCAAAAAACAAACAAACAAACAAACAAACAAAGAAAAAAAAACCCTGAGGGCCAGGGAGGGACATATCACTTGCCAAGGTCCTGAGTCTAGAAAACCCCCGTCTTCTTGTCATTCTCTGATTGCATAAAAATAGTCCCTAATTACTTCACAGGACTTGTAAAATGAGTTAAAATGAAAGCACTGAGAGGTACAGACTCTGCTTTAGTCAAAATTTTCCCAGCTCACCTCTTTCTCAAAATCCCATGGCAAACTTTTTCTTCCCTGATGGAAAGAACTTTGGACTGAGACCTAAGAAGACCCAGTGTAGTCTCAGCTATACTGCCTCAGTATGTGACCTCACACTGCTCCAAGGCCTTCCTGGGGCCTGGTCCCTTTCAGTATAATGAAGAAGAAGATTGCTCTAAACCCAAGACCCTTGCCAAGTTAACCCCTAGGATATAAATGTCTGGCGACGGTAGACCTTGCTGAGTGGCCTGCTTGCCAGTATCTCAGCACTAACTCCACCCCTTCTCCTTCACACTGAAATACCTCACACATCAACACAGGACTGTTGTGATGCTGTTTCAGGCATTACCTGAATCTTCTCAGAAGTGCTGGGGAAATACGCAGCATGGGAAGTGTAAACTTTCTAGTAACAGATCACTTGAATAGCTCTGTGTCTGTCTGTGCCCAGGCTTGGGTTGGAGGGCCGGTCCGGAATGCCTCCTTCCATGCCGCTGTAGCCCAGCCCTCAGCCTGCACACAGTGCAACAGACAGGTATGCTTAAGCCACTTAAACTCTTAAGAAACCTTGCTCTTTTGAGTTGGAAACATCAGAAAATGTCTTGTAAACACACAAGAACTTAAGTTGGAAATGAAGTGTCTTTATCCTAAAACTCCGTCTTTTCCTCGTCTCTCCATTACATGTGTGACACTGGATCTGCACATACATTCCTAAGCTGGCTTACAGAGATAAGCAGCCTAGTTCTGCCAGAAAACTAGGGACAGCGTACCCTGTCCCAAGCTTCTAACCGTCTTCTGGTTTTGTTACTTATGAACTTGTAACCATGCAGAGGTCAGATATTGGTACTATTTCTAAGACCTTAGGTGAGGTGTTTAGATGCTGAGAATTTTTAAGGAAATAGGTGGAGGGAATAAGGGGCAAAGCCATGGTGTCCACTTCAGCTGTAGTTAGCTGAGTACCAAGTCTTCTGTTTGGTCCTGTAGCATTATCACTACTGGCTATGGTGGCACATGCCCCCCCCCCTTTTTTTTTTTTTTTTTTTTTGAGAGATGGGGGTTGAAATAGGGTTTCTCTCTGTAGTCCTAGAACTGACTCTGTAGACCAGGCTGGCTTCAAATTCAAAGAAATCCACCTTCCTCTGCCTCCTGAGTGCTAGGATTAAAGGCATGTGCCACCACACCTGGCTTTTTTTTTTTTTTTTCTTTTTTTCCCCATTATCATTGAGGAGAAGACTTGAAGTGAGTACTCTGTGTGACTTGCTTCTTGTTTCTGTGCCACTTTACCCCAGTCACAGCTTTCCATACAGATTTGCAAGGCATCATGTGAGGGACACTGGGGCAGGTGTGGGCTCCTCTAGCTTGGGACTCACAACTGTGTTTTGAATGCTTTTATCAGTTTCTTTAAAAATGCTTCAAGGGCCGGGCGGTGGTGGCGCACTCCTTTAATCCCAGCACTCGGGAGGCAGAGGCAGGCGGATCTCTGTGAGTTCGAGGCCAGCCTGGTCTACAAAGCAAGTTCCAGGAAAGGCACAAAGCTACACAGAGAAACTCTGTCTCGAAAAACCAAAAAAAAAAAAAAAAAAAAAAATGCTTCAAGGGAGGCAGCGGCAGGCAGATCTCTGTGAGTTCAAGGCCAACCTGGTCCACAGAGCGAGTTCCAGGACAGCTAGGGTTACACAAAGAAACCCTGGCCCGAAAAAAAACAAAACAAACAAATAAAAGCATTAGCTACTCTTGCAGAGGACCCAGGTTTGGTTCCCAGGACCCATGTGGTAACTCACAACCATCTGTAACTCCAGTTCCAGGGACTCTGATGCCCTCTTCTGACCTCCATGACACCAAGCATACATGTTCTGCATGTACATATATGCAAGCAAAACACACAAATTTTAAAAAATAAATAAATATTGTAGATGGTCATTACCAACATCAAACTATGAAAATGCTAACTGAAAACTAATAGAACAGTGAAATCTCGGCAGCAGTAGCTAGATGCATTATGTTATGTTAGCCCATCCAGACCAGGTAAGAGTCATTGTTACAGCCAGGCAGTGGTGGTGTATGCCTTTAATCCCAGCGCACAGGAGGCAGAGGCAGGTGGATCTCTGTGAGTTCGAGGCCAGCGTGGTCTACAGAGTGAGTTCAGGACAGCCAGAGCTATACAGAGAAACCCTGGCTTGAAAAACAGAAACAAAATAGTCATTGTTACCAAAGAAAGAAGCTCTGATTTTCTGTGATATACACAAATGGATGCAGGCAAATCAATAACTTTTCAAAGTCAGTGGTTCTGTGGTAGAATTTGCATGCAAAGAATTTATCTCTTTGAAACTGTTCAATAATATAAAATGGAAAAGATTAAAATAGTAACAATTCATCTGTCTTATTACTGGGCATGTTCATCAGTGCATTAGCCTGCTTGGGGGCGGGGAGGAACCAAACCATTTGTGTGTGTGTGTGTGTGTGTGTGTGTGTGTGTGTGAAGTTAGCTTTGCTTAATTGTAGTTCAACTTGGAAGATTCTCGACCAAATTTTACCAATACTGTTATAATGCTGAGGAAACCCTTGGTGTATAACAGTCCAGATTGCCCTAGCAGTAAAATATCAGATTACAACGTCCTGTGTTCGCCTCGCATTGAAAACGGCTGCTTTACTTAGTAGTGTTTAGGAGCACTCTGAAGAGCTGCGCCTCCTCTTCCCCCGCCCTGCTCACATGCTTCTTAACGGATATAGCTGCCTTGGTTTCAAGGGAAGCAAAGGATTCTTGAGTGAAGGGTGAATGAAGGTGCTATCCCAGGCAGGGGGGGTGAGTTGAGGGGTTGGAGGTGCAGGTGACGCAGTGACTCCTCCTTTGGCAGAGATGGAAGGGTGGTGAGCTCTGTCACTTAACGATTACTCGGCTGCCTTGGTTTGCTGCTTCCCTGGCCTTGTTGGCTACTAGGCCCCACTGAAAAGAGTCTAAGAGAACATCAAACTCGAGTCAGCAAGCTCCGTGAAATGCTGTGTGGCAGAGCACCCTAGTGAAAGCTGAAGGCTATGGACAAAGGGAGAAGCTCAATGACTTAATGAAGGAGAAATTGGGTCTTGGCTTTGTCCACATTGTCTCTGTCCAGAGCGCTGACTCCACACGGTTGTTGTGGTTGAGCATGTCCACAGTGACTATGGATATCTGGATTTGGAGAAGGTTTTTCATGCTGTTTTCCTCTCTTTCAGGTTTCAAGTGCCCCATTTGCTCCAAGTCTGTGGCTTCTGATGAGATGGAAATGCACTTTATAATGTGTCTGAGCAAACCTCGCCTCTCCTACAATGGTAAGGGCTGTCTGTCTCATCTGCTTCCTGATGTCAAGATGAGTTGGACAGTTGGGGGCATAGCCTCCAGGTGGGGGGGCTCTGTGTAGTTTTCTTTTAGCAGCAGTATCTGTGTGGTCGTGAGGAACCTACTGTTCCAAAGAGCCTTGGTTATAAGTTGGGGTAGCTGAGGAGTGGCCAAGGAAGGCAGGGCCCTGGGCAGGACTATAGAAAGTGAGAAGTCTCTCAGCAATTTTGAATATTGTATCCCTACTCAAAAATTTCAAGGACTAGAGATGTAGCTCAGTGGTAAAATGCTTGCCTGACATGCACAAGGCCCTGGATTCCATTTTAGCAACACCCCCACACACACATCATATTTTGTAAATTTTAGATTTTCTTACTTGCTGGCCAAAGGATCCCAGTTGCAGGAGGGCATGCTGTCTGTCTTGGTACATGCAGCCTGAAGACCTCTGGACGTGCCCGAAGGCCAGCTACAGGCAGGCTGTGGCCTGTCTTTCCTCCAGCAGACGGCCTTTCCTTTTCGCTGTGACTGCCGTGCTCCTGGGTCTGCTGCTTTACCCATCGTCCCCTGCTCAAGCTCGGCTTTGTTCGTTACCCAGCTCTGCCTGGGACCGTGGAAAGGGTTTTCCCTGGATCTCTCATAGCTTGCCACAGTCATGGCCTCAAGTACTGTGTTCACTTTGTCTCACATGGGTTGAGACCTTATGAAGACTGTTTTGTCCTGTGGGCTGCTGGCAAGAGCTCTCTCTAGACAGTGCCTTTGCTGTCATAGCACAAAGAAGCTTCACAGGGGGCTTGGCCTGAGAACTTGGCTTTTAGAATCATTGGGGAGAACTTTGTAATAACTCTGTCTGTAACACAAAGTGATGTCAGGACTAAGCAAAACAAAGTCACTTCGCCTGCTAATATGGGAAATGGGGAAGGTGAGGGTCTCCAGCTCCTTTCCCAGAGAACCCAGGACTTCCTGTGGACCATCACTTGAGGGGCTGGTGCTGCTGGTCCAGCCTTCTCACCAGCAACCTGGGCAAGTCCCCTTAGAGCACTGCTTCTCAACCTTCCTAGTGCTGTGACCCTTTAATACAGCTCCTCATGTCGTAGTGACCCCAACCATAAAATTACTTTCGTTGCTCCTTCATAACTGTAAATTGGCTACTGTTATGAATCATAATGTCAATATCTGATATGCAGGGTGTCTGATATGTGACCCCTGTGAAAGGGTTGTTCATCCCCAAGGGGTCACGCCCACATGTTAAATCATTGCCTTAGAGGAAGGGAAGGTTGGCCACCTGAGACAGAGCCACTGTGGTCCCCTCTGCTCCTTGGTTTTCTCTCATCCTTGACATGAGAAGCCACCTCTCCCTGTCTGTATGCTCCAGACTTGCAGTTCAGGACTCTCTTTCAGAGCCCATGTCTGGCTCCTCTGTACGCATGACTAATGCAGAAAGGAGGCTGTGGCCCCATGGACACCTCGTACTCAGTCTGTTTTTTCTTTTCTCTGAAGACACTAGAGGTAAGAAGACAGTATTTGGGGCAGGGTGTGGTGCCTCTCACCTTTAATCCCAGCACTCTGGAGGCAGATGCAGGTGGATCTCTGAGTTTCAGAACAGCCAAGGATACACAGAGAAACCCTGGGGGATGGGGGTGGGAGGCAGTGTTTGTCACCTGGGTCCTTAGGCCAAAGCTTCCAAGGCAAGAGCTCTGAGCTTACTTTGGTTTTACTGGTAACATATTCTATCTAGTTTCTCATCACCCCAATCTCACATACTTTACCTTATCTACTTTAAAAAAAAAAAAAAGTGGATCCAAAAAGATGACTCAGCAGTTAAGAGTTTGGGGACCTGAATTCAATTCCCAGCACCCATATGCCAGCTCATAGACATCTGTAACTCCAATTCCAAGAGATCTAATGCCTTCCCGCTTCCACAATCACCAGCACAGACATACATACAGTTTAAACACCTCTACACATGAATAAATCTTTAAAGTTTTCAAAGAAAAAAGTAAGAGGAAATCTCTGGCTAGAAGCCAGGCGCTCTTGGGACTGCTCTAGAAAGGGCCGATGTGAAGTTGTCTTCAGTGGTGGTGACATTCTGTTTCCTCATGAAAGGTGACTGCAGGGACTGTAGAGTTGGCTTAGTGGTTAAGAGCCCTTGTTCTTGGCACTCAAATGAAGGTTCACCATCTCCTTGGACACCAGGCACACATGTGGTACATAGACATACATGCAGACAAAACATTTATCCACACAAAATCGTAAAATAAATCTTTAAAAAAATTTCAGTGACTAGAGGGCTGAGAATGCAGCTCAGGTGTAGAGTGCATGCCTATGGTGTGTGCGGCTCTGTATTTCCTCCCAGAAGTAGGAAAAGGAGAGTGGAGAGAGAGAGTTAGCACCAGTGAACTGGAAAGCAAGCTCTGGGACCTCCTGGTCACAGCCCTGGAGACCTACACATGCACACACATTCATTCACACCTTCCACAGTTGCTGGCTCCAATGGAGGAAATTTCTATAAAATTTATGATGGTTATATAAGATGAAATTTAGTTACCACCAAAGAAACAAAGTAGAAGCCTCCTAAATGAGGCAGATAGAAAGTAGTATTTTTCTTATTATGAGGGTTGGCCCAAGTGGAAGGTTGGAAGGCCTCCAGTAGTTGCCTGCCAGATTATTTTTTAAAACTTAGGGAAAGCAAGACCAGTTTTACTAGTCCAGCAAGTGCTCGGAGAAGAGAACTGGCACCTAGTGCTGCTGGGGCGAGGACTCAGGCAGGCAGGCCAGTGACCACCAGAGACCCTCTGCAGGAGCGGGGGGCAAGCTCCAGGCAGCAGCCGTTAGTATTCTCACCCTTCTGGGCCTTCCTATGACAGCCCTGGAACCTAAGACTCCTAGAACTGAGGGAGTTACAGAGAAGAGAGGAAGGAGGTAAGGAGCCCTCTGGGTAAACTTGATTGCCCTCAGTACCTGTGTCTTTCTCTTTCTAAACTCTGGCCATCATACTGCCCAGGTAGCAATACAGAAGCTCCTGCAATGGAGGTATGACTTTTCCTTAGCATGTGACAGGGCGGTGGTGGCCCACACCTTTAATGCCAGCACTCGGGAGGCAGAGGCAGGTGGATCCCTGAGTTTGAGGACAGCCAGGGCGACACAGAGAAACCCTGTCTTGACAAACCAAACAAACACGGATGAGGAAGAAAAAGGAGGAGGAAGAGGAAGAAGGAACAAGAAAAGAAAGACAGAAGAAGGGATATTCTGGTGAGGCAAGTATTTTGCTACAGCGTCAAGGACATGGCAACCAGTATGCTACCTCAGTAGATGCCGGGAGTTCTGTTCTGGGGTACAGGCCCATGCCTGGCTTCTTGCTTTATGATGCTCTCCCTTCTCTGCCAAGAGGTATTGCCCTATCTTCAGAGCTCTGAAAATGCTTTTGTGGGAGCTCCTTCCTCCTTTCCTTATCATTTATTGTGTGTTCCTGTGTGTCTGTGCCCACCTGTGGGTGTGTACCATTGCCCACAAGTGGAGGCCAGAAGACAACATGGTGGAGACTATGTGCATTCCAGGGACTGGACTCGGGTTGTCAGGCTCTGCAGCAAGTTACCTACTGTGCCATCTTGCCAGCCCAACATACTTTCTTGGAGGAGATGGGACATGTGGGTGCATGCAAAGGCCAGAGGTCAACATCAGATGTCTTCCTCACCTTTATTATTTTTTTTTAGATTTACTTTTTTTATTTTATGTGTATGAATGTTTTACCTACATGCATATGTGTGTACCACATGCATGCCTGGTGCCCTTGGAGGTCAGAATATGGTATTAGACCCCCTGGAACTAGAGTTACTGTTGTTGTGAGCCTCTAGGTGGGTGCTGGTAACCGAACCCAGGTCCTCTGCAAAAGCAACAAGTGCACTGAACTCCTGAGCCATCTCTCCAGTCACCTCTTCTTATTTTTTGAGATGGGGTCAGTCTCTCACTGAACCTACAGCTCACGGATTTGGCTAGGCTGGCCGCCTAGCTAGTGAACTCTAGGGATCCTCCTGTCTCTGCCTTTTCGGTGCTGGAACCAGAGACACGCACGACATGCTGGGTTTTTAGATAGGTGCTAGGAATGGGAACGCACATTGTGTCTGAGTGGCAGGCCCTTTACCACCTGAGTCACCTCCCTAGCCCACATAAGCTACAAGAGGGCAGAGGAGAGGACACTGCATGGAGAAGCTGGACACAGCTTTTGTGACTGTGAAACAAACACCCCAGGCCTTTATTTAGTCGGCTTCACCCCCCTGGATATGCTCATTGCAGCCAAATTTGTCAAAACATTGCATTACACCTCATAAAATCCAGGGGTTGCACACGAATCCTAAATCATCTTTTAATAAAAACCCAGAGCCAGATATTGGGGTAAATGCTGAAAGATCAGAGAGACAAAGGAACAAGCCACAGCCACCTCTCACCTCACCAACTCCTCAGCCAATCTCCAGGACTCCTCAGGCTGAATGCCTCTGAGTCCTCAGCCAAAAGGGCCTCTCCAGTTCCTGTGTCCTCGAGCCTTACATGCCTTTCTCTGCCCAGCCATTTCACTTCCTATCTCAACCTTCCTAGGGCTGGGATTACAGGCGTGTGTGCTTCCCCAGTACTGGTAGCAAAGGCATGAGATCTCAAGTGCTAGGATTAAAGGCTGTGACTCCCAAGTACTGGGGTTAAAAGTGTGTGCCACCACTGCCTGACCTCTGTGGCGGGCTCTGACCTTTGATCTTCAGGCAGGTTTTATTAGAGAACCACAAAAATATCACCACCACAGGGGTATTGGGACAAGATTCCTCTGCTGGTAGGAGACACTCTGCTTAAGATGTCAGGAGAGGCTGGGCGGTGGTCGCGCACGCCTTTAATCCCAGCACTCGGGAGGCAGAGCCAGGCGGATCTCTGTGAGTTCAAAGCCAGCCTGGGCTACCAAGTGAGTTCCAGGAGAGGCGCAAAGCTACACAGGGAAACCCTGTCTCAAAAAACCAAAAAAAAAAAAAAAAAAAAAAAAAAAAAAAAGATGTCAGGAGAGGACACTCCAGCATTACTAAGAAAGGAATCAGAGAACCTTGTCCTATCTGTAAGACCAAACCTGTGTCTTACCTATACCTTCTGCTAGGAGTTTTCCCTTTTCTTCCGTCCTCCTTATTGACATGCTGCAGGGGGAATGTAGATGCATGCTCCTGCTCTTAGCCAAGTCCGAGCTGGGCCTCAGCCTTCCCTCCCAAGCCCCATGCCACCAAGAGTTCTGGGGGCCCTTGGTGAGTGCCCTGCCAGAGCACTCCATGGGTCAGCTAAGTCTTAGGATGTTCAGAGGCAACAGTGCTTACTCTCAAACTGCCCTATCCATTGTGAGCACCTGGAGACCCCCAAACGCCTTACAGAAATGGGAAGCTTACGCTCCCTGTGAGATGGGTATTGTTTTTAAGCCACAAGGGAAGTCGCTCATGGCCTGGACCTTTAAAGGAAACAGGTAGGATGGCAAGAGCTCAGGCTTAGAGTCATGACAGCTGCATAGATGTCCCTCTGCCAGGGTCTACAGGACTCTCTGAGATTTCTCTGAAATTCTTGGTCTGTAGCTGGCTCAGGAAAGCAAGGGCCCTCCCCTCCTCCTCCTCCTCCTCCTCCTCCCTCCTCCTCTTCCTTCTCTTCCTGGGCATGTCAAGGAGCACTTGAGTCCATCTGCATTGTCATCTGCATGTGTGCCGGGTCCAGGGTCCTTGGCTTTGTGCCACACAGTCCCTGTCTGATGAGTATGGAAGTCTCAGAAATGCTTGATAGCCAAGCCTCTGCTTCTAATCCACTTTCTGATCCCAGGGACATCTGGTGGCTGCTCATTCTCAGAGCCCTGATGATTGAAACAGGAAGTTTTAAAGAGACCTCTTGAGGATCTTTGCTCTTCCTACCTTCTGCTCCCTGGGTTCTGGGCTAGGTATGGGCACTACTGGATTACCTACACTGTCGGATCCTATGCCTCTCTTTTTTTTCATTACATTTTGTGCGTGTGCACGTGCGTGCGTGCGTGCGTGCGTGCGTGCGTGCATGTACAACTTGGGAGCAGTTCTCTCCTTTCACCATTGTGGGTCTGGAGAGCAAACTCAAGTCTTCAGGCTTGTGGCAGGCACCTTTATGTACTAAGCCATCCTGCCAACCCCAATTCCAAGCCTCTTATTCTTTTGGGCCACCCCAGAACCTCCAGATGGCCTTCCACAGCCTCAATCCCAGTGTTTTCTGTTTCCTATTCTGTGTCAGCCTAACATGGTAGGTTCAGTTTTCCATACCGTCACGCTGCAGACAGCCAGGCTGGCCAGTAAAGTCCATAAAATGGCTTTGTGAAGAGGCCACGAAAAGTGTGTTTTTAATCAACAGGTGTTCCAGTCTGGGTCTTCTAGTCCTTCATTGACAAGTGTTTAGGGTTCTACCTGTGGATCCTAAATGAATCACACTTGTTCTCCCTGCTCTAGTGTGATGTACACTTTGAAGAAAGAAAAGTCAAGTCAGTCCTATTGAGGAAGAGAGCCTCTGAGCCAGACCTCCATATCTGCTCCCCACCCCACACTAGCACCTGGGGGCCACATGGGCTCAGGAGGTGCAGATGGAACAGTGAGCACAGACCATACAGGAAGTCTAACTGGCTTCTTGGGTTCACTGCTGAGTTACCCATTGGTAGGGGATTCCCAAGGGAAACTTTTAGAATCTAGGGGAGAGAGGGACAAAGGTTATGAAGGGCTATAGCCTGAAAGCCATGTCAGGGGTAAGATGCCCCAGAGAATGGGGAAGAAATGGCTAAGGATGTCTCCACTGTCTCTAGACTAAGTGAGTTTTCCTTCCATCTCTGTTGAGGGTTCTGTTCTCCAGTGTGTTCCCATGAAAAGCATCAGGCATAGCCAAGTTGAAAGCCTTTGCAATAAACACCTGTCTCCTGGGCCCTGCATTGTATTAGATCTCCTTTGTCTATTCACAATCCATCTTACCCTTTGACTACATTCTCAAGTAAAATGCAAATCCCAGGTGTCTTAGTCAGTGTTCTGTTGCTGTGAAGAGACACCATGACCACAACAATTCTTTTTCTTTTTTTTTTTTTTGGCTTTTTGAGACAGTTTTGTAGTTTTGTGTAGTTTTGGTTCCTGTCCTGGAACTCACTCTGTAGCCCAGGCTGGCCTCAAACTCAGAGATCGGCCTGGCTCAGCCTCCCGAGCGCTAGGATTAAAGGTGTGCGCCATCACACCCAGCTTCAGTGCAGTTCTTTGTTGAGGATTTTAAGTATAAAAGTAGTATGTGTTCAATCATTTAAGACAATATAAAAGAACATCAGAGTGCTTTACTTCTAATCCTACTTTCTGTCACTTTAAAGGTGTATTTTTCAGGATTTTTCTTCTTTACCTGCACAAAGTTATATGTGGTATCTATTGCTTTAAATGAATGGGATTGGCCACTTTAGGGTGTTCTTATACTTGCCAGGTTTGGAGTGTGAGGTGACAATGTTGTGGCAGACCATTGTCCATCTCCTTTCTAAGTTCATATTACACTTTCTGTTGTATCCTTGGCTTAGCTAAATGTTAAAAGAGAAAGTTATGACCACATGTTTTCAGGATCAGGAAACCCAAGTGATTTCTCTCACAACTCCTAAGGATAGGAATGTCAATATCATATTTTATCTATTTTATTCCTCTGCCCCAGGATTCTTGGGCAAGGGACTTTGAGCCTATGAATAATTGCCCCCCCCCCCCTTTTTTTTTCCTGAGACAAGGTTTCTCTGTGTAACCCTGAGACTTAACTCTGTAGACCAGGCTGGCCTCAAACTCAGAGATCCGCCTGCCTGTGCCTCCCAAGAGCTGAGATTAAAGGCATGTGCCACCACCGCCCAGCTAAATAATCCATATTTTATGGGTCCTTAATAGTTTTCTTTCCACCAAACAACAGTGGAAAAAGAAGTCATCAGAACAAAGGACCCTAATCCTGGACCATCCTCAAGTCCCCTGACAATGGCAAGACGTGACTTCTCTGGTTTCCTCATTCACAGGATGAACATGACACTGAGTGCCTTGCCTGGCTTGTTTTTTTTTTTTTTTTTTTTTTTTTTTTGGTTTTTCGAGACAGGGTTTCTCTGTGTAGCTTTGCGCCTTTCCTGGAACTCGCTTTGGAGACCAGGCTGGCCTTGAACTCACAGAGATCCACCTGCCTCTGCCTCCCAAGTGCTGGGATTAAAGGCGTGCGCCACCACTGCCCGGCCCTTGCCTGGCTTGTAAGATCCTTCGACTCAAAGAGAAACATAGACACAGAATCTCATTTTAGTCATTGCTACAGTTGGGGACTGATGGTCTGCTCGGTGGGAAGTGATCTAAACTCTCCTTCCTGGACAGCCATAGCCTGCTCACTTGATGTTCTGTTGTGGTTTGGGTGATTTCCGGGTGATTACATGTCACCTCTGCATTACCAGGCCTGTCCATGGCTTTACTAGAGTTTAGTCTAAACTTTCTCCTTGGACAGTCTCTTTAGTCTGTTCTCTGTACGTGTTGCCCTGTATCTATTCTGAACCCCACATCTAGACTAAAGCAGGTTTCTGGAAACCTCCATTGGTATGTGTCTATAGAGATACTCAGTAGACACCTGGATTCGTCACTCTCTGACTTTGCCTTTTCCTGTGGAGTCTCTTAATGACTTACCATGCTGTCGCCCAACCCTTGTGAGCACATGTGCTGTTGCTGCATGCTCCAAGTTGGCCTCCAGAGTGAGCACCCCTTCTCCACCTCTGTGCCTCTTGGCTAAGCAAAGGAGACTGAGGTTCCACAGCACAGCACGAAGCTGCCCTAGGGACTTGGTTTCACCCCTGCTTATGATTCCTTAGGCTCTTTGCAACCTGTCTTAGCCCATTTCCTCAAGTTCCCTAGTGTCTGACATTGTTTCCTTTGCCTGGAACCTAATCCCTCCCACCCCAGCCTATGCCTTTGACTCATATCATTGTGAACTTCTCCAAAGCTGTCCTTGAACAGTCTGAGTAAGCACTTTTCTTCCATACCCCTAATACCTGGTTCAAGCTTCTGGTTCAGAAGGCTCTTCTATTTCTCCATTGCTGTCCCCCACAGACAAAGCATACATAGTACTTTGGATCATGTAAGTAGTTCCTGGACCTGTGTTTGCTCTGTGCCACCCACCTGCTGCTGCTGATTAACCCCGTTGGTCTCCCTGTCTCTCTTGCAGACGACGTGCTGACTAAAGATGCGGGGGAGTGTGTGATCTGCCTGGAGGAGCTGCTTCAGGGGGACACGATAGCCAGGCTGCCTTGCCTGTGCATCTATCACAAAAGGTACAAGGCCCTGCCTGGCAAGAACAACTGTAACGAATCCCACATCCACAGGGTAGATAGTCTTCACCAGCCATTCAGTCCTCTTTGGCTGTGGGATGGCCTGTACACCCTTTGCTCTCTGAGAGAGGTCAGGCATCTACTGTACTGACGGAAGACCCAGTCATAGCAAGGGCAGGGCAGAGGTGAATTGCTCAAGGTTCGACTCTGCTTGGGCAGTTCAGATGGTAGGAGCTGTGGGCAGACTGGTTTGGAATTCTACAGGATCCCACCTGAAGCTTGACTGCCTTCCTTCCCTCTGAACCCTGTCCTGCAGAGAGAGAGGTAGCAAGGGTAGAACAGCCGTCCTTGGCGGCCTGTGAGACACCCTCCTCCCCCAAGGGCCAGGAGGCAGGAAAAGCCACTACCTGTAAGTACTGAGAGCTGCTCTAATTAGCCAGGCCAAGATTTGTCCTCTACCTTCAGCGGTATCCTTTTTTTTTTTTTTTTTTTTCTTTTTTTCCTAACTGGAAAGAAGACACCTCATTGCCCAGGACAGTAAGTACACCAACAGTTCCTGTGGCCACCACCTGCTCTCTGCTCCTCCAGCCAGCACTGGTTGCTGGCATGGGGGCTTTTCTAAGCCCAACCCAGGACTGCTGGTCTTCAGTGTCACAGCTGTGCCTGGCCTGTGATTGGCCTATGAGAGAACTGGTTCTTGGTCTGGTTTCTACCACAGATCCCTGCAGCATCCCGGGGAGGCACTAACCAGAGCCAGGAAAGAAAACCCCTGGCCCTGGGGAAAGCTAAGCAAATGATCTTTTTGGTCACTCTCTTTGAAAATGCCCAGATGTGGGTTTACAAAACAGGCAGTGTCTTGGGACCCTTGCTGTTTCTTCTTTGATGCAGACAGTCCTCTATAAACACTGGAGAGTGAGGCCTTGCTACACCCCTTCCCAGGCTCACTTGCTTGGCAATGTCAAAGAGCCCAAGGGTCTAGCCCCCCTTCCTACTGTTGTAGCCAAGCTAGGCAGACTTGGAGCTTCTGAGAGGGGTGCCCCCATCACCCCAGATCTGGCCACACTTGTCACTGGCCAGCCTCTCCTCTGGTCCCACTTCCTGCCCTCCTCAGAGACAGTTAACCTGCTGCTGCTCTGTGTAGCCCACCTGCTCTCATCTTCTCAGTGTTAAGTGCTGCTGTCCTGGGCTCCTGTGCTTGGGCTTTGGGCCTCACAAGGCCACTCTTGCCCTTTCTGCAAAGCCAGATCTACCAGAGTCTGTACCTACTGGCCCTGCCTCCTGCTGAACCAGGATCATTCTTTTTTATTTCTTTTTTATTTTTTTAAATAATTTATTTAACTTTTTTTTTTTTTTTTTTTTTTTTTTTTTTTTTTTTTTTTTGGTTTTTCGAGACAGGGTTTTTCTGTGTAGCTTTGCGCCTTTTCCTGGAACTCACTTGGTAGTCCAGGCTGGCCTCGAACTCACAGAGATCCGCCTGGCTCTGCCTCCCAAGTGCTGGGATTAAAGGCGTGCGCCACCACCGCCCGGCTATTTAACTTTATTTTATGTGCATGAAGGAATCAGATCCCCTGGAACTGGAGTTGCAGACAGCTGTGAGTTGCCCTGTGGGTGCTGGGAATTGAACCTAGGTCCTCTGGAAGAGTAGCCAGTGCTCTTAACCACTAAGCCATCTCTCTAGCCCCCACCCCCCCAGGATCATTCTTTATTTTTTTTAAAGACTTATTTATTTATTTGATTTATTGATACAGGGTCTCACTATGTAGCTTCGGCTGTCCTAGAGCTCACTTTGTAGACTAGGCTGGCCTTGAACTCACAGAGATCTGCCTGCTTTTGCTTCCCAAATGCTGGAGTTAAAGTTGTGCATCACCAACACACCCATCTTATTTTTTTATTTGATGTGCATGGGTATTTTGTTTGCATGTATTTTTATGATGTGTGTGCCTGGTGCCCACTGAGACCAGAAGAAGGCATTGAATCCCCAGGAACTGGAGTTAAAGATGTTTGTGAGCCACTATGTGAGTGCTAGGAACTGAACCTGGCTCTTCTGAAAGGGCAACCAGGGCTCTTAACCACTGAGCCGTCTCCTCAGCCCCCAGGATCATTCTTTAAAAGAAAAAATACATATATTAGTTTTAAATTATGTGTATGTATGTGCATCTGTGTGTATGTGCATCTGACTGCAGGAGCCTACCAAGGCCAAAGGAGTTAGATCCTCCTGGAGCTGCATTTACGGGTTGGCTGTGAACCAGCAGATATGGGTGCTGTGAACCAAACTTGGGTCCTCTGGAAGAGCAGCATGTACTCTCAACCACTGACCCATCTCTCAAGCTCCCCCTCTGCCCCTGCGCCCTCAGATCATTCTTGATATTCTCCCCTTTCCTACTTCAAGGGAGTGGGGGACATGATAATTTTTCCCTGGGTCCTTTCAGGAGAGATTTAGAAAGCCCTCCCCCAGAGCCCAAGCCCTTGACAGGCCCCCTGGGCGGGAGCAGTGTTGTCAACAACTGATGTGTCTCCCTTGGTACCCGCTCCAGCTGCATAGACTCCTGGTTTGAAGTGAACAGATCTTGTCCAGAGCACCCTGCTGACTGACCCTGCTGGGCTGGCTTGCTGACTCCTCTCAAAGGTGAGCCCATAGTTGGTGGGGGCTCTGGGCTTACAGGGTCAAGTTTCTGGGAGTTGGGGGAGAGGGGGAAGGCTGCCTGATACACACCCCTCCAAGGAGAAAGCAGAAGCAGAGAGAAGGACAGGAACCATGTCCTCAGTGAGCAGTTCCCAGGGTGTGGAGGGATTTTCCTGAGGAAACATAAGAGAGGGACAGTAGCATGCTCATGAAGAACTCAGTGCAAAGGTAGAATCACATTCCTTGCCCTGAGAAAGGCAGATCCCCTGCAGAGTGCATGGGCTGAAGCGGATGAGCCCCAGCCGGGCTCCACAGCTGTCTCTTTACAGCAGCTGCCTCATCCTTGCTCATCTCTCGCTCTGCTCCGTAGGCTCCATTTCTCTAGAAATGGAAGACTCACTAAATAGAGACCTGTGGAACGTTCAGTGTCCACTGCAAAGTGCTTGTCTGAGCTCTTTTCACTGCTGGTTCTCCCCCTGCTGGCCACCTTACCCCACTTCTAGGGGAATCTGAGGGCTCCAGGCCATACTCAGCCCTCTGTCCACAGCACAATGTCACAGTAACAGCAGGCCAGCATGACAACTCCCTCCCACACATGCACATGTATCTCCAGTGTGAGTGTTCCATTTCCTCCCCAGGGTGCCTTGTTTAACTGCTAACCCCCTCTCCTAGTCTCCTATCCTTACCCTACCTGTGCTTTCTGAGGCCTGTGCTGGCATATTCTCCCTCCCTCCCCTCCCCTCCCTCCCTCCCTCCCTCCCTCCCTCCCTCCCTCCCTCTCTCTCTCTCTCTCTCTCTCTCTCTCTCTCTCTCTCTCTCTCTCTCTCTCCTCTCTCTCTTTCTGGCAAACAAAACATAAGTCCCAGAAAAACCAATAGCCCATTTCCACTTCGTCTCACATCCAAAGGTTTGGGGGGAATTTCTTTTCTTCTCTTTCTCTCTTTTGTTCTGTTTTCTTTTGTTAGGTTTATTTTATTTATTCCAAGTAAATGCCCAGACCAGCTGACGGTGTCAGGCAAATCAGGGACATTTGCTCTTTTTACCTTCACCTCAAACTCTGATGACAAGGGGAGAAGACAGAGCAAGGGTGAGAGTGAGGCAGGGGATTGGACCCTGGCTTCAGGATGCAGGTCCAAATTGCCGGCATGATGTTTGGCTTCCGGGGGCCTGCCTGAACTGAACCAGACACCCCGGCCCACCAGCCTGCCCTCGGGGACACGCTGTGCTGCTGCCGCCGCCGTGAGATGCAGCAGCAGTTCCCGGCCGGATGGAGCACGACTGACTTCTTCCGACCCACACAGGGACAGACAGCCCTGGTCCTGGGAGGAGGCTCCTCGGACACTGGACAGAGCTGAGCTTGGGACACCAGAGGGAACAGGGCACCCCTTCTGCACTGACTTCCAGAACATGGTCCTCCCTCCTCCCTGAGGACAACCAACTGATTGAGAGCGAGTCTGAGAGAAGAATGAATTGACCTCTATCCTTCCCCTCACCTTCAACCCAAGAGGGAAAGGGCATTTTCTTTTTCACCTTTGAAAGGCGTTGTGGGTCTGTCTTTAAAGTGTTTACAACAACAAAAAAAATTATATAAAAAAAAGTCTAGTGTCGACTGGTGTTTTCCCTCGTGATGTTTACAGATTGCTGTTTGCTGCCCAGCTAAAACCCACTCAGTGACAGAACCAAGCATAGCCATGTCTTTCCTGCTAGCACTCTGACAGCGGGCGGGCGGGCACACGGTCACTTCCTTTGCCCAACGCCCCAGTTGGCTCTCTGTATCACCAACCTTTCTACTTTGGGGGATTTGTTTTTTGTTTTCTTGTTTTTCTGTCCCATCTTTCTGGCTTGGTTTTGCACTTTTCTCCCTTAGTACCCTGATACCTTGATTTCCTTGCCAAAAATGAAAAAGGAAGATGCAGAAGAGCCCATTGAGGACACTTCCCCCACTCTGTTCCCATGTCTTCCCTGCCTTCCTCCTGGATCTGGTCCAATCAGAGGATTTAACAATCACAAATACCCTGAAAAAATGCCTGGACAGTTTTCTTAGGCCCTTGTGGTTTTGTTGGGTTTTGTTTTTTTCTGAGAAAACTTAGACTAACTAAAGGAACATATACTGCTACCCCTGTTTTCAGGCACACTGAGAACATTTTAGCCATTGATGTTCACACGTGGCATCAGCCCATGCAGGATAGGTTTCTGTATTTATATATTAAAATACAAAAAAAAAAAAAGCTCACAAAATGTTTTAAAAATGTTCAAAGCTCGGGAGAAAAGCTTTTCTTCATCAGTCAAGGTGTTTTGATATGGTATTAAAATAATGTCTAATAAAAGATGCACCGTGTGATCTTATTTTAATGAAGTGTTGTTACACAGTCAAGAAGTGGAGGGCAAAGGCCAGTTTCCTCTGTCCGCCTCCCCAGCCCAGCACTCCTTTAGTACCTGGAGTGGCTCAGCCGCACCTGGGCAGAGGCTGGGCAATGGTGGCTCAGGTGTGTCTTTCAAGTTTATGAATTCTTAAGCATCATGGAGTAATTGTCAGTCTGCTGTCATTGCTGGTTGTGATGGAATGTTTCTGGGAAGATATTCAGGGGCAAAGAACTTGCGGTCATCGGGTGCTGCAAGGATGTGGGCACCTCCAGCTCCCAGCCCAGCCTGTCTCTCACAGCCTCTGCTCCCCATCCTGCATTCTGCTTGCCTGATGCTCCATCACAGCTCAGTGCTGACTCATAGGCCTGCTTCACTGAGGCCCAGAAAGAGTTTGGAGCTGTGCCAACTCACAGTCCCTGAACCAGAACCAGCCACTCGGTCTCATAAAAGTTGGCAAATTGCAGGCTGGGCAGGAAACTCAGGGCAGGGGGTGGCAGTGCATGCCTGCCCCATCTCATAGCCAGGCTCCAGGAGTTGCATTTCAGAGCCTCTTGCAAAGCCAGCTAAGGAGAGCTCTGGAGGGAGATGGCTACATATCTCTGCCATGACCGTTTCCAGGCTTGCCGCTTGTACTGCTGCCTCAGGGCCCAGTCCCAACAGGCCCTCACGTTTGGACTGTGCTACCATTCTTGCTCTGAGGTCACTTTTCCTCAGATGCTTCCTGAAGCAACTACTCTGTACATTTGTTGGAGGCCAGTGGACACATGTGAGCCGAGGCAGGCAGGCGAGCTCAGAGAACTGAGTGCTTTAGAGCCTGAGTGTTGAGACCTCGGGACCTGAACTGGGAGTACTGTTAATACCAGGAACTGGAATGTCTGTACTGGGGCACTTTACTCCCTGGCAGAATGGTGAAGAAATAACTTCATCCGAACTTGACTCCTTGCATGTGAAGTGGGGACAGTCTTGCAGCTCTGTTGAGTGAGGGTCAGGGGTCAGCCCCAAAGGCCTGGCACACGCACAGCAGGCTCCCCTGTCGCTTTGTCACTGCAAAGGGCACTGTTCTATTCCCAGCACCTCCAGCTTCTGCCTGGCAACTGTGTCTCCCTGTTCTATATATAATCCTACCAGCAGAGCTGGCGGGGCAGGGCCCAGCCCTGAAAGACATCTCCTTGCCTGACCCCTGGGCCTGGAGACAGGCTGTGTGTGCCCACCTTGGCTGTGTGAGCCCGGCTGCTTTGGCAGCGCTGTGGCTGAGTCCGGCGGTTGAGTTGGTTGGGCCAACGCTGGGCCCCACACCGGGTGCTATTCTCGGCTCTCCAGGCGGTGCTCATCTCATCCCCAGTGACTTCCGCCCCCACCCGGCACACCAAAGCCCTCTGTCGGCTGTCATGTCCTCTGAATTTGGACCCAGATTGCCAGTGCCTGGTGTGAGGGTGGAATAGGCTTGTCTGGGCTTCCCAGGTGGCACTTGGGTCTGTCACCTGCCATCCAGACAACTCTCCAGAATCCTATGTTGCTCCTGCTCTGCCTTTCTGAGAGGGAAGAAAATCTAGAAGAGCCAAGGGATGGGTTCTTCCCCTTTGTGCTTAGAGCTCAGAAAGTCTGAGAGCTCCAGGAGCCGCTTTTGAAAACCCCATCTACTAGCCATTTAATAGTATTGAAGCTCATAGGAGAATGTCCTTCTTAGGAGATAGATGCTGAATTATATAGTTGAGTGATTTCAAGAAATGTATAATCTAACCCCATGTGGTTCCCCCAAAAAATACACAAAGCAAATAAGGCAAAAATGTCCATTGTTGAATCTTCAACGACTGATATTTCAGTGAATAGTGTACTTGTTCTTTCAACTTTTCTGTATGTTTCGAAGTTTCTTTAATAAAAGACGTTGTGGGGAAATGGCTGTTTATTGAGTTCCTACTAGTCGCCTGTTACTGGAGGGTGTGTGGGAACCCTTCCCAGCAGAACTCAATTGGAGGGATTGTGGGAGGGGCAAGCATTTGTCTGGGGGAGAGTTCACTAAAACACTTTCCCTGGTGATTGAGTGATGTTTGGGTTTCTACATCCTGAAGTGGTTTGGGAGAGAACCATGAGACAGACATCACAGGGAAGGGGTCCTCAGAACTGAATTTGGACTGACAAAGTAACCATGGCGGCCTCTGCCCTGGAGCATGGTGGGAGAGGTGGTTAGGAGCTAGGGGGTACGAGAGGCTGCTGCTTCCTCTGCCTGTGGCTCCTTCCCATTTTCTTTGCTTTTTTCACCCCAAAAACCTATAAGTAGGGGAGATGGTGCTACAGTTAACTGGGACCCACAAGGGGTAAAAAAGGTCTAGAGACTGGCCACCTGGCCCAAGGCTGGGAACTGCAGATACCAGTGCCAGAGACTGCAGCTGTCCCTAAAATGCTGTTTTGGATTTGTGGTGTCACGCGCCCTCTTGTGGACTTCTGGGGAACAACTGCCATGTACCTCCAGACAAGCACTCTGGCCAGGGAATCTCAAAACTGTCAGGCCCCAAAGTGGGTAAGCCCCTGACTTTGAAAGTAAAAGTTGGTGGATACTGCATTATACCATGGAGAGGGGTGGTACACAGGTTATCTCATCTCCATTTCAAGCAGCAGCTTGAAGAGAGTGTTCCAGCCCAATCCTGATGGGGAAGCTATGATAAGTGTCCTCCACCACAGGTGGGTCTTATGCCTCAAGTATGCAAAAGCAGAGAGAGGTTGGGCCTGGCTTTCTTCCAAAGCCTGAACTCCATCCACCTCCATCCATAGCTGCAAATAGAGTTCATATTCATGGGTGATGGGGGACAAGGGGAAGGCCTAACGATGTGGAATGGAAGGCTCCTTCCCGATGCAGAAAACGGGTGTGCCTATCCCTATGTATAGGATGAATCACAATGATGCTGGACACCAGCAGGAGAGGCCTCCACAGAGGGATCTGATCTTAGTCTTGGAGTAGAACCACACCATCTCTGCCAGCCAGGAAGAAACTCCACTGGGAAACACCCTGGGTTTTCTACTGGAGCTAAAAGCTAAGGGCATCAAGGAAAGTCTCTCTCTGTAAGTCCATCCTCTTCACCTTCACCTTGAGCCCCAGCTACAGAGAGATACCTGGTAGGCAGAGACAGCAGTCATTCTGTCTTGCAAAGTCAGTGACATGAAGGGAAGGTCCAGGACAGGGGCTCTGCGTTCTGGGGACTGGGGGCCAAGTGTTTGAAGTTCCTCATAGCACTTTGCCTGGGTTCATGAGACCTCGGGGATCCAGTGTGTCTTTGAGCTGCCGCATAGTCTCCACACCCACGGAGCCCACTTCCTCTTGCAGCAGCTGCCGCTTGCCCAGTCCGATGCCATGCTCTCCGGTGCATGTCCCGTGGAGTGCCAGGGCACGCCTAGGAGGTCAATTGAAGGAACTCCTCAGTGGCTCATCTCTGCCTCTGCCCTCCCCAACCCCCACCTCTCCCTAGCTCAGTCCTTACCTGCCCAGATTTTCTGCAAAGGCCTTGACCTTTCTCTGCTCTTCCGCATCATCTGGGTTGACCAGCATGATGCAGTGGAAATTACCGTCACCCACATGCCCAACAATGGCTCCTGGGGACCCAGAGAACAAAGCTGATCATCTCTAGCCTCCTTGCCCAGGCCATGGCCAATCCCAATGCCTCCCAAACAGCAAGTACATAGAACAGAACCTGTGAGTTGTGAGGCCTTAAGCTCCTCCTTGGTCTCTACCAGGATCTCTGGCAACCGGGAGATTGGCACACACACATCCGTAGAATAGGCCTGAATCAGAAGGCAAGCTTGTGTGGTTCTCCCTATCGCCCACTACCTACCTAAAGGTAAGGGATCACTGTGGCTCAGGCTTAGGACCAGTCCAGGGGATCTTGATGCCATAGAATGAAACATCTGTCCTCTAGCCCACTAGCCTTGGTGTGTTCATTAGCCCAGGTCTCCACTACTCCTTTGGATCCAAGCCTGGACCACATGCAGGTTCCTAGTACCCCACACTACTGAGCTGCATAATCTGCCCAGAGCCTAGCCTTCCCTTCTGGGTAGACTGCCTCTTTCCTTTCCATTTTCCCCCCCGGAAGGCCTTTCCTTCATGTTTAAAATTCCTAAGGGCTCAACACTGCACCTGGAGCTGGCTCACATGAAGAATTCCCAAGTTTTGGACCTAGAACTGTTCTCCCTCTAGACTGGTCGGGAGCGCAGGGTTCAGGTGCTAGGTGCGGTGGTCTATACTCCTGGTCTTCATGCCCACTCAGCCAGCCCTTGGTGAGCCTCAGCCTTCTCTATGCAGTAAAGTAGTGGGTTGAGGAAAGGGATTATGTATGGGCTGAACTGCAGATCCCACCTCCACCCCAGCCCCCAGCTCACCTTCCGTCCAGGAGACAGGGCCAAGGCTGCATACCAAGCATTGTGCCTCGCTGCCCAAAGCTCGCTGCGCTTTTCAGCTTCCTTGGCCCAGGAGAAGTGAGAACCCCCATTATCCTGAGTGATTGCCTCTGTAGTAGGAACAGAAAGGCTGATCCTTAGTCCTGTACTAGCACAGCCCAAGCCCCACTGCACTACCCCCCCCCCCCCCCCCCCGCACTCCCCCCAGCACACCTGTGCGTTGCAGCTGTTCTGCTAATGCCTGCTGGGAGCCATGGAACTCCAGGAAAAGTGTGGGTGCCACAGGGCAGTTCAGTTTGCTGTACCTGTTGCAGGCATCCATCATGACGTCATCCAGGAACTCTGGGACCAGGGAAAGGGCTGGTTAGGTGGCGCCTTGGCGTTCTATGCGGGCCTTTCCTGTAGAACCCACCCCGACTGACCCAGTCCCTAGCTCACCAATGCGGGCCACAGGCACTGCAGACTGGAGGATCTGAACTGTGCTGTCCACTGCAGCTTGAACACTGGGAAATGCACAGGTGGCTGCCACTGTGGCCTCAGGTGCAGGGTGCAGGCGCAGGGTGGCAGATGTAATAATGCCCAGAGTCCCCTCGGAACCCACAAAGAGTCCTGTGAGATTGTAGCCAGCCGAGCTCTTCCTGGGCGCAGGGACACATAAGGTAGGTGAGTGCCCAAGACATGTGAGTGATTTCTGTCTAGAAGCCTAAAGCTAGAAGACGGGCTTGGAGTGATCTCCTACAGCCCCGTCGTCGTCATCACAGTGTTCGTGATTTAATGATCCAGATAGGCCTTGCACAGGGGAGTCACTCCCTGGGCCCCCAGACAGAGTTCCAGGGCCTTTGTGAGTATCACTCACCTATCCAGGAGGCCCTGCAGCAAGGTCAGGCAGTGCTCACCTGTAATGGCGACCTCACCTGTAATGGCGACCGCGGCCTGCAGTATGAAGCAGTCTGCCATCGGGCAGCACCACCTCCAGGTTGATGACGTTGTGGCGCATGGTCCCATAGCGCACAGCATTGGTGCCTGAGGCGCCAGTGGCTGCCATGCCACACAGAGAAGCATCTGCACCTGGGTCTAAAGGATAAAGTGCTGGAGAGGGCAACTTGGGAAACTTCCCCTGTGGGAAAGATGTGGTCCTCTGAAATTCCCCACACAGCCCCCCAAAGCCCTCAGGACCCTGAGATTAGTCCCAGGCCTACCAACAGGAAACCAAAGGCCACTGTCTCGCAGGTGGGTATTGAGGGCTTTTCGGGTGACGCCAGGCTCCACCACCACAGAGAAATCTTCTGTATTCAGCTCCATGATTCGGTCCATATGGGTCAGGTTGATGCACACTCCACCCTGGTAGCAGGGATGCCAAGAAGGCTGACCAACCTAGGTCTCTAGGTCAGGAGCAACCCCTGGAACCCCATTCTGTGGCTGAGGCCCCTAGCAGTCATACCAGAGCTCTAGGATGACAGGTGGAGATAGCCATAAATGTGTCTTGTGTAACGGGACTGGACCCAGGACACCCCACTATACCTGCACGGCACAGACTCCCCCTTCAACACCAGTGCCGGTGCCAAATGGGATGATGGGAACACCTTGGTTGTAGCACAGGGTTGCCAGTCGGCTGACCTGGTCCACATTCTGAGGCCACACCACAGCATCAGGAGGTTGACACCTAGAAGCAGGCAGGCCTCAGAAGTTTGGAAAGGTGTGGCATCCCCTCGCCCTCTCGTTTCCAGGAACCTGGAGTTTTCCAAGGACCTGAGGACAGGGCCTCAGCAGATCGGGACAGAGAACATCTCTCTAAGGAGAATGCCACCGCATTCCAAACAGGTGGCAAGAGACAAGGACAGCCCAGGACCCTGGTCCCAGCAGCAGCTTCTGATACCTGTGCATTGACTCATCATGCCCATGATGCTCTCTGACGGCAGGAGCAGTGGACACATGGGGGCTCCCTACAACTGCCTTCAGAGCCTCCACAAAGTCCTGGCTGAGTCCACCCTGCAGGGAAGAAACGGTGCAAGGGTCATAGGAACGATAACAGGAGCCACAGCCCTGCCCTGTGGCAGGAGGAAAGAATGGGGAGCTAGTCAGATCGCAAGATGATGTCACAGAGCCTCGAGAACTTCACACCAGGCTCCCCGCCCTCCAGGACCCCATCCACACACAGACGTATACCTGTGACCCCCTGGAGCAGTAGCTCCTCCAGGGAGACAGCCTCTGGGTTGCCACCCGAAGGAGCGTGGCCATAGTCAGACCGCAGCTAAGGTGAGAGTACTGGGAAGGGGAGGAGGCGGTGCCTCTAGTGGAGCCCAATGGCCGCACTGGGTGGAGCCTGCTTAATTAAGGTGGAGCTAGCTTAAGGTGGCCCCTGCAGATCTGGGGAAAAAAACAAAAAAAAAAACAAAAAAAAACAGGACAGCAGCCGCTTCCGTGCCTTAAAAGTCCACCACTTCCTGTAGCCCTTCAAACACAAACTCCTTGTGTGGAGGCTTTAAAAGTCCCCCTGACTCCTCGGACTTCTCCGTCCACACTTCCAACCTCCTCTTGACCTCTAGGCTCTCTCTAGTTTCCCTTTTCATTCCAGAGCTCAGGCCAGGTTCATGACCTTGGCACACGCACTGTACCCTGAGATATAATGTGCCTGTGTCTGAAACAGGTATCACAAACAGGGATCAAGGTCCGAAGGCATTCAGTTAATATCAGACAACTGAGGATATGAGCCATTTCTCCATCTCTCTTGGCTTTAGTTACTTTAGAAGGGCTGGCACGGTGATCTTTTTTGTTTGTTTGTTTGGTTTTTGGTTTTTCGAGAAGCTTTGGTTTCTCCGTGTAGCTTTGGTACCTGTCCTGGATCTCGCTTTGTAGACCAGGTGATTCCATTTTTTTGTAGGCTTTGACAGAGAGTCTTGCTACAAAGTCCAGGCTAGCCTTAAAGTCACAATCTTCCTGCCTCAGGCTCCCAAGTGCTAGGGTTACAGGCAAGCACTTACATGCCCAATGTGACTTCGTTTCAATTTTGACATTTCTCCCGTCTCTGAACAGTGTTTCCCTGAAGACATCACTGATTTTCTGATGGTTTGATCTCAACACAAGGATGAGATCTGTTCTGCTTGGTCTGATCAGATCCATGTTTTAGGTAAAGGCAGCAAGGTGGCAGGTGTTGTGGTGATTTGAATGAGAATGGCCCCATAGCTCATGTATTTAAATACTTCATCCCCAGTTGGTGGAACTGTTTGAGAAGGATTAGAAGATGTGGCCTTTTTTGAGGAGGTGAGTCATACATTTCCAGTTAGTTCTCTCTACTTCTCCTTGCCTTGTGCTTGTGGATGAGATGTAAGCTCTCTGCTGCTGCTCCAGTGACAAGGCTGCCTGGCAACTACCACGCTCCCTGCCATTATGGTCATGGACTTAGCCTCTGAACTATAAGCCCCCAATAAACTCTTTCTTCTATGAATTGCCTTGGTTATGGCATCTCATCACAAGAATAGAAAAGTAACTAAGACAGATGCCAAGGAGTTAATGCCAATAAAACCCTTGATGGTCAATTTTAAACAACTGATAGGTATGAAAGGAGTGCCGCTTAGGTCAGGCATGCCTGGAAGCCACCCTGTGGTTTGTCCTGTGGTAAGATCTTGGAATTTCAAAAACTTAGCTCAGGTGAAATTTAGTGGCTTGCACCTTTAATCCCAGCACTCAGGAAGCAGAGGCAGGAGGGTCTCTGTGAGTTCAAGGCCAGTCTGGTCTACAGAGTGAGTTCCTGGACAGCCAGGTCTATGGAGAGAGAGAGAAAGAGAGAGAGAGAGAGAGAGAGAGAGAGAGAGAGAGAGAGAGAGAGAGAGAGAGAGAAGAGAGAGAGAGAGAGAGAGAGAGAGAGAGAGAGAGAGAGAGAGTTAGTTAGTTTCAGGCAAGCCAGGGTTGTATAATGAGATCATGTCTCAAAAAAGGAGGGGATGGGTGATGAGGGTGTGGGGAAATACCGGTTTTTAAAAAATGCAATCAACAAGAGCTGAAAATTAAGTACTCCATAGGTGACCAATGTCTGATGCTTTTTTTAATTGTTAAGAAGCACTGCTCAGAGTACACAGTAGTAGTGAACATCTTAGCTTAAAGAGGATAGCCAGGAGAGCTGGGGAAATGGCTCAGCCTGGTGCTGGCACCAAGCCTAGCAACCCGGGTTCCATCCCCAGGACCCACAAGGTGGAAGAAGAGAATGGACTCCCCCAAGCTGTTCTCAGACCCCCATAAGCATGCTATAGCACATGCACATGCACTCGAACTCTCTCCCTCTCTCTCTCTCCCAGATTTTTTCTTTGCCTCAGTTCCCAGAATTAACATTTGAAAGTACCAGGTTCAAACAGTCTACTAGGAAGCAAGCTCACATTAACATTTCATTTAGTTAACATCCCAGCTAGACCTAACATGTAAAAAGTTCTGTATGACCGCTTGTTTCCAGTCTCAAATTCTCCAATTGACTAGAAAAATTCCTGAATTTTTTTTTTTTTTTTTAAAGATTTATTTATTTATTATGTATACAGTGTTCTGTCTGCACATATCCCTGCAGGCCAGAAGAGGGCACCAGATCTCATTACAGATGGTTGTGAGCCACCATGTGGTTGCTGGGAATTGAACTCAGGACCTCTGGAAGAACAGCCAGTGCTCTTAACCGCTGAGCCATCTCTCCAGCCCCAAATTCCTGAATTTTAACGAATCTGTTTTTCAAAGGAATCGAGGGAAAAAATATAGACAGGGCAACAGCCACTGTATACTGACATGATCCAAAACTTGTCCCCCAAATACAATCATACAAATGTACAGTTTAAATTAGGCACAATGAGAATAATAATTTTAGCACACATAAACAGAAAACAGAAATACAAAAATGAGGGCCTGGAGAGCTGGCTCAGCAGGTAAAAGCACTTGCTGCTCTTACACAGGACCCGAGTTTATTTCCCAGCACCCACAATCAGCTTCAACTCCAGTTCCAGGGGACACAGCGCCCTCTTCTGGCCTCCACAGGCACCAGCATGCTCGTGGTGCACAAATACACATGCAAGCCAAACGCTCATACACAGAAAATAAAAATAAATCTTTTTTTAAAAAAAGAAATGCGCCGGGCAGTGGTGGTGCACGCCTTTAGTCCCAGCACTTGGGAGGCGGAGGCAGGTGGATCTCTATGAGTTCGAGGCCAGCCTGGGCTACAGAGTGAGTTCCAGCACAGCCAGGACTACACAGAGAAACCCTGTCTGGAAAAAAAAAAAAAGAAAAAAAAAAAAAAAAAAAAAGAAATGCAAGGTGAAGTGGCAGGAGGTTTAAAACTCAGTGATTTTCGGGGCTGGAGAGATGGCTCAGAGGTTAAGAGCACTGACTGCTCTTCCAAAGGTCCTGAGTTCAATTCCCAGCAACCACATGGTGGCTCACAACCATCTGTAGTGAAATCTGGTGCCCTCTTCTGGCCTGCAGGGATATGTGCAGACAGAACACTGTATACATAATAAATAAATAAATCTTTAAAAAAAAAAAAAAAACCTCAGTGATTTTCAGTAAATCTAGAAACAGATTAAGTTTTGACTCACATACCTTAAGACCATCATGAGGGAGCAGAACATGGTGGCGCACACCTTTGATACCAGCGCTCCAGAGGCAGAGGCAGGCAGATCTTTGAGTTCAAGACCAGCCTGATCTACAGAGTGAGTTCCAGGACAGCCAGGGCTACACAGAGAAACCAAAACAAACATCATGATCATGCAAAAAGCTGATAAAAATTCCCCTTGGGGGCACCAAGATAGTAAAAAAACAACCTTCTGTATGGTTACACAAGTCACAGTGAAGAGTTCCTTAACACCCTCATTTCTCTGTCTCAAGTGGTTGAACAGAACCCAAATTAACTCAATAGAGCCCCCCCCCAAATTTCCTAATGGACAAGGCCTGTCATACAATGGTACAATAACCCAAATGGTTCAACAGAACTCAAACAGTCCAGGGTTCTACAAGACAAAGCCAGTCACCAAGTAGCAGTTACCAAAATGGTTCAAAATGAACCTAACTAGCTTGAAAGAGTCCCAGACCAAAAGGAAGGCAAAGCCTGGGGTGCGCTGACTAGGAAGAAACTCACTAAGGGTCAATTTTTTTTTTTAAATCCAAAACAAGTCCAAATACTCATATCTCTGCTTTATCCAATAGAAGTAAAAAGCAGGGCTGGAGAGATGGCTCAGAGGTTAAGAACACTGACTGCTCTTCCTGAGGTCCGGAGTTCAATTCCCAGCACCCACATGGTGGCTCACAACCATCTGTAGTGAGATCTGGTGCCCTCTTCTGTGTACGTAATAGATAAATAAATCTTAAAAAAAAAAAAAAAAAAGTAAAAAGCAGCCGGGCGGTGGTGGCACACACCTTTAATTCCGGCACTCTCGAGGCAGAGGCAGGTGGATCTCTGTGAGTTTGAGGCCAGCCTGGGCTACAGAGCTTGGCCAGGACAGCCAGGGCTACATAGAGAAATCCTGTCTTGAAAAAAACAAAAAACAAACAAACAAAATAGAAGTAAAAAGCAACTAATGCCCCCTGAAATGGGAAGATAAGGAAAAGTCCCTGGAGTAAAGTGACTCCAGCAGCTGTGTGGGAGCCTTTGATCTTTCTTATTTATCTGAGGTTAATTTGTTAAAAGTGGCCAACACACACACACACACACACGCACGCACGCACGCACACACGCACGCACGCACGCACACACAATCTGTCTTCCTGGTTATGTGACTTGGAGTTGTTAGGGCCAGCACCTGAACTCTGGCATCGCCTAGCCACCCATTCCCAAACTGGCCGCGTAAGCTAACAAATGATACTGAAAAAGCAGAGTAAGATTTATGAAATGTGACCACATTAGGAAGAGGAACCAGGAGGTCCAATGACTCACCCACTTCCAGGCCATCTTTGGGGTCCTAACATGAGGGTTAACTTAAGTTTAAGTAGAGGGTAAGAGGTATAAATAAGCTAATCACTCCTAGTTGAGTGTGGTCCCACCATCATCATTGTCTCAATTCCAGTCTCTCCTCAAGGGGCTCTTGACAAGTTGTCGGTGTTGTATGACAAGCTGGGAGACAAGCTCTTCCTCTGGTTGGCACCAAAATCCCAGCCTTTTGCTCTATTCAGCTTGAGGTCCATTGTCTCAATAGCCTGATAGCCTAAGGAAAGAAAGAAAGAACACAGTATCTGTTTATAATATCTTCATTCCTGTAAGGATGGTTACACAAACACATCACTTTTAAATAATTAATTTCACACATCACTTTTAAATAATTAATTTCAGTCTTTATGGTCCCTAAAGGCTCCTGTTCATCTCATAATGCAAAGTTCATTTAGCCCATCTTTAAAGTTCCCAAAGTCTTAACAGTTCCAAAATTGTTCAAAAGCCCCAAGATCTTCTCTGAAGTCATGGCAATCTCTTCCTGTGAATCCATGTCAAATAAAACAAGCTACGTACTTCCAATAAACAACGGCATGGAATAAACTTTTCCAGTCCAGAATGAAAGGATGGAACGATAGCAAGGAAATGTTTACTAAGGCAAGATCACAACCCAGCAGGACAAACACCAAACCTTGCAATTCCATATCTGGCATCTGGGACTCAAGATAGAACCATCTGGACTCTTTTTTTTTTTTTTTTTTTTTTTTTTTGGTTTTTTGAGACAGGGTTTCTCTGTGTAGCTTTGTGCCTTTTCCTGGAACTCACTTGGTAGCCCAGGCTGGCCTCGAACTCACAGAGATCCGCCTGGCTCTGCCTCCCGAGTGCTGGGATTAAAGGCGTGCGCCACCACCGCCCGGCTGGACTCTTTTTTTTTTTCTTGGTTTTTCGAGACAGGGTTTCTCTGTGTAGCTTTGAGCCTTTCCTGGAACTCGCTTTGGATACCAGGCTGGCCTCGAACTCACAGAGATCCACCTGCCTCTGCCTCCCGAGTGCTGGGATTAAAGGCGTGCGCCACCACCGCCCGGCCATCTGGACTCTTAACAGCCTTGGACAGCTCTGCCCATCTAGCTCTGCTGCCTGAAGTACATCTTCCCTCTGTCTTAGACAGGCTCCACTCCTGAGCCTGTAGATTTTCTCTGCAGACATCCCAAGGTCCTGGCATCTCCAACACCCAGGAGCCTCTACTGCAGTGTTAGGCTTCACTGTCCGACCTTTACGATGGTCTTTCAGGGCCTCCCTATGGAGAATCTGACTCCACCACACAGTGAATGGCTTAGGCAGCTTTCTGGAATTTTGCCACAAGCCTCTATGACCCCGTTATTCTTGCATCTTTCTTATCTTCAAAACCAGTACCATATAGAAGACATGGCCAAGTTCTGTTTCCAGCTTGAGAGGTATCTTGTCCCCTGGGAACACAGTTGTGTCAGCCTCTGTGTGCCTTCCAGGCTGACCCAGTAAAAACACTTTCCTAGGCAGCCACTGTGGAGCAGAGAATCCCTGTGTAGCATTCTCCATTTAGGCTCTCCATTTTCACAACTTGGAGCGTTAGGTGGGTGGGACTTGCCCTGGGGCACTTACTATCCCAGCGCAGAGCAAGAGGCTTTCCTCTAATTGCACTGATGTCATCAATTTCAGATGCTTTGTCCTCACCCTCCTTGTTTGTGGCTTTAAATTTGCTCACACCCCTTCCTTACCAGACCAAACACTTTTCCCTGTCTTTCTGTCTCTGACTGTGTATCTGAGTAAGAGCAGTGAGCAGTAACCATATCACAGTCTGAATGTTGTCCTGCCTTGAATTCCCTCCACCAAATAAATTAGCCCATTACTTTAAAATTCATTTTTACTCAAGTTCTCAGTACATGGGCAGAATGCAGCCCAATTCTTTGCCAGAATGTAATATAAATGGCTTCAGCCTGGTTCCCCCCCCCCCAGCTGAGGACCGAACCCAGGGCCTTGCACTTGCTAGGCAAACACTCTACCACTGAGCTTAATCCCCAACACCATCAGCCCAGTTCTTGATGGAGTCCTCATTCCCTGTGAAAGCTTATGAGCCAAGTCCACTAGACACATTTCCTCTGGCATTCTAGTCTTCTGAAATCCCATCAGAATGGCCTAAGCTGTGCTTACTGCATTCCAGAGCTGCTCTAGCCTTCAACTTCCATATTCCTTCCAAAAACCAAAGGACCACATGGTCAGATTTATTACAGCAATAACCACTCCTAGGTACCAAGTTTCTGTATTACTTACTTTTCTTATTCTTAGGACAAAGACAACTTATGGAAGGAAAGATTTCTTTTTGCTTACAGTCCATCATGGCAGGGAAGGCTTGCACCACCACTGCCAGGCATCTCTACTTTTCTTATAGAACACATTCTGTGTGTTTGTGTGTGTGTGTGTGTGTGTGTGTGTGTGTGTGTTCACATATGTGTGTGTGTATGTGTACATTCATGTGTTTGTGTGGGTACATTTACATCTGTATGTGCAGTCAAGTGTTTATGTATGTGAGTGTCTTAGTCACTGTTCTATTTCTGTGAAGAGACACCAAGACAACAATTGTAAGAGAAAGTAGTTAATTGGGTTCTTGCTTACAGTTTCAGAGGTTTAGTCCATTATAGTCATGGCAAGAAGCATGTTGGCATGCAGGCAGATGCTGGAGCAGTAGCTGAGAGCTACATCCTGAGAGAGAGAGAGAGAGAGAGAGAGAGAGAGAGAGAGAGAGAGAGAGAGAGAGGCTCACTCTGGGCTTGGCTTGGGCTTTTGAAACCTCAAAGCTCACCCCTAGTGACACACTTCCTCCAACAAGGCCACACCTCCTAATCCTTCTAATCCTGTCAAAGAATCCCACTGCCTGGTGACCAAGCGTTCAAACATATGAGCCTCTGGGAGCCATGTTTATTCAAACCACCACAGTGAGCATTCATGTGTTTGCATTCATGTGTGTAAGTGTGGGCGTGTACTTGCTCCTAGCAAGCATATGGAGGTTAGAGGACAATCTCGGGTGTCGGGCCTCAGCTCCCACCTTGTTGAGGCAGGGTCTCTCTGTATACCAGGCTGGCTAGCCCAGAAGTTTTGGGGGTTCTTGTTTCTCCACTCCCCACTTCACTGTGGGAACACTGGGATCACAGATATGCCCGACAATGTCCAGGACTGCATGGGTTCTGGGGTTCAAACTCACCTCCTCCTGCTTACACAGTAAGAACTTTTGACCCATTGAGCCCTCTCCCTAACTGGGGACACCATTCTGACTTAAGAATGACTGGTGAGGAAACAATGGCTAGTCTGGGGTTTGGGTGGTTTGTTTTTAAAAACTCAGTGAAGGGAACTGTTACTTCCAGGAAAACAGCCCATGATATTTGTTGCTCAATGATAAAATGAGCTTTCATGTTAAACAGAATTTGGGCAAAACCCTATCCTGTCTCTCCATGCTTAACCAGTGTTGACTGAGAAAACTGGTGGAATTAATATGGTATTTGGTACTGTGTGATAAAATGTATCAGCATAGCTGGGTGGTGGTGGCCCACGCCTTTAATCACAGCACTTGGGAAGCAGAGGCAGGCGGATCTCTGTGAATTCGAGACTAGCCCGGTCTACAGAGGGAGTTCCAGGACAGCTGGGACTACACAGAGAAACCCTGTGTTTTTTTGTTTGTTTGTTTTGTTTTTTTCCCCCGGAGCTGAGGACCCAATCCAGGGCCTTGTGCTTGCTAGGCAGGCGCTCTACCACTGAGCTAAATCCCCAACCCCGAGAAACCCTGTCTTGAAAAACAAAAAAACAAAAAAAAACCAAAACAAACAAACAAACAAAAAAGCCAACGTATAGAAGTATGTGATTTGATGAGCCATTTTTCTTTCTTTCTTTTTCTTTTTTTTTTTTTTTTTGGTTTTTTCGAGACAGGGTTTCTCTGTGTAGCTTTGTGCCTTTCCTGGATCTCTCTCTGTAGACCACGCTGGCCTCGAATTCACAAAGATCCGCCTGGCTCTGCCTCCCAAGTGCTGGGATCAAAGGTGTGCGCCACCACCGCCCGGCTGATGATCATTTTTCAAACGATCAAGCTATGATGGTACAAATTCACAACCGGATAAAAGACTCAGTCAAGGGCTGGAGAGATGGCTCAGAGGTTAAGAGCACTGACTGTTCTTCCAGAGGTCCTGAGTTCAATTCCCAGCAACCACATGGTGGCTCACAACCATCTGAAATGAGATTTGGCGCCCTCTTCTGGCCTGCAAGCATGCATGTAGGCAGAACACTATATACATAATAATAAATAAATCTTTAAAAAAAAAAAAAAGACTCAGTCAAAATGCAAGACCAAAGACTTTAAATAGATATTTAATTTTTAAAACATTTTATTAGTGAATATTCAGAATTTTTTTTATTTGACATGTATGAGTGCTTTGTCTTCATGTATGTCTGGGCACCATGTGCATGCAATGTCCAAATATGCCAGGAGAGGGTGTCAAATTCTCTGGAATGAGAGTTACAGAAAATTGTTAGCCACCATGTAGAAGCTGGGACCTGAACTCAAGTCCTCTGGATCCTCTGCAAAATCAGCAAGTGCTCTTAACTGTTAAGCCGTCTCTCCAGCCCCAAAAGATTTAATTTTAATCATTTCTATATCTGTGTGTATGTATGTGCACACGAATGCAGATACCCATGGATGTCAGAAGTGGGCATCAAATATCCTGGAGCCGGAGTTACAGGGCAGTTGTGAACCATCCAACATTAGTGGTAGGGTTCTCTGTAGGAGCAGCACATGAACTTAACTGATGAGCGATCTATCTATTCCAAGACGAAGGAATTTAAATACAGCAAAAAAGTTCATTACTGTGATGCTGTTTTTTGTTTGGTTGTTTCGTTTTGTTTTTGAGGCAAGGTCTCCCTATGTAGCTCTGGATGGCTTGGAACTCACTCACAGAGATCTGCCTACCTCTGCCTTCTGAGTACTGGGGTTAAAGGTGTGCCCCACCACACCTGGGGCTAGGATAGTGTTTAGAGAGGTGATTGTGTCACAAGATGATGGCACTTGAGCAATAGAAATTAAATTTTGTCCACTATCCCATGAACAACCCACAGTATTGTTGATGCCTTGGGACATTTATTCCACTTTCGACTGTCACTGTTCTTACAATGAAAATGTCTGTGCATGCATTGCCCCATCACTATGTACCTCTAAGCACATTACAAAGTAGCAGAGGAGTGGATGCTTGAATTTAAGTGGCATATTGCTGCACACCGAGGAGGAGACCAAGCGACCGATAGTGTCCAGTGGAGGTAACTGACTAGAGAGCCCTGAGAGCCTAATGGGAAGGAGATGAAATTCAAAGTCATATTTCAGGCAGTGGATGGAGTTCAGTTGGTAGCATGTTCACACAGAGCCCTATGTTCCATCCCCAGCACTACATGAAACACGTATGATGGGGTTTTTTTTGTTTTGTTTTGTTTTTTGTTTTTTGGTTTTTCGAGACAGGGTTTCTCTGTGTAGCTTTGCGCCTCTCCTGGAACTCACTTGGTAGCCCAGGCTGGCCTCGAACTCACAGAGATCCACCTGGCTCTGCCTCCCAAGTGCTGGGATTAAAGGCGTGCGCCACCACCGCCCGGTGTATGATGGTTTTTAATTGCAGCATTCAGGAGGTGGAGGCAGGAGACTCAGATGCCCAAGGGTAGCTTTTCTTGGCTACATAGTGAGTACCCCACTCTGGGTACCAAGTTCAAGGCCTGTCTTCAATATTTGAGACTCTGGCTCAAAAGAAAGAGAGAGAGGATGAGAGAGAGAAAGGGAGGGGAGAGAAAGAAAGGAAAAGAAAATGACAGGAATAGGCAAAAGCTCCTTGTCCTAAGGACTGCCATTTGGACTTCAAACTCCATTTTACCTATAGGATGAAACAAAGTTCAGGTTCCTAAACCCTAGGGGAACTTTCCAGCGGCTGACCAACCTCCTCTTTTTTTTTTTTTTTTTTTTTAGATTTATTTATTATGCATGTAGTATTCTGCCCGCATGTATCCCTGCAGGCCAGAAGAGGGCACCAGATCTCATTACAGATGGTTGTGAGCCACCATGTGGTTGCTGGGAATTGAACTCAGGACCTCTGGACGAGCAGCCAGTACTCTTAACCACTGAGCCATCTTTCCAGCCCCCAACCTCCTCCTTAAACAATGGAAATGGTCTGTTATGCCCCTTAGCTCTCTAAGACATTATGGTTGTCCCTAACAACAGAACAAATGACTCCAATGTACTGGACTGAAAAGTTTACAGGAACACACAAGGAAAAACCCTCATCTTTGACTCTTATGGGTTAAAAATATAACTGTAACTTGGTACAAGTGTGTTTATGGTTTGGGGGCTTATAAACCCACTTCTGCCCCAGCTCGGGGCTGTCAGGAAAAGCAAGGCTCCTGAGTCCTTGTCCTTCAGCCCTGGTCAGTCAGAGACTTTGTTTATGTGGTGATTTATTAAAGTTTTTGGAACCCATAAGTGTTGTCTCTCTCCTTCCTCGTGGCTCACAACGGACTAGGTATAACAAACGAAAAAAAAGAAAGAATTGTATTTCAGCAAAAATATGTCCTGTGTTTTCAAAACCTTCCTCTGTATTCCCTTATTCCTAAGGGAGAAAGTAATAGAAAACAGTGCTTTGAATTTTGCAAGTTCTTCAGAAACAGCTCGTACACAGAGTGGTGTTACCATAAATTAAGAGAGAGCGTGCGTTCCAATCTTCTTTTTGTATCTTCTAGCTTGGTCTCAAATTATGCACAGTTTTTACAAGAATAGGGACACATTCTATTTTTGTGTAGATGTATGTGTGTGGTGCTGGGAATCAAGCTACCAAATGTCTTTACAAGCTACCAAATGTTCTACTATTGAACTACATTTCCAGCCTAAATAGGACCACACTTGACAGTCATATAATTCCTGCCTTTTTTCCCTTTCATTTCCCATGAATTAGACACCTTCACCATGTGATCAATACACATCATTTTCAGTGTCTCTTCCAGTTCTATTTGTGTGTAACTACAATTTATTTGATTCACATATTCAAAGATCTAGATTGTTTCCAGTGTTTTGAAAATATGATGCATATTCTTTTTTAGACAATTTTATGATATTTGTGTGTGTGTGTGTGTGTGTGTGTGTGTGTGTGCATTCACAAATGTGCCCCAGTGTGCATGTGAAGGTCAGAGGACAACTTGTGGGAGTTGGTTCTCTTCTTTCACCTTGTGGGGGACCACTGTCCAGATTGGCCTTGACTTCTACTTCTGAGCACTGGGACTACCTCTGTCCCTCTCCTCCCCAACTCCACGCTTCAGAAACAATTTTGTGTATACTTTACACAGAGTTAAAATTATATCGTCATTTACAAATTTTAAGAGTTGTTTTTGTTTCTTGAAACAGGGTTTTTCTGTTGTGGAACTCTCTGTAGACCAGCCGCTACCTCCTGAGTACTGGGATTAAAGCGTGTGCCACCACTGCCCTGAAATTTTTAAGATTTTATGTGTATGAATGCTTTGCCTATGTGTATGTATGTGCACCATATACATGCAGTGTTCACAGAGGTGGTCAGTACTGAAATAAAGTCATTCGGCATGGTACAGTTCACCTGTAATCCCATTAAGTAGGAAGCTGCAACAGGAAGATCCTTAAGTTTGAAGCCAGCCTAGAGTTGGTGACAAGACCATCTCCAATCAACATGGGGTTATTTGTGTCAGTCCTTCCAAAAATAACTATAAGGGCGAGAGGTTGAGGGAAATGGTGGTTTTATTTTGTGGGTTGTGTGTGTGTGTGTGTGTGTGGTAGTGGCGGGGAGTTGATTGTTCCAAAACTGGGTCTCACTATGTAGCCCTAGCTGGCCTGAAACTCTGTCCTCGAACTCCCAAGGATCTGCCTGCTTCTACCTCCCGACTTGCTGGGATTAGAGGCTGCACTACCCCGCCCAGAAAGATGTGTGTTCCTTACGTGGTTGAGATTCAGGTTGATATTTGCTTTAATGTACGTGTTTTGTAGCTGAAAAAGAGTTCATCGATTACTCGTGAAATTTCTAAAACCCAGGTTTTTTAATAGCGTACAAGGAGGAAAGAGACTGTCCTCGGAGAGCAGAACACAGTCCGCACTTCGGTTAATTGGGAAAGCGTTTCCCACCCTACAAACTTCCCAGAGTGCCTAGCACCGTGGCTCGGAGGCGTATGGGAATTGTAGTCCTGAGACCCGCGTCACTGCTCCGAGGACTCTGGGTACGGCCGCCCGCTCTACAGCCTGCGCGCTTGCGCGAACGCACCGGCGGTCGCCCTTCCCCCACCTGCAGTCGCGAGTGGGTGACAGGGCCCCCTTCTCCACGCGCTTCGTGACCCGGAACCCTGAGTGGAGGCTAAACCTCTCCAGGTATGTCTGCAAGGCCCGAGAGAAGGGTCGTGTCCGCGCCAGGGTGGGCGCCTCGCGGGCCGTGACGACCCCCGGGGCGTAGGTTCGGGCCTCCAGCCCTTCTGAGAGTTGGTCCCGGTGGGCTGCTCCTGACGAACGCGTGCGGGGTCGCGGGAGGACGGGCGGCTCCGAACTCCAGCCTGCCTTTGTCAGGAGACGCGCCTCTGCCGGGCATCGCGGGGCGGCCTCCCCCGCGCGGGAACGAGTCCGGAAGCCCGGCGGGCGCACTCGTGACCCTCCACGAGGGTGTGGGGGCGGGCCCCACTCGGCTGGCCACGCCCCCGCTGCCACCTTAGCGGGCTCCAGCAGCCTCCTTGCGTTCCCCAGGATGCCTGGTGTTTCCAGTTGTAGCCTCACGGAATAATCGCGTTTACCCCTTATTTCCGGCTTGCGCCTCAGTGTGAACAGAATTTTTTTTTTTTTCTTCTAAGATTGGCTTTTCTGGGTAGCTGAGGTTAACCTGGAGCTGGCCATGTAGCCCAGGCTGGCCTCAAACTCGAGTTCTGTACAAGCCCAGCTTCACCTGTATTTTCTTGATTAGAGTTATGCTTTTGACTTATTTTTTTTAAAGTTTTCACACAGGTATCGGCGACGTATCAACCATACTCCCCCATATCTCCCAGTTGCATTTGTTTAACCCTCCCTCCTGTTCTTTTCTCCCTAGTTTCATTTCTATACACGATTTTGTGCATCTCTATAAAAATCTAGGAACCACTAGTCAGAAAAAAAACATGATATTTGCCTGAGAGTAATTTGTTTAATATGATTATATCCAGTTGCATCCATTTCCGGACAAATGACATAACTTCGTTCTTCTTTATGGTTGAAAAAAATTCCATTGTGGGGTTAGTGAGAGGCGCAGTGGGTAAAAGCACCTCCCGCCAGTGCTGGAAATCTGCGTTTGAGCCCAGGAACCCATTAGTAGGAGAGAACTGAGAGTTGTTCTCTGACCTCCACGTGCACGTGTGTGCACGAACATACACACACACTCACATGCAAACGTGTAAGAGTTCCATTATGTATGTATGTCATGTTTTCTTTATCCGTTACTTTGTTGTTGGACACCTTCGTTGGTTCATAACAACTATTTGTGAGTAATGCTGCAAAAAAAAAAAACAATAATGTGCAAGTGTCTGTCTCTGTGATACGGGAATTTTTTAGGTAAAAACCTGGAAGTGGTATAGCTGAGTCATATGGAAGATCTATCGTTAGTTTCTGGAGAAACCGCTTTTTTGTTTGTTTGTTTGTTTGTTTGTTTTCCAGACAGGGTTTCTCTGTTTTTGTGCCTGTCCTGGATCTCACTCTGTAGCCCAGGCTGGCCTCGAACTCACAGAGATTCACTTGGCTCTGCCTCCCAAGTGCTGGGATTAAAAACGTGGGCCACTGCCGCCCGGCTGGAGAAAACCTCTTTTCTGACTTCCATAGTTGGCTGAACTAGTCCATTCCCACTGGCAGTGTACAGGTTCCATTTGTCCACATTCTCGCCAGCATTTCCTGGTAGAAATGGAATCTCAGTGTAGTTCTGACTTGTGAATCTATTTTGGCTGGTGGGGTGGTCTTAACCTCCGAGCCATCTCTCCAGCCCTGTATTTTATCTTTTAAGAACCACTTCTGGCCGGGCAGTGGTGGCGCACGTCTTTAATCCCAGCACTCGGGAGGCAGAGGCAGGCGGATCTCTGTGAGTTCGAAGCCAGCCTGGTCTATAAATCGAGTTCCACGAAAAAAAAAAAAAAAAAAAAAAGAACCACTTATGTTGACTAGAGTTGTGGGAGGTGGAGATCTTGTCTCAAAGACTGGTCTATCATGATGGTATTTTCAGTATTTTATCTGGTTCAGCTGTCCACATTGCCCACTTGGTGGCTTTCTGTGCCAAGCATTTCCTCTGCTGGTGCAAGAGTTGTCTTTTTAATGATACTTACAAGTGAGTGATAGCTGCGTTTGAGGTAGCATCAACACTTCTAGCAAGGCAATGCCAATTCCTTTGTTTCATAGGGAGCCTTTGGCCACTAGTAACCCTTTCTTCCAAATGGACGCATGAGCATGACCCATACGTAGAGTCAGTTTAAATATTTACTTGCTCAAGTTGTAGAAGTCCAATTAAAGCAGGAAGGATAGGAATGTGCTCAACGAACCATGAGCTCTATGGTTGCAGCGGCATTTCCTGTGGCATGGTCTTCCAAGCTCTGTCTTTCAAATTCTTCTGATTTTTCTATTACAAGGAGAAGGGTAGCATAATTTAAGATTTGGCAGGTTTGGGGTTTTTTTTGTTTTTGTGTTTGGTTGGTTGGTTTGGTTTGGTTTTTTTGAGACAGGGTTTTTCTGTGTAGCCCTGGCTGTCTTGGAACTCACTCTGTAGACCAGGCTAGCCTCAAACTCACAGAGATCTGCCTGCCTCTGCCTCTGAGTGCTAGGATCAAAGGTGTATGCCACCACCGCCCGGCAGTTTGGCAGTTTTTAAGGTGAGGTCAGGAGTGCCATAGCTGGGTGTGATGCTATGTTACTGTTTAATCAGTGGTGTACCTTTGTTTTTTTGTTTTATGTTTGCTGGGTTTGGTTTTGTTTTGGGTTGTTGTTTGTTTTCTTTCTTTTTTTTTTTTTTTTTTTTTTTGGTTTTTCAAGACAGGGTTTCTCTGTGTAGCTTTGCGCCTTTTCCTGGAACTCACTTGGTAGCCCAGGCTGGCCTCGAACTCTCAGAGATCCACCTGGCTCTGCCTCCCGAGTGCTGGGATTAAAGGCGTGCGCCACCACCGCCCGGCATTGTTTGTTTTCTTTAAGCCAGGGTTTCTGTGTAGTCCCCACTGTCCTGGACCGAACTCTGTAGCCCAGGACCTTTATCTTTGGGGCTGTCCTCCCATAAGTTTTGATGCTTCACCCTTAAGCCAAAAAAACTGGACCAGGTGCTTCTTAGACTTTTGGAATTGGTTTGTGGAAGTAGTGTGGAAGAGTTTGGAACTTTGGGTTAGAAAAGCCCTAAAATGGTGTGAGCAGAACGAAGCGGGCCATTCTGGTGGACGTTCAGAGGACCAGAATATCAAGAGAAACTTAAGGGGTTGGAGAGATGGCTCAGCAGTTCAGAGCGCTGAGTTCCTGCTTTTGCTGAGGACACAGGTTCAACTTCTAGCAACCATGTTGGGTGGCTCACAACCACCTATAGTTCCAGCTCCAGGAATTCCAACGCCGCCTTCTGGCCTCTTCAGGCACCCTGTAGCGAGCACATACCCCAGTTACGGGGGAGGAATAATCACTCTTGATTCAGACTTGGTATAACACTCATTTATTTACACAGTAAGATTACAAGCAATATTCATCCTGTCTTCCAAATGGAAGCAGGAGTACCTCTCTGGATATACAGGTCCGGACTCGCCACGTCTTTTCCTCTGGATCTTGGGTCAGCCTTCCTCAGGTCAGCCACGTCTGCACTGGGCACAGGATCTCACGTCTCTGGCAGAGGAGAGTCGTCTCACGCGAGGGCCTGACGAGCTCTGTTGGTCGGGTCTGAGGCTTCATCTTTTATATTCTTTCCTGGCTAGGTTTCTAGTCTTATCCCTACTTTCACACATAGTCTATAGCTTATCACTACTCCATTTGTGGTTTACTTACATCATTCTATTGCTTATCACTCCTGACCAGGGTTGTTCACCCTAGGCCTTACATGTGTTCCTTACATTCCATCCCCTGATGCCTGAAATGTCTTCAACATAAAAGGCATCACATGAGGTCGCAGCCTGGGAATTTACAATATATTATCCTAATTTGTTAATCCTAGCATTCTTATCCTTCTCATTCTAGGTGGTTTATTTTTATGTTTTTTCTCTATATATGCATTATATAACTTCAACCAAGTGCTATAAGCTGCAAATTCTTTTAACACATCTATAACAAAATCTCTACACAATATTCTAGTACATATGCTTTGTAAATACATTGGTTCTCCTGTTTCCCACTGTGGGTCATTCAGGAAATCTTTATCAATGCTTATTATTGCTTCATCAGGATTATGTTTTAGCCATGTTCTATATGTTTCATATAGTCTGTGATTACCGCGGCCCACATATGCTGCAGCTAAAGTGGCGCTTATATGTAGGGCTGCATCCATGTTATTTCTGTGTATTTTATACATTCCATTCACCCTATATATACTAGATTGCATGGTTCCATAATATCTCATGTATCCATCTCCAATTAATCTCATATCATGTATACCTCTTTCTATTGTCAAGTGGAACGTTAAGTGCATCAAGAGCATTGGGAGGTTGTCTACCTCACCTGGTTCTGATAGGTAGAACATTGCATATTTATGGGTGCAGTATTTGCATCCCTGTATCGTTCCTGCCATAGATAATATACCTATTCTATAGAAAATATCAGACAATGGTTCCATATATTTTTGGTATGTGGTATATAGTAAATTACTCATTCCATTTTTACTAAGTAAATCGAAGCGTCTGCCTGATGGATTCCAAAGTGGGTTTCCTGTTACTTGATTCCTGTAAGACATCTTAAGCATGGAGTTATTATCAAGCACTTGATTTTTTTAGACAAACATAAAGCAATACTTATCCCTAAAATTACTAAAAACCAAAAGGTTGCTAACTTTATCCAATGCCACCATGTGTAAATTGGTGTACATATTAGATCTAATCTGACTAATCTGCCTAAATAATCCCAGAAGCTGCATTTCTGCATCTGTTTCGCCCAGTCCTTGTGTATGTATGTATTTGTTCTTAACAGATTCACTAGATTGTGTGTTTGTGCTTGTGATGTATGTATGGCTGCATCTTGTTCTTTAATTTTGTTATGTATGGATTCTAGTTGTTTCTGATTGAAATCTGCAATGTGTTGTAACTCCATTGCTTGTTTTACAAATGTTTGGTGATGTTCTAATTCTGTTGGGTCATTAAATAAGTGTGAGCCATCAAAATAATGTTTTTCTTCTAGTGTTAATGTGGTCACTCTTTGTTTGGTTATGTTTTTACCATCATAATTAGTGAAATTCATTTGTAGGATGCTACAGTTGTGTACCATATAGCATCCTGATTCTGTAATATTGAATGTTGTGATATCATCATTCATTGTGGTTTCATTAAGATTTATGCAGCTAACTAAAGTAGGTAAATATTTAGCACATATCAAGAAAGTGTAATCTCCTGTATCTTCTAGTGACTGTGTGATAGTAGTTACTGCTAATTGACTAGTTTCAAGTGTGCTTTCTGGTAGATGTGGATAAACGTATGTATTTGCTCCTAATGATATGGAGTCTTCTAATGGTATGTACACTGGTGTGTCATTCATATTGGTCCATAAGTAATGGTCTATGGGTACTAAGTATTGGTGGTTCCATTCTGATACTCCTGTTCTTTCAGTATATAGCTGTGGTATCGCCTTGGAATGATATGCTGAAAATGAATTTTGTAAGAAGATCTGTACTAAATGTATATTGCATAATCCATCTGTACATGAGCTTTCATATTCAGGGTTTAGTATACTTTGATATTCTCTTGTTCTTCTCCCTAACCCTGTGCTAAATAAACTATTTAATTCATTATTCATATTACTGACTTGAGTTCGATACATTTGACACATCATCATGTTATGGTTAGTATTAATAAGTTTTGCTTGATAGGAGAACTGCTCCTTATAAAGGTCTTGTGACATTTTTATCTCGCCTTGCATAGTTTGTATAAGTGTATGCATGCCATCTATAGAATTTGATATAGCTGCTAAAGCTTCTGCTGTTTTCTTATTTACTTCTTGTATGTGGTATATTTCTGCCTTTATTGGTTCTATTATTGCTGCTGATACTCCTCCACCCATTATTCCACCTAAAATTGCTCCTGCCATAAAGGCTGCTACTGCCATTGCTTGTAGTGGTTTTCTTCCTACTCTTGTTGGTGATGAGTAGTCTAAATCGAATCTAAAATTCACATCACTACAATATTCTATAGGTGGTTTCAGTGCTGTCAAGTCTATTGTAATTTCAATTTTTCTAATCCTAGGGTATAAAACTAATTTAGCTGGACTTTTTAGGTCTGGTATAATAGCTGGTGCCTTGACTACTGTTGGGGTTCCTTCTGGTGGTATTAGGTATCCTTTTGGAAAATGAGCTGTATATAATCCAATATTTTCTTTATTTGGTCTGGTCATATTTCCTCTAAATATAATTAATGGTGTGTTGGAATGTTCGCTGAGAAAATCCTTATTTCTTGATATTGGGAGATAATATATTTTATCCCAATATTGTGTATGTGATTTCATCGATCCTCTAGGTTTGTGTGCTACCCATTCAGCCTTATTCCATTCTTTATATTGTGGATTTGGCATTAACATGTAGAAATAATATGGGAGATTATGGTGCTGTAATTCAATTACTCTATCCATTTCATAATCCAAAGTTTGCCAAAAACTCCCTGATCTAGTTATCCCATTTTTATAATGTACCACTAGGTCATCTGGATCCATAACCTTATTGATTCTCATAGCCTTTGCCATTTGTACATATGGTGGGATATATTCTACCTCCCTTATACCTGTGAAGTTGTATGCCCTTTGTTCAATTGCCCTATTAAATATGAAAATATTTTTTGCTGCTACTTCATCTGTAGTAACATTGGCACTGACTTCCCAGGGTATGGGCATGTCCAGTAAGTCTTTAGATTCGTGAAACCAGCAAATTGATATCTTACTGCCACCTAGCATGTTATGTATTTTATGTTTTGGTTCATGTATCATACCTATGGTTAATATTGGTGTGCTGTCAAATTTTGCTAATGACATATGTTTGTTTATTATGGTAATTTTACCATATATATTCAAATTTATTATTGTGGTTGCTTTATTTGTGGTACAGTTAGTCCATACTGCTGTATTATTTGTTTCGGTAAAGCATGATAATTTGTTTCTTAGGCTTGTGGCACCTCGTGTTAGTGATTTTGCTAAGGTTAGGTTAAAAAGTCCCAAATTGCTTGCTTGCGTAAAATATGTTGGATATGACTGTTGGTCATCATTAAATCTCATTATTGCCTGGACCTGTTTAGTAGCTGTTATATTTGCAGTACTGTCCGCAAAAATTCCTAGCCATGGTATTTCCTGGCCTATTGTATCTGTGATTGCTATTAGATCTTGTACTGACCTTGATGTTCTTCCAGTAAATAAAGGTCCTACATGTAGGTCCACTATGGTTTTCGTATTGTTGTTTTGTCTAATGTTTGTGTTTGCTTCGGACATGTTGATACATGCATATGCAAAAGAGTGTTTTTCCCTGTGTAATGTGGAATTTACTGTAAGTATGCAGATGTGTGTTGTGGTGTCTGTGTTGCAATCATATTTAGGTTTCATTGTGTGTCTCATTGAAGCCCAAGGTTGTTGTATAATATCTGTAAGTATGATTGGGAATCTCCAATGTTCTACTCCTAATTGCAGTATTTTTGTCCAGTCATCCCATTTCCATTCCTTTCCTTTTACTGACGGGTTATCTGTGCTATATAATACAGAAAAGTTACCATAGAATGGTAAATTGGGATAGTCTGCTACGCATAACCAGTTAGTACTATTTTGTCCTGGTACATCTAGCTTATGTTTTTTAATGTATCTCCATAAGTTATTGGGACATCTATTTCCCCAGGGTTTGGGTAATGGTATTATTCCAGATACTACTGGCCATGGTTTTACCATTTCACCATCATTGCATACTGTCCAATTCATAGGGTTGCATGGGTTTATAGGTGTTGTAGTTACTTTAGGTGTTGTTGAATATGTACTAGTAGGGTAATCACCATCATAGTAATCATCATTGTAATTATATACTTGTTCTTCCCACCTTTCTGATATCTTATTATACAGCATACCTATCTCCTCCATTTGCTGTGCTATTACTGGTGCGAAATATTGTCTCACAAAGGAGCTATTCATGCCTAGTTCACAGTCAAATTCTGGTTCTGTCTCTATTCCCATTGTATTGGTCCTATAGTGTGAGTTTACCCTTAATGTGTTTGTTCTGATATGTGAATTCTTTGTCCAATACATGTTGTATATGGCTGCGTGATTGGTAATGTTGGTCCATAATTCATTGTAATGGCATTTTAATGGGTTCTGCTCATGTATGTTGGTGTTAACATCATCCCCTGATTCTAGCATATATTCTTTGTTTGGATGGTATATGCTAAGTGCCATTCTATATTGATCACAACCCTTATACCAGGCATATGTTAAACATGCTGCATATTTTTGCCAAAAACTATGTGTTTTTCCTATATAATGTGTAAATCTTCTCTCTGCTGACCAATATAGTGGTAATTTGCCTTCTAGATCATAAATTGTTGGAGTAGCAATGGTATTCTGTTTCCTAGTGCCCACTTGTATAACATGTGGTGTGGTGGTGGGTCTGTTTGTTGTGGGTGTACTGTCCAATAGGGATGGCATTGGTATGCTGTTATTGCCATCACATCTGCTAACCTGAGACAGAAAAATGAGCACACAGAGGCCCCAATAGCATATAGCTTGCTTGCCTTTAGTGTGTACATCACCTTTGCTATTCTTATTGCCTCCTGTGCAGATAGTGTATCCAGCATACCGTGAAGTTGGCTGCTCTGGATGCTGCAGAAGCGTATCCAGGATTGGTATTGTTGACTATGTTGTATGAGTAGCTTCTTTGGTAAATGATGTTACAGAAGGGAAAAACAAATTCTAAGATTGGCAGTACTATGTATACTGCAATAGCTATTAGCCAAATTGTCAGGAGGGTTGCCCTTATGAATATCACCTCCCTGACACACATTTATGCTATATCCTCCAGCCTGGCTAATTTCAAGTCCTTTTTACCTTGAGTTATCCACACGTTGTTTCCTGTTCCTGGTGCTATTATTTCTGCTGGGGATAATTTGTTATTCTTCCGGTTCCTGTAAAGGCAATTAGGATTCCTTATTACTTCTCTATCTATAACTGTAGGATAATCTATTGTATGTTGTTTTTGTATAGCTTCTTCTATTGGTGACTTCCTATTTATTCTGGGTCTGGTATTCAATTCATAAGTTGCTATTTTTATTGCTAATGACAGTGGTATTCCCTTATGCATCTCTAGCTGTTTTTTAATCATTCCGTTCCATCTTTCTATTGCTCCGGCTGCTGTCGGTGTATAGGCTCTATGGAAGTCCCATTGAATGTTTAAGTTTCTAGCCATTCTTTGTGTTTTGGCTCCTGTGAAATGAGTTCCTTGATCTGATTGTATTATATCAGGTGTTCCATATGCTGCACACCATCCCCAGACTGTAAGTATCGTCGTGTTTTGATCTGGGTGTGTGCTTTCTCGGGCCATTCCGAGACCTGTCGTTATGTCTACTAGGGTACAGCAATATTTTCCCTTGAAGCTGTTTAATGGTCCTATGAAGTCTATTTGTAGGATTCTATTAAAATCCATTCGGTGTCCTATTATCCCTTGGTAATTGTGTGTTAATCTTGTCATAGCCTTTGGGCAATTGTTGCAACTATTGATTGCTTTCCTTATTGTCTGCCATGTTATCTTAAGATTTCTTTTATCGAACCAACTTTTTAGTGCATGTGTACCTATATGTCCTAACTGCTCATGGATTTTCAATATCTCTTCTGTACTTATAGGTATGTCCTTAGTTGATGGTCTTACCTGTATCCATTCTCTCTGTATTTTACCTTTTCCTGTTTCTGGATCAATGTTTGCCTTCCATGCACCTTTTAATTTTATACTTAATGCTGAAGCTAGTTTGTCTACTACTTCATTGTTTTTACTTGTCTCATCCTGTTTCTTGGTATGTGCATCTACATGGTATACTATGATTTTGATTAGTCTGCTTGCTGCATCCAATTCCTGCCATGCTGCCTTTGACCATATGTCTTTACCATTAATTTTCCATCCATTATTTCTCCATTTACCTGACCATACTGCTATGCCATTTGCCACACACCATGAATCGGTGTATAAATAAATTTGTTTATAATTGTCCTTTATGGTTTGTCTTATCGCCAATAGTGCGGCTATAACTTCTGCATGTTGGGCTGATTTATCAGTGCCCTGGTCTGTAATGACCATTCCATCCCCAGGTCTATAGGCGGCTGCTTTCCATCTCACTTTGTTGTTCACCGTAGTTGCTGATCCATCAGTGAACCAGGCATTAACCAGGGAGGGATCGTACTCTCTAGTCCCCCAATGGCCCATTGGTACCTGTTTCTGGGGAGGGGTTGAGGTTGGGAAAATGTATCCCTCTGGAGTCATGGGCCTGTCGGACTGAAGTATCGACTCCGATACCGCTGGTACCGACCCCTTTGCTGACAGAGGTGTTGATCGAAGGAACTCCTGAAGGTACCATTTCCATTGAAGTACCTTTCCTTCCATGGGTAGTCCAGCCCATGCCTCTCCTGGTGCCTTTACCCAGTCCAAAATGGGTATATGTGACCGGAGAGTCACATGGTTCTCTTTGAGCAGTGAGTGGATTGTCCTGAATGCCTCGTAGGCTGTCCATATGGTTCTTTCGAACAGCGAATATTTGTTCTCTGACCATGGGAATTTCTTGCAGTAGAAGCCTATTGGTGTTTCCCTGTCTTTATTTCTTGAAAATATATTCCAATTACCATAGCCCTGCATATACAAGATGTCCACAAATACGTGGTCACCGGGCTGTATATAATATAGGTGGCTGTACTGGTTTATATATTCCAGTACCAGTTTAATGGCATTTTCACAGTTTTGGTCCCATTCAAAATCCTGTGCTTTTTTTGTTATTTTATATAAAGGCTGTAATATGATCTGTAGGTATGGGATATGTTGCCTCCAATATGCAAATAGGCCAATTAGATGTTGTACCTCAGTTTTATTCTGGGGTCGCTTAATTTGTTTTAATTTATCTATTACTGTTTCGGGTATTGTTGGTCCCTCTGTAGTCCAATGTACCCCTAAGAATTTTACTTCTGTTCCTGCTTTATTTACTTTTTCTAGGTTTATAGTCCATCCTTCATTTCTTAAATGTTGAATTAGTTTCTCTAATGTACTTTGTACTTTTTCAATGGCTTGTCCTGCTATCATTATATCATCTACATAGGTATATATGTTACATTCTGATTCTGGTTCGAAGTTCTTTAATGTAGTTGTTAAGGTGTTGTGTGCAATAATAGGACTGTTCAAATACCCTTGAGGGAGTCTCAAGAATTGATATTGCTGTCCTTGCCATGTAAATGTAGTAAGTTCCCTAGATGTTGGGTGTAATGGGATTCCAAAGAACATATCACTTAAGTCTATAGTTGCCATTGCCTTTGGAGCTGAATTTTTAATTCTAAGAAAGATGTCTTCCACATCAGGAAGTTGTCCTGGAAGTTTGGGTGTTTTTTCATTTACTCTCCTGAAGTCCACTGTAAATCTCCATTTGCCATTAGGTTTCAACACCGGCCATACCGGGCTGTTATAATTAAATGATTGAGATTTCTCTATAATGCCTTCTTTTAGCAAAGTTTGTACAGTCTCTGTTATTTCCTTAATACCTCCTTTGATAGGGTATTGTGCCGTGAAGGTCGGGGGTGTGTGTGGTAATTTAATAGGTTGTATTTTTACTTCTGCTAGGTTACATCTGACCTTAGCTATTCTCTTATTATTTAGAAAGTCTGGGAATAATTTTCTTATTTCTTTAATGCCTAGGATATTACAGGGTGCATTGAAACTAGCTGCTTCAATCTCATATTCCTTATTATATAATTTGAGTCTTAATTTTATTACTGGTACTTCTGTTTCTGCTGCTATTCCCTGTATTATAACCCTTTTGTCAGTTTTAAAATGTTCTGTAAATTCCGTTATTATACTAATTTCAGAACCTGTATCTATTAGCCATTTTACTATTCTCGGCCCTTTGTTAGTTATTATAGGTATAGCTACGAATGGTCTACCAGCCAGGTTGATCAGGTCCGTCTTGGTATGTAGCGTCTGGGGGGTCCTGTTCTTGGGGGCCTGTGGTTGTTCTGATTGAAAAATTTTGGTCTGAAATTTGGTTTGAAATTTCGATTGCCTAAAAAAAGTTTTGGTTGGTATGTCTGTCTCCATGGGTTGCTCTGTGTCTCTCTCCATGGGATATTTTTCCTTCCTGTCAACCTTCTAATCGGATTCCATGGTTTGTTTGCATTCTGTCTTATGGGCATTTGATTAGGTTTTCCAAATGGTCTTATGTTTGAAAACCGTGGTGTAACTTTCTTCTTGTCCTGTTTCTTATTAACATTAAATGATACTACCTTGTCTATGTCCATTTCCCTGTAAGATTTAAAGAATTCCATGGCATCTGAGATGGTTTGACATGCTTGCAGGGGTCCAGCTAGGCTCATTTTAAGGTGTGCTGGAGCTCCTTTAATAATGATTTTTTTAAATTGTGGTGTAAAAGGTGCGGCTTGAGGTGTGGGTACCTGGTTGTATATGAAATATAATATACCTAATTTTCTACATTGTTTTATGGCTTGTGCGTATGTTGTCCACTGTGCTGCTGATTCAAATTGAGTGAGGTCTAGTGTTGGAAATGCAAATCTCCAAGCTGCAGTAATCCAATCTAATAGTGGATGTGTATCGCCTTTTGATGTCTCAATTACATGCTCTAGAGCTTCCGATACTGAGGGGTTCTCTACTATGTTTCTGATCTTTCTCATTTCTAGATCAGTTAACATGACTGTGTCAGCTCCCTTTTCCCACAGTCGGCACATATATTCTGCATCTTTCTGTCCATTTTGGGCATAATCTTTCCGTAATTCTGAGATCTCCTGAGGAGTATATGGCCTGATTTCCTCAAACTTCGTTCCCATTTCAAATTTGGGATGATTACTACCTCCTCCAGTGCTGAAGGGGTTCAGAGCTGATATAGTACTTCTAATAGGAGTTCTCTTACTTTGGGTAGAGACAGGAAATGATGGTACGGTGTTTCGTCCGTTCCATCCAGGAGTAGCGCTACGCTCCTGTTCCTTCCTCACTATGTTTAAGGCTAGCCTTTTGCCCATTAATCTGTCCTTATCAATATCCTGCACTGTTTTCATAAGCAGTGCGGTAGTTTGTGCCTTGCTACATCCCTCTAATTCTTGTTCTACCACATCCGGATTTGTTAATGTGTTAGTCACATTTACTGATTTCATGCCGGCCTTATTTTTAACCTTGGAGGCTACTTTCCCCCACTGTTCTTCAACCTCATCTTGATATTCTCTACCTGTCACCGGGGAGATGTTAGTTTTCTTAAATTTCTTAATTAATCTATTCATTGTAAGTGGTATACCAAGCCGTACAAAAATTTAATTAATTTTTTCCTACGGTACCACTCCCAGTCACTAATTCGTTTAGACTGATTTAAGGAATCATTTATCAATTTTTCAAATTTTAAATCCGCAATCCTTTCTATCCTTTTGGCCAGCCAGCGCCTCATTTAGCTCTTTCCCAGCACCTTCCGCTCTTCCCCAGGGGTCTGGGTTGGCATCAAGGTGTCCGGTATTCTTTCGGTACTCCGCACCCTTAGGGAGGGTGGTGTTTCCCGTCTGCTTCTGATACTCTCTCTCCTACCAGTTCTTCCTCCTTGGACCTTCAGATTTTCTTTAGGTCCTCAGAGTTGACTTCGAGGAGTTGATTTCTCAGAGCGGCTTTGAGGTCGCTTGCTACTTTATTTGGTTTCCTGTAATTTGTTACTCCACCAGAGTAATAGCCAATTCTTTTGTATTACTTATTTTACATTCCTCAGTGCTCAGTGGTCAAGGAGGCCTTAAGCCCAAAATCCTGCCGACTACGCCAACTGTAGCGAGCACATACCCCAGTTACGGGGGAGGAATAATCACTCTTGATTCAGACTTGGTATAACACTCATTTATTTACACAGTAAGATTACAAGCAATATTCATCCTGTCTTCCAAATGGAAGCAGGAGTACCTCTCTGGATATACAGGTCCGGACTCGCCACGTCTTTTCCTCTGGATCTTGGGTCAGCCTTCCTCAGGTCAGCCACGTCTGCACTGGGCACAGGATCTCACGTCTCTGGCAGAGGAGAGTCGTCTCACGCGAGGGCCTGACGAGCTCTGTTGGTCGGGTCTGAGGCTTCATCTTTTATATTCTTTCCTGGCTAGGTTTCTAGTCTTATCCCTACTTTCACACATAGTCTATAGCTTATCACTACTCCATTTGTGGTTTACTTACATCATTCTATTGCTTATCACTCCTGACCAGGGTTGTTCACCCTAGGCCTTACATGTGTTCCTTACACACCCACACACAGGGCATACACTCAGACATACACACATATGCAAGAATAAAAATAAATCTGTAAGAGAAAGAATGGCAGAGAAACACAGATAGTGAAGGCCTCCGGCTAATGAGGTTTCAGAGGGAGGCACGGACTTTTCTGAGATGACGTGGGAGGCCATTGGTGTCATATTCTGGTCAAAAGCTGGGCTGCCTTCTGTCTCTATTCTGAGAATTTGATGAGGCTGAATTCAACAGAAATGGATCAGTTTGTTTGGTGGAGGATGTCTGAAGACAAGATGGGGGCAGAAGAGGTGGCTTAGTGATTAAGACACTGGCTGCTAGCCGGGCGGTGGTGGCACACGTCTTTAATCCTAGCACTTGGGAGGCAGAGGCAGGTGGATCTCTGTGAGTTCGAGACCAAGGCCCACCTGGGCTACAGAGCGAGTTCCAGGAAAGGCACAAAGCTACACAGAGAAACCCTGTCTCGAAAAAATAAAAAAACAAAAACAAAACCCAAGCAAACAAACAAACAAACAAAAAACCACTGGCTCCTCTTCCAGAGGACCTGGGTTCAATTCCCAATGCCATTTTCTGGATGACATTCAGACTATATCAAGGTTACTGTTCACTGCGCTTATCTCAGTGTACTGTGAGAGACAGCAGAAAGATCGGGAGGTGGTTTGCTGGGGAAAGGAGGGAGTTGTAGGCTACAAAGCAGATGCAATTGTTAAAGAGATTGTTAAAGGGAGTCCTTATGCACTGAGATAATAGGAAAATGCTCCAGGGCAAAGTCCCTCGCTGTGAGGGGTGCAGCTTGTAACAAAGGAGGACCCTAAACCGAAGATGCCACTGCAGGAGTCCTCTGTTTGAAAACCACCACCTGGGGAGTTGTTTCCTCTGGGTAAGCTTGGAAGGCAGACCGAGGCTGACACAAGTATAGCTCGCAGGAACCAAGCTATATCTCCAGCTAGAAGCAGGTTTTGGCATCATGGTATAGGTATACTAGATGCAAGAGTAAGGGGTTCATGGAGGCTTGTGCCAAGTTTCTGGAAGACTTCTGAGGCCAAGCAGTGTGACCATTGTGGGAAGTTATGAAGGTTGTCAGTTCCACAGGAAATGCCCAGCTCCCCAAACTCCGAAAGGTTATCCAAATAGCCAAAAATGAGCTCAACCTGAAGTATAGGAGGATTTCTAATGGTCGGATAAAAGCCAGCATTCCTCAGGAACTTGTGAAAGTGATTCCCATCTGCTAAAATGAGTCATTTCCCTGACCTCTGGTGGAGGGAGCATATGGCTACCTGTGGCACCTATCGGCATTGGTGCCGACCAGGCTCCCTCAGTATCACAAGTACCTGTTATGTGTTGCAAAGCCCGTTCTAGCATCCTAGCCTTTCTCACCTTCCCAGGCTTCCCTCCTCTCATAGACAGTGTTGGGAATGTTTAATGCTCGGATAGGCCATTTGGGCATTTCCAGATACACAGGCTGAGTTTATTTGTGAATGGAGCCCTCCATATTGTTGGTTCTATATCCGTGACCTCAGATCTTTTGTTCTCTTTATAATGGCAAAGATTTTCCCTGCCCCTGCTCTTCTCATCATGCATTCTCTCTATTCTCTGTCCCTTGCTCTTCTTTCTTCTCTCTCTCCTCCTCTCCCGCTCCTTATTGTCTTTGTTCCCTCCTAGTCTCCCAGGAATCCAGTTATAAACCCAAGCAATAGCAATCCTCTCGCAGAGCAAGGTCACCAGGCTTGAATTCTTCCGGGGGTCATAAAGGTAGGTAAGAATTTTCCTCAGGCAGTGACCACCAGGCTTTCTTTTACAACCCAAAATGGGAGTGGTAAAAGAGGAGGTCAGCTGAGTGCTAATGACTGGTCAGTATATCAAAAAGGGGATCTGTGTGCTCAGTCTACATTCCTAGAAGTGGTCAAGTAAGAAGTTAGGGGGTCTTTTAGTAAGGTTGTGTAAGAAGGGAGGGTCTCACCCTAAATTACACAAGAAATAAAACTATCCACTTGACCTGGGAGACAGGTGTTGTTTCGTTTGGCCTTGGATGTTTGATAGGTATTTTAGATAAATACACTGTTAGGAGTTCTTGGAAGCACACAAGAAAATCATTTTAGGAACCAGCTAATGTATGTATGTATGTATGTATGTATGTATGTATGTATGTATGTATGTATGTAAAAGCTAAAATATCACCAAGACTTCTTAAGCCATGGCTTGACCTTTGGAGAAGTCCTTGACTTTTCCAAGTAGTAGCTTTTGTGATAGTAGCTGAATTCCATTACTTTGTCCTGCGGCTAGCAGCGCTGGATGATTTCATCACAAGCCTCAGATGCTGGTCATGGAGTTTGGGGATTTGGTATTTGCCTGCTGGGTTTAGGTCTTGCTTTGGTATAATCTTTCCTTGTTATTAGCCCATTCCTCCCATTTAGAATGGGAATGTTTGCCTGTGCCATTGTGTATTGGAAGTACAGAACTTGTGGGATTTTGTTGTTGTTCATTTGATTTTGTTTTTGTTTTTTAAGATGGTGTTTCTCTTTGTAGCCTTGGTTGTCCTGGAACTCACTCACTCTGTAGACCAGACTGGTCTCAAACTCACAGAGATCCACCTACCTCTGCCTCCTGAGTGCTGGGATTAAAGATGTGCACTATACCTGGCTTGCACTTACACTTTTGAACAGTGTTGGAACTGTTGAAGAAAATGGGCACTTCTGAAGTTGGACTGAATGGATGCGTTTGTATCATGAGATGGCCATGAGCCGATAAGGACAAGAGGTGGAAGTTGTGGCTTAGAAGCAGTGTTTGTCTGACGGGTTGACAAGTGGTAGACCAGTGGTAGTTAATATTGTCAACTAAATAGGATTTAGAATTACCTAGGAGACAAACCTCTGGGCATGTCTGTGAGAAAGTTTCTGAATTGGTTTAATTGAGGTGGACAGACTCACCCATGGCCAGGGATCCAGGACTAGTAGAAAGCAGAAAGCAAGTGAGTCGGCATTCATCTCTGCTTTCTGATGGCGGACTCAGTGTCATCAGTTGCCTCATGCTGCTCTCACGATGGACTCTACTCAGTGACTCAATGTGAGTCCTACTAAACCTTTCCTTAGGTTGCTTTTGTTGGGTACTTAGTCACAGTAATTAGAGAAGCAGCCAATACACTTGCCTTGCCCAGAAAATGTTGATGTTGTCTCTTAGTTTGAAGAAAGGACAGTGTGGTGGCTGTCGACTCTACCTGATAAGTTCAGGTTTCTGGTGTTAGTGCAAAACCAAGTGTGTGAAGGCACCAGGGCCTGGCAGGGAGGAGACCGTGTGACCATCCTTCAGCCTTGGGTCATTTTGCTTAATTCCAGTTAGAAATTACGAAGAGGCCAGTACTATCATCCAAATGAGGCTTTATGGGGCTTATGTTGGAGCTTATAGGAGAGAATGCATGGAGAGGCTCTTTGGGTTGGTCTCTGAGAAAGCAGTCAATAAAGAAAGCTCATATAGTTTGACACGTGACTTGCACAGGCATACGGCAACTGTTTTGTACAGGGTTTCTGTATGAATATTGTTTTGAGACAGCAAGTGTTGTTATTTGAGACAGCAAGCCCAGGCTAGCTCAACCTACCTAAATAGAACTTACTTTGTACCCTACTCTTGTCTGGATAGAACTTACTGTGTAGCCCAGGCTGGCCTTGAACTCAAGGCAATGATCCTGCCTCAACTGCTAGGATTGTAGGTGTGAATAACCACCCCCAGCTTTCATGATTGCGCAGCCAGGTGGTCTGCTCCTATGCATGGGTCTGTTCGTGCTCAGTTCACGTGGGTCTCACTATTGGCACACCTACCAGGAAGGTTGTATATGTCAGGAGCAGACAGTCTGCATGGGAAAGCTTCAGGAAAGAGAAGGTCCTTTTCGAGCTTTGAAGGGAGTAGGAATAGGGCTACACGGAGTAGGATGCATGTGCAGCTAAACTAGCTTCTCATTAGAACCAGGAAATACAGTTGGGAAATCAGGCCTCTCCTACTGTCTCGTATGTCTTTATGATATCAGGCTTTCCTGTGGTCCTCCCCATTTGTCTCTGTCTTCGTTTATTGCATCTTTTAGCAGCATTTTATAATATTCAAATTGCATTTATTAATTTGTGTATGTATGTGGGCACTTGCATGGGGGTCAGAGGATATCTTGTGGGAGTTGGTTTTTCCTTCCACCATGAACTCAGGACATTAAATGTGTTAGTCAGCACAGTTACCTGTGGAGCCATCTCACCAATCTTTCTAAGTTTTGTAAAGTAGTCTTAACTATTTCTGGGAAGTATTTTATTGGAAATGGAATCTTATTTTTTTTCTTTTGTATATTTTCTTTTGTATTTTGTAAACCTCTTTTTTTCTTCTTCTTTTTCTTTATTCTTCTCTCATACAGTACATCCTGACTACAGCCTCCCTCTTTGCCCTCCTCTTCCCCCCCCCACCTCCCCTTTCCCCAAATCCACTGTTTCTCAGTTTCCCTTCAGAAAAGAGCAGACCTCCCGGATATATCAACCGAACAAGATGCAATAAAACTAGGTATAAACCCTCATATGAAGGCTGGATGAGGCAACCAGTAGGAGGAAAAGGACCCACGAGCAGGCAAAGAGTCAGAAACACCCTACCTCCACTGTTAGGAGTCCCACAAAAACTCCAAGCTAAAGAGCTATGGCATGTATGCAGAGGACCTAGCATAGACCCACACAGGCTCCGTGATTGCCGCTTCAGTCTCTGTGAGCCCCTGTGAACCCTGCTTAGTTGATTCTATGGTTACAGAAGATGGCCAGTTCAGGCTCCATATCCTCCATTACTAGGAGGCCTTGCTAGGGTCATCCTCATCAGTTCCAGGAAGTTTACACTGCGCTAGGTTTCTACATTGCCCCCTAGATGCCTACTGATTCCAGTCATCTCTCCCTGTACTTCCTCCCTCTGCCTCTCCATTTCTCACCTGATCCCCCCCCCCCCCCCCCGCATCCCCTCCCACCCTCATTCCACCTGCAAAAATCTGTTTCCCCTTTCCAGGGAGATCATGAGTATCGTCCATGTCCGTCTGTGTGTGTGTCCTCGTTCTCCCCCCCACCCCTTGTTACTTATCCTCTCTGGGTCTGTGGGTTGTAGTGTGATTATCATTTACTTTACAGCTAATATCCATTTATGACTGAGTACATATCGTTTGTCTTTCCGCGTCTGGGTTGCCTCGCTCAGGATGATTTTTTTTTTCCTAGTTCTATCCATTTGCTTGCAGATTTCATGATGTCATTTTTTTTTCCGAACAGCTGAGTGTATAAATATACACTCCAGGATATAAATATACATTTTCTTTATCCATTCTTTAGTTGAGGGCCATCTAAATTGTTCCCAGTTTCTGGTTGTTATGAATAAAGCTGCTATGAACATACTTGAGCAAGCGTCCTTGTGGTAGGATACCTCATCTTTTGTGTATATGCCCAAGAGTGGTATAGCTGGTCTTGAGGTAGATCAATTCCCAGTTTTCTGAGGAACCCCCATATTGATTTCCATAGTGGCTGGACGAGTTTGCACTCCCACCATCAATGGAGGAGTGTTCCCCTTGATTCACACTCTCACCAGCATGAGCTATCACTTGTGTTTTTGATCTTAGCCATTCTGACAGATATAAGATGGAATCTCAATGTCATTTTGATTTGCATTACCGTGATGGCTAAGGGATGTTGCACATTTCTTTAAATGTTTCTCAGCCATTTGAGATTCAGCTATTGAGAATTCTGTTTAGAGCTGGACTTCGTTTTTTTAATTGGATTGTTTGGTTTGTTGATGTCTAGTTTCTTGAGTTCTTTATATATTTTGGATATTAGCCCTGTGTTGAATGTGGAGTTGGTGAAACTCTTTTCCAGTCTTGTAGACTGCTATTTTGTCCTATTGACGGTGTCCTTTGCCTTGTGGAAGCTTTTCGATTTCATGAAGCACCGTTTATTAATTGTCGATCTTGGTGCCTGTGCTATTGGTGCTCTGTTTAGGAAGTTGTCTCCTGTGCCAGTATGTTCAAGGCTATGCCCTGCTTTCTCTTCTATCAAGCTCAGTGTGTTAGGTTTTATGTTGAAGTCTTGGATCCACTTGGACTTGAGGGTTGTTTTTTTTTGTTTGTTTGTTTTTTTGTTTTTTTTTTTTTTTTGGTTTTGGTTTTGGTTTTGGTTTTTTCGAGACAGGGTTTTTCTGTGTAGCTTTGGAGCCTTTCCTGGAACTCACTCTGTAGACCAGGCTGGCTTCGAACTCACAGAGATCTGCCTGCCTCTCTGCCTCTTGAGTGCTGGGATTAAAGATGTGCACCACTACCACCTGACACTGGACTTGAGTTTTGTGCAGGGTGATAGATATGGATCTATTTGCATCCTTCTATATGCCAACATCCAGTTAGATCAGCAGAGGCTTTCTGGCTTCTTAATAAAAAATCAGGTGTCCATAGATGTGTGAATTTATGTCTGGGTCTTTGATTCTATTCCATTGGTAGGCCTGTCTGTGTTTATGCTCATACCATGTGCTTTTTATTACTGTAGCTCTGTAGTACAGATTGATACCAAGGATGGTGATAACCTCGGGAAGTTCTTTTTCTTTTTTTTTTTTTTCCTTTGAGACAGGGTTTCTCTGTGTAGCTTTGCACCTCTCCTGGAACTCACTTGGTAGCCCAGGCTGGCCTCGAACTCACAGAGATCCGCCTGGCTCTGCCTCCCGAGTGCTGGGATTAAAGGCGTGGGCCACCACCGCCCGGTGGGAAGTTCTTTTATTGTACAGGATTATTTTAGCTATCCTGGGTTTTTTTGTTTTTCCATATGAAGTTGAGTATTGTCCTTTCAAGGTGTGTAAAGAAAGAATCGTTAGAGTTTTGATGGGGATTGCATTGAATCTGTAGATTGCTTTTGGTAGTGTTGTAAACTCACCGAAATGCAAAAACAAGGTTTATTGGAGCCTACGCAGCGGAGGATAGAGGAGATGCCCGCCCCCCTGCAAGCTCGGTTTTTAAAGGCAAAAAAAAAAAAAAGGTTACATCAGTTAGGGGTGCTAGTACAGGTACAGTTCTGATTGGCTCAAGTTTTTTTTTGGGGGGGGAGGTTCAAGACAGGGTTTCTCTGTGTAGCTTTACGCCTTTCCTGGAACTCGCTTTGAAGACCAGGCTGGCCTCGAACTCACAGAGATCCACCTTCCTCTGCCTCCCCAGTGCTGGGATTAAAGGCGTGCGCCACCACCGCCGGACTGATTAGCTCAGGTTTTAAGGGCTTTCCAAAATTTCTGTGTTATCTTACTTTGCAGTTTTGACTGCTTGTTGGTCAAACTATAGACTACCTCCGGCATTGGGGCATTCTGTGGTTGATCAATTGCTACCAGATAGTCCTTCAAACATCCTGACTTTGTACTTTTGAGTTCCTGGGACCTATGTCAGCAGCTCTGAGAATTTCAAAACTCAGGCCTATTTCAAGCTGGGGTGAGGGGCTTGCTTGAAATGGGGGTGTTTTGGTTCTTCAGGTAGGATGGCCATTTTTACTGTGTTAATTCTACCAATCCATGAGCATGGGAGATCTTTCCATCTTCTGATATCTTCAATTTCTTTCTTCAAAGTCTTGAAATTATTGTCATACAAGTCTTGCACTTGCTTGGTTAAAATTACCCCCAAGATATTTTATATTGTTTGTGGCTATTGTGAAGGGTGTTGTTTCCCTGATTTCTTTCTCAATCCATTTGTCATTGTATATAGGAGGACTACTGATTTTTTTGTTTTGTTTTGTTTTTCTAGACAGGGTTTCTCTGTGTAACAGTCCTGGCTGTCCTGGAACTCTTTTTTTTTTTTTTTTTTTTTTTTTTTTTTGGTTTTTCGAGACAGGGTTTCTCTGTGTAGCTTTGCGCTTCTCCTGGCACTCACTTGGTAGCCCAGGCTGGCCTTGAACTCACAGAGATCCGCCTGGCTCTGCCTCCCAAGTGCTGGGATTAAAGGCGTGCGCCACCACCGCCCGGCGTTTTTTGTTTTTTTTTGTTTTTTTTGGTTTTTTTTTTTTTTGTTTTTTTAAGATTTATTTATTATGTATATAGTGTCCTGCCTGTAAGCCAGATCCCATTATAGATGGCTGTGAGCCATCATGTGGTTGCTAGGAATTGAACTCAGGACCTCTGGAAGAAAGTCAGTGCCCTTAACTTCTGAGCCATTCCTCTAGCCCCCTGGATCTCTTTGTAGACCAGGCTGGCCTCGAACTCACTAAAATCTGCCTGCCTCTGCCTCCCAGGTGCTGAGATTAAAGGCGTGCCCTACCAGTGCCCGGCAGCTATTGATTTTTTTGAGTTAATCTTGTATCCAGCCAAATTGCTCAAGATATTTATCAACTGTAAAAGAATTTTTAGGGTCACTTATGTATACTATCACATCATCTGCAAATAATGCTACTTTGACTTCTTCCTTCCAATTTGTATCCCTTTCATTTCCTTCAGTTGTCTTACTGTTCTAGCTAGAACTTCAAGTACTATACTGATTAGATATGGAGAGAGTGGACAGCCTTGTCTTGTTCCTGATTTAAGTGGAATTGCTTTGAGTTTCTCTCCATTTAATTTGATGTTGGCTATAGGATTGGTGTAAATTGCCTTTATTATGTTTAGGTATGTCCCTTGTATCCCTGATTTCTCCAAGACTTTTATCATGAAGGGATGTTGGATTTTGTCAAAAACTTTTCCAGCATCTAATGAAATGATCATGTGGGTTTTTTTTTTCTTTTAATTTATTTATATGGTGGATTACATTGACGAATTTTCATATGCTCAACCATCCCTACATCTCTGGGATGAAGCCTACTTGATCATGGTGGATGATCTTATTGATATGTTCTTGGATTTGTCTTTTGAGTATTTTATTGAGTATTTTTACATCTATGTTCATAGGGGAAATTGGTCTGTGATTCTCTTTGTTGAATCTTTGTGTGGCTTTGATATCAGGGTGACTGTGGCCTCATAAAATGAATTTGGCAATGTTCCTTCTATTTCTATTTTATGGAATAATTTGAGTATTGGCATTAGCTCTTCTTTGAAAGTCTGGTAAAATTCTACACTAAAATTACCTGGCCCTGGGGTTTTTGTAGGGGTTGGGAGACTTATAATGACTGCTTATATTTCCTTAGAGATTATAGGACTGACTATTTAAATTACTTATCTTGATTTGATGTTGGTAAGTGGTAATCAAGAAAATTACCCATTTCTTTTAGATTTTTCCAGTTTTGTACAGGTTTGTTTTTGTTTTTTTAAAACTTTATTTTATGTGCATTGTGTGAAGGTGTCAGATCCCCTGGAACTGGAATTACAGACAGTTGTGAGCTGCCATGTGGGTGCTGGGAATTGAAGGATAGCTAGTGCTTTTGTTTGTTGGTTGGTTGTTGGTTGGTTTTTTCGAGACAGGGTTTCTCTGTGTAGCTTTGGTGCTTTTCCTGGAACTCGCTCTATAGCCCAGGCTGGCCTTGAACTCACGGAGATCCACCTGCCTCTGCCTCCCGAGTGCTGGGATTAAAGGCGTGCGCCCCAACCGCCCGGCTCCAGCCAGTGCTCTTAACCACTGACTCTCCAGCCCTGAGTACAGGTTTTACAGTATGACCTAATGGTTCTTTGGATTTCCTTGGTGTCTGTTGTTATGTCCTCCTTTTTTGTTTCTGATCTTGTTAATTTGGACTTTCTCTCTCCATCTTTTAATATGGGTAGGGTTTGTCTATCTTGTTGGTTTTCTCAAATACCAACTCTTTGTTTCATTGATTCTGTTATTCTGTTTCTATTTTATTGATTTCAGCCCTCAGTTTAATTATTTCTTGCCATCTACTCCTCTTGGAGTGTGTTTGCTCCTCCCCTCCTCCCTGAGAGCTTTCAGGTGTGCTGTTAAGTTGCTGGTATGAGATCGTACCAATTTTTTTAGGTAGGCACTTAGTGCTATGAACTTTCCTCCAGCACTGCTTTCATTGTGTCCCATAAGTTTGGGTATGATATGCAGTGATTTTCACTGAATTCTAAGAAGTCTTTAATTTCTTTATTTCTGGCTTGACCCAGTAGTCATTCAGTAAAGAATTGTTCAGTTTCCATGACTTTGTAGGCTTTCTGTTGTTTCTGTTACTGCTGAAATCCAACTTTAATCCATGGTGGTCTGATAGGATGCAAGGGGTTATTTCACCTTTTTTGTATCTGTTGAGACTTGTTGGTGACTAAGTAAGTGGTCAGTTTTGGAGAAAGTTCCGTGAGGTGCTGAGAAGAAGGTATGTTCTTTTGTGTTTGGGTGAAATGTTCTGTAGATACCCGCTAGGTCCACCTCTTGAATTCTGTAGTTTCTGTTCACTTACCCAGATTTTCCATTTCCAGATTCTCTCAGTTTGTGGTTTTTTTGTTTTGTTTTGTTTTTTGTTTTTTCGAGACAGGGTTTCTCTGTGTAGCTTTGCGCCTTTCCTGGAACTCGCTTTGGAGACCAGGCTGGCCTCGAACTCACAGATCCGCCTGCCTCTGCCTTCCGAGTGCTGGAATTAAAGGCGTGCGCCCCCACCGCCCGGCAGTTTGTGTTTTCTTTATTGCTTCTATTTCCATTTTTCGGATCTTGAACATTTCGATTTGTTTCCTTCAACTGTTTTTCCTTGGCTTTCTTTAGGGAATTTACTCATTTCCACCAATGTTTTGTTCGTCTTTTCCTCAGTTTCTTTAAGTGATTTACTCACTTCTTAAAGGACCTCTTTTTCTTGTGCTTCAGCTGTGTTGGAATATTTAGGGCTTGCAGTAGTAGGACAGCTGGGCCCTGGGGGTGCCATATTGCCCTGGCTGTTTTTGTGCTCTTACGCTGGCATCTGGCATCTGGGTTGGTGGTGATTCTAGGTCTCAGTGCTGACTTCTGGGTTTGTCTTTGTTGGTGTTTTGTTCCTTGGTTTTTGTTTCCTCTCTGGTCTTCTTGGCCTGTGTGGCCTGTGGTTGAGCAGGGGATTTCCACCTGAGTTGGGGGCTAGACTGCTGGTGGGTGGTGTGGTCACTTATCCAGCAGGTGGATGGCCTACCTGGTCTTCTGGCAGATGTAGCCTATGGGTGGACAGGGCATGCTGCCTAAGAGAACCGAGATTGTGAGGGAGGTCCGTGAGCTGCAGCCTCCCTAGGCTTCTGGCAGGCATGACCTGTGGTTGGGCAGCCCACCTCCTTTTTTTAAATATTAATTTTTGTTGTTTTCAGTTATGTGTGATTTCGCCTTATATGCCCCATGCATGCTGGTGCCTGAGAAGCCAGAAGAGGGCATCAGATCCCCTGGAGTTGGTGTTCTGGGTGGGTGGCTGTGAATGTCTCACATGGGTGCTGGAAACTGAACTCCAGTCCTCTGGAAGAACAGGAAGTGCTCTTAACCACTGAGTGAGTGTCTCTCCACCCCTCCATTGTTTTACATTTTAAACTGTTAAAGAATATTTATGTGATGGATGTTATGCCTGCATGTATGTCTGTGCTTCACTTGTGTGCCTGGTGCCTGAGGGACCTGGAACTGGAGTTATGGGCCGTTGTGATCTGCTAGGTGGGTGCTGGGAATGGAACCCTGGTCCTGTGGAAGAGCAGTGAGCATTCTTAAACCATATGTCTAGTCCCCAAAGAAAACATTTACTATCCGCAGCAACTATGATAATGTGCCCTGGGTCATTCCAGATATTGGTCATTTGTGTTCTTTGTTGTTTGATTGTAGATTTTGTGTGGTTAGGCAAGGTCTTTCTGTGTAGCCAGGCTGGCCTAGAACTTGTGGTCCTGCTTCAGCCTGACGGGTGTTACCATCCCTCCACACCCAAGCTGGGGTTCCTTTTTCTTGGCCAGTTGGTGAGTTTTATTGGTGTTATTGATCTTTCCACTTACCAGCTTTGGTTTTATTGCATTCTCCATTGTTTGAAATTTATTGATTTCTGCTCTTACCGTTATTGTTTCCATCCTAATGCTTGCTTTGGGTTAATGTACTCAAGGTTTGGGTGGGAATGGGGGTAGGAATGACCTAAGGTCATTAAGTGTAAACTTTTGTTTTGTGGGGTAAACATTTTAATGCACATCAGGTATTGTATCTCATTCCTGTCATCCCAGCACTTGGGAGCCTGAGGCAGGAGGATCATGAATTTGAGGTTAGCCTGGGCTAGATAATGAGACTCTATCTCAAAAACTAAAGTGAGCAGTTTAGTAACTAAAGTTACTCTTTCTCAGATATTTAAATGCTGTTTTCACTGCTGTTTAATTCCTTTGCAGGAAACTGTTTTAAGGATCTAATCAGGCCTCGTGCATGCTAAGAATTTCTGCCCTTTTTTCCGGTTAGTGTTTTGTTACAGTGGCAGATGCCTGAGAGAAGCAGCTCAAAAGAGGAAAGATTTACTGTGGTTCCTGGTTTCAGGCAACAGTCCCTTGATCCCATCTCTTTAAATCGAAGGCGACGTTGAACACCGAGGCAGAGGTTGCTCACCTCCGCTTACTTCCTGGCAACCAGGAAGACAGGAAGGAGCTGGAGACAAGGTTTATCTCCCAGGGCATGCCCTGGCAAGCTGCTTCCTCTGAGCCCCACCTTCTATTTTCTACTAATGGCACCATGGAGTCCACTGGGGATTAATTCATAGATGAAGGGGGGCCCTCATGGTTCAGTCACTTGTCAGTGATTGAATTGGGCAGCGGGGAACTCACCTCATAGCCAGACCGGAACAGCCACTGAGCTATACTCTAAGTCCTTAGTGTTTTCCTTTTTGTTTTTCAAGACAGTTTCTCTGTGTAGTCTTGGCTGTCCTGGATCTCCCTCTGTAGACCAGGCTGGCCTCAAACTCACAGAGATCCACCTGTCTCTGCCTCCAGAGTGCTGGGATTAAAGGCGTGCACCACCACCTGGAATTTTCTTTCTTCTTCTAGTTTCCATCTTTGTTGAAGTTTCTTATTTGTTATTTGTGTTTGCCTTTACAGTAAAGCCTGTAGTGTGGGAATCAGTTGCTTTAAATTCCTTATCTGACAGTCTCAGGAGTTGGGCCTTCTGTTTTGTCTCTTGATGGTGAGATTCTTATCCTTGCCCTTTTTTATGTGTGTGTGTCTCATCGTGTTTGGTTCAAAGTAGATATTGCCAGCATGCTTTTTCTGAAGAGGGGGTGGTATTTTGGGGGGTATGTAGTGGTCTCTAAACAGAACATTCTGGGTAGCAGACGGTCAGATCTATCATAACAAGCTTCTTTTTCTTTTCTTCAAGGTGTGCCTTTGTGCTTTGTGCCTTTACCCCAACCACAGAAAATGATGAGGTCCCAGGTGAGTCGACTGTATATTACCCACTTGGTTTTTCATTTCGCTTTTGGAGTGTTATGTGTATAGAAACTGAAGTAGAAGGTATGATGAGTTAGATCTGGGCCCGAAAGATGGCTCCGTGGATGAGAGCCCTTGCTGCACAGGCATGAAGACCTGAATTTGGGTCATAGTGGGGTTTGCCCCATACCAGTGTCTCTAGCATATGAGGGGCAGAGAAAGGATTGCTGGAGCTTTCTGAAAGCCTAGCTCCAGGTTCAGTGAAACAACCCCATCCATCCTTGCCATTTTGGGGTGACCTTTCTGTTTTGAGGGAGTAGCAGAAAAGGTCTTATGTAGCATAGGCAACTCAAACTCAGTATGTTTTTAGAGCAGTGGTTCTCAATCTCCTAATGGTTCGACCTTTAATACAGTTCCTCATGTTGTGGTGACTCCCAACCATAAAGTTATTTTCATTGCTACTTTATAACTGTAATTTTGCTACTGTTATGAATTGTAATGTAAATATCTGTTTTCTGATGGTTTTAGGTGACCTATGAAAGGGCCATTCAACCCCAAAGGAGTGTGACCGACAGTTGAGAACCTCTGGTTTAAATGCTAACCCTCAGTTTCTGATCTGCCCCTTTGCCAAGGACTAGAATGACAGGCATGTGACACAGTGCCCAGTTTCTGCAGTGCTGGGGATGGAACCTAGGTTTTGTACATTCTAGGCAAACATTCTGTCTACTGAGCTGCATTTCCAGTCCAGTATTAGTCAGTTCTTGAAGGACATCTTGATTGCTTCCAAGTTTTGACAATTAATATGCAGGTTTTTGTGGGAGCATAGGTTTTCAACTCATTTGGGTGCATACCAAGGATTTCTGGACCATATAGTAAAAACATGACTCATTTTGTAAGAAACGGTTAAATTGTCTTCCAAGTGAAGTGCATTCCCACCATGAGTGAATGAAAACATGCTTCCACATCCTCACCAGCATTTGGCATGGCCAGTATTCTAGATTTGATCATTTTAATGAATTATGTAACCATACATGGTTTTTGTTTATTTGTTTCAAGACAGGGTTTCTCTGTGTAACAACTGTAGCTGTCCTGCAACTCTTTGTAGACCAGGCTGGCCTCAAACTCACAGAAATCTGCCTGCCTCTGTCTCCTGGGGGGTCAAAGGTATGCGACACCTCCACCCAGCTTAGCAGTGCCTTGTTTTAATATTCACTTCTCTGACACTTTGCCCACCTTTGTGTATGTGAAGTGACCAAATCTATTGCTTAATTTTTAATCAAGAGATTTGTTGTCTTGTTTTAAGCTGTCCCAGAGCTCGCTTGATGTATGGACCGGGCTGGTTTCAAACTCAGCAGAGATCTTTCTGCCTCCCGAGTGCTTATGACTAGAGGTGTGTTAATGTCCTTAAGTAAGGACACCACATCTGGGACAGCAGCCCCAATCAGAATCACTACTTGACTGAGTTTTCAGTAATCAGCTGTCATTCTCCACAGTCCATCTGTCTTCTTCATTGACCAGATAGGAGAATCGAAGGGAACCACCCCTGCATCTTTCAAGTCCTTGAACACGGCACTCATTCTGCAGTTCTTCCAGAGATGGAAAACTTTTTGATTTACTGTTTTTCTTGGCAATCTAAAGGCTTCTTGTTTATCCATTCAACCATAATAGCCCTCACTCCACAGGTCAGGAACCAATGTGAGAATTCTGCCAACTTCTGAGTATATCTATCTTAAGCATACATTCCAGGACTGGGAAAAATAACCACAGGATGAGTTTGGGGACCCAGTGGACCTACTGTGAGTTGGACTTCAACCAAAACTCCATTAGTCACCTGGCCTCATAAGCTCCTGCTTTAACTGGAGGGCCACACTGTTTCTTGGGATCTCCTGGAATCATAGTCAATTCAGAACCAGTATCCAACAGACCTGGAAAGTCTGATTGTTATCTATCCCCCCAGAGCACATTACCCTTGTAAAAGGCTAGAGGTCCCTCTGAGGAAGGACTAGAGGAAGACTAACAGTAAAACTCTTTGGTATGTTATCAAAGTCTTCTCTCAGGGGAACCTGGCCAGCCCTTCATTCAAGCCCTTCTGGGTCTGCAAACTGGCTCAAGTCTGGAAATTGGTTCACATTCCCTTTTGCCATGATACAGTGTAGCCTTTCTTTCATTTGAAAATTTTTCTGCTTTATACAGCTCCAAAAAATATAAATAAATAAATAAAATGCAATAGACTTATCTGTTTCATGCCTGGAAATAATATGATTGATTAGCCAGTCATGCCACTGTAAAAATCACGTTGCCTGTGCTGGCCATTACAGGTCAGGCCATTATGGATGTTGCTTTGTCTATGCTGCCCATTACAATAACTACAGTCATTTGGGGATTCCATGCTGTTGCCTGGCCCCTGCTACTTGGGGGCCGATAAACCCGTTGCATTTAATTCCCCCAACTGAGCAGGAACACCCCCAGCCCTAAGGTCTGGCCCAGGGGAAGGGCGCCAACAAGCTCTTCGGATGTGCTGGTGCACATGTGCTGGTGCACTATGGTGTGTCTTAGCCTCTACTCAGAGGGCCCATATCAGTAAACTCAGCCTACCCAGTTTCATGTTCCACCATTATCCCACACCCTTCAAATCCATTCCCATTCATAGTCCCCAGGCTTCTGCTTGAATGAATTAGCAGACTCATTCAGCTCTTTAGCAGTTTTGTGCACCTCCTTGTGGACTACACTTTGTGTCTTCCCTCTAGGAGCCTGCTTAGCTTTTAGACTGGTTAATGGTCTAAAGGCAACTCTAGGTGGGCCCTTATTTTTTTCACAAGTTGTCAAAGGTTGAGTGTGTGTGTGTGTGTGTATATATATATATATATATATATATATATATACACACACACACACACACATACATACATACATACATACATATACACACACATATACATATATACATATATGTGTGTGTGTGTGTGTATATATATATATATATATATATATATATATGTATATACAGAGTCACAGCTGTTGTCTCTTAGTTGGTGAATCAGGGTCATCAAATGCATTTGTCTCGTTTGTAGAAAAGTTCAGCCGGGCGGTGGTGGTGCACGCCTTTAATCCCAGCACTCGGGAGGCAGAGCCAGGAGGATCTCTGAGTTCGAGGCCAGCCTGGGCTACCAAGTGAGTTCCAGGAAAGGCGCAAAGCTACATAGAGAAACCCTGTCTCGAAAAACCAAAAAAAAAAAAAAAAGTTCACACCAGGGGCTTTCAGTATTCTCTGAGCTACATGTATATGTTGGCAGATTGGAAAGCTTATTCCAGATGCTTAAAAAATTCAGCCAGGCCAGACGGTGGTAGCTCATGCCTTTAATCTTGAGTGAGAGTGAGAGCAAACAGGCATCTCATGTCCTTTATCCTAGGCTACTAGCAGAAGATGTGGTCCAGATTAAAGGTGGATCTTCCCACCTCAGAAGAACCAGATTCAAAGTGGGTCTTCCCACTTAAAACGATTTAATTAAGAAAAAAAAAAATTCCTCACAGGTGTACCTAGCCATTTGGGTTTTACTTAATTCCAAATGTAGTCAGGTTGACAACCAAGGAAGGCCATCACAGGGTGTTTTATATACATGCATATCTTCATAGATTTTACATGAATTAGTAATTAACTCTGAGTTACCAAGAATGCATTGGTGTCATACTAAGAAATAAAAGCACTTCCTCTTGGAATCATTTAACCAAGAGTGAGTTCAGTTGTGAATTTTCTACACCATGCTCCCCATGTCTTCGGTCCTCTGCCTCATGAGTGTGAATCTGTCTGTTATGGTATCTGTATGTGCAGTATGTGTTTGTGTGTGAGTGGTGTCTGTCCCTAACAAAGGGCTTTGCTCTATATTTATTGAACAGCATAGAAAGCATCACATGGGGGACGAATGGGACTCTACAGAAATCTTTAACAGAGTTCTACAAGGGATTAAGTCCCTGGTTTCAACTGATCCCAACTGACCCAGATAACAAACATTGTTCATTAACCAATAGCCATACATGGATGCTTTCAACCTTTATGATAGATTTTAGGAAGTTGCTTTCAACTTCTGTATTTACTGCTTTCAGCAAATGATACACGTCCATTACTCTGGGTTGGGTTACGGAAAAATACGTAAGATTGGAGCTATGCCTTAGCTTAGGTTGTAAATCTAAGGCACCTAAGATCAGTTGTTACATTGTTCTTTTAAAGGCAGGTTAAATAAGCAGTTTGAGTACACAGTAGGTTGGTAGTGTAAATGACCTTAAGATGTATTATTAACTTGGGCTGTGAGGTCCAGTGAAAGTTCCAGTCTCTTAGAATGTACGAGATATTTTCAGAATTTTGCATTGTGCACCACCTATGTGCCTGGTGCCCTTGGAGGCTAGAAGAGGGTATTTGATTCCCTGGGACTGGAGTTACAGATGTTGTGAGCTGCGATGTGAGTGCTGGGAATCCAGGTCTTCTGGAAGAGCAGCCTATGCTCTTAACCATTGAGCCATCTCTGCAGCTCCTGTGCATTACAAATACTTTTTTCCAGATGTGTTTTTTTCTTCTCTCCCCTCCCTGCCCCAGACAAGGTTTCTCTGTGTAGTTTTGGTGCCTGTCCTGGAACTCACTTTGTAGACCAGGCTGGCCTCGAATTCATAGAGCCCTGCCTGTCTCTGCCTAACAGGGCTAGGCATGCTGCACCACCAGGCTCCTCATTCTGTTTTTTAAAAAATGTTTGAGGGGTATGGTGCCCATATCCTTAATCCCAGGACTCGGGAGGCAGAGGCAGGCGGGGCTCTGTAAATTCAGCTCCAGATAGTGCTACACAATGAGACGGTCTCAGAAACCCTGTTTCTTTTGTGTGTGCTACAGCATGTGTTTTGGTTTTGGGAGTTGGTTCTCTTCCATCGTGTGGGTTCCAGGGATTGAACCAGGTTGTCAAGGTTGGTGACAGGTTTACCACTGTGTCGTGTTGCTAGCCCTCTGTCTTTCCTAATTCTTTGTGGAATAGCAGTGTGCATACTGAAGGACTAGGAAGGGATATAGCTCAGTTGGTGGAGTGCTTGCCTTGTATCCCTGAGGCCTTGGACTTGACCACTAGTACCCCACCCCAGAAAAGAAGACACGCACAGTATGATTGCCTGTCCACACCTGGGTTAAGAAATGCACTACCTACCGGTGGTAGTGGCGCACACCTTTAATCCCAGCACTCGGGAGGCAGAGGCAGGCAGATCTCTGTGAGTTCGAGGCCAGCCTGGTCTCCAAAGCGAGTTCCAGGAAAGGCACAAAGCTACACAGAGAAACCCTGTCTCGAAAAACCAAAAAAAAAAAAAAGAAAAGAAAAAGAAAAAGAAATGCACTATCTGCTCCCTACGATGTCATCTCAGCTGAACCCTCTAGCAGGTAGATTTAAATTTTTAGTTACATTTTTGTGTGCATAGGGTGGGGGTTGGTGACTGGTGGCATAGCATACATGTGGAAGTCCGAGGTCAGTTTTCTCCACCTTATGGTGGAGAACAACTCAGATCTTCAGGCTTGAGTAAGTACCTTTACCAAGGAGCCATCTCGTTGGCCTTTTCTTTGTGTTCAGATTACAGTAGCTCGTGTCAGGTGAGAGGAAACAACTCTTGCATTGCTGGTGGCATGTAAAGGACAGTCTTCTGTGAGCAGCAGCGTGGCGCTCATTAACAGTGTTTATACAGTTTGCCAGAAGATGAGCCATGAAAATCCCTGGGTCTTAGTCCGGCTATAGCTTTCCTGAAAGTTCACAGACGCCTCATTTGGGGAAGTCATTGGCAAGGTCATGAGAAACGTTAGAAAACACAGGCCTCAACACGGTTGGTGCATCTGACTGGGTCAAAGTGTGCATCCAGTGTTGAGTGTTTGCTAGGACTGTGATTGGAAGGAGAAGAATGCTCAGTATTGTCTGCTTGGTTTACCGCTTGACTGCCAGCCCTCAGGAATTGGTTTTTAAGAGCAGAGAGATCTGTAAGATGGATTGTCCTCACCTGATTCAAGGCAGCATGGTGTGGGACGGGGAGCGAAATGTCCTTAGCACGTGAGTCGGAAAATAAAGAGCAAGTGCATGTTAGAGTCCACATGTAGCAGCCTGCCCTCAGCTTAATTAGTCTGCTAGCCCTCAAAATGCCTGCTTTGGAGTTCCTTCCAGTGGACACTGGAAACCGTCTGGTGTCATTGGAGAATCACTGCTGTTCTGCAGATCTTCCTGGGCACTGCTCTCAGCTCTCCCCTTGATTTGTCCCTTCTCATGTCCTTTTGAATTACTGTTTTGTTGGTGCTTTTCTTTTTCTGAGACGGTCTCTATGGCAATGGTTCTCAACACGTGGGTTGCGACCCCTCTAGGGGTAGCATATTGAATATTTACATTATGATTCATAACAGTAGCAAATTAGTTATGAAGTAGCAACAAAATAATTTTATGGTTGGGGTCATCACAACCTGAGGAACTGTATTAAAGGGTCGCAGCATTAGGAAGGTTGAAGACCACTGCTCTATGGGCTGTGTAGTTCTGGCTGTCCTGGAAAACAGTGTAGACCAGGCTGGCCTCAAACTCACAGAGATCAACCTGCCTCTGCTTCCCAAGTGCTGGGATTCAAGATGTGCGCCTGCCTTTGGTGCATTTTCAGTGGTTCCTTGAAAAGGGTGAGAAATAGACTTTGTGTTTTTGAAAGGTCTTCATTTTCCCTTGCTATTTGATGCAGACCTCTGCATCCGTGTGGATTTGCCTCTTTCTAGCTTGTATTTTTGAGGTCATGTCTCACTGTGTAGCCCTGGCTGGCTTGAAACTTGTTATGTAGACCAGGCTGGCCTCAAACTAAGATCTGCCTGCCTGTGCCTCCCAAGTGCTGGGGTTCGTTACACCACTGCCCCTGTCCTAACTGAAGGTCTTCACTGTTCAGAGCTGTGACAGACCACTGAACAAGTAGCACACTTCATGGTGAGTAGCTTACAGTGTGGCAAGAGTACATTTTCAGATATCCTGTCTGTTTCTCCCAAAGCCCATCACTTTAGAACAAACTGTGTCATTTCAGGGGTCGGTTTCATTCACTGATGTCACTGTGGACTTCACCCAGGAGGAGTGGGAACAGCTGGACCCCTCTCAGAGGATTCTCTACATGGATGTGATGCTGGAGAACTACAGCAACTTACTTTCAGTGGGTAAGGACAGCTTTGGGAAACGGATCTTTAACCTGGGATGGCAGGAGTATAGTTAGAACAGTCAGTTCAGAATTCACTACGGGAGCTGTGAGTCGGAAAATAAAGAGCTAGTCTAGTAGAAGTGATGTCCTAGTGTCTGAACAGGTTGAGCACCTTTGAGATTTTTTTTAAAGACAGGGTCTCACTTATATGGCCTTGGCTAGCCTTGAACTCAGAGATTACCTGTCTCTAACCCCGCCTGCCTCAGTGCTGGGCTGAAGGTGTGTGCTGTGAGATAATTTTGTTTTTTGTTTTTCACTCTTGTTATTCAGACAGGGTTTCTCATGTAACAGCGCTGGCTGTCCTGGATCTCGCTCTGTAGCCCAGGCTGGCCTCAAACTCACGGAGATCCGCCTGCCTCTGTCTCCCAAGTGCTGGGATTAAAGGTGTGTGCCACCACCGCCCGGTTAACTCCAGGATCTTGCTGTCTACTTGAGAGATGTCTTCAGAGACTTGTATTGTGATTGTCTCTGCAGGCCTGTGAGAAGTGCTCACTTTAAAGTTATTCCGTGGGGCTGGAGAGTTGACTTAGTGGCCGACAGTGTATACTGTATGCTCTTGCAGAGGACAGACTGGAGTTTGGTTCTCATTACCCATGTTGGGCAGCTCCAACCACCTGAAACACCAACTTTCAAAAGCTTTGGCTCTGAGAGCACCTGTACCTGTACATAGACCCCACAGACAGACATTTGAAAAAAAAAGTCTTTTTGGACCAGTGAGATGACTCAGTGGGTAAAGGCGCTTGCTTCCCTTCCGAGCCTGATGTCCTGAGTTTGATCCCTAGGGCCCATATTGGTGGAGGGAGAGAACCAGTCAGAGATGGTTGTCCCCTGACCTCCACTCACATGCCATGGTAATGCATGCATGTGCACTCACACATACACAAATAAGTAAAAATTATAAGTTGGGAATAGTGTTGCACACTTTTAATCCCAACACGGAAGAGGCAGAGGCAGGTAGAGCTCTGTGAGTTCAAGGCTAGCCTGGTTTACATGGAGAGTTCCAGACTAGCCAGGGCTACATAATGAAATGCTGTCTTCAAAAAAAGGGGGGTGGTGAGCTGCAGGGCTACTTCAGAGATTGAGAATGCTGGCTGTTCTTCCACAGAATATGTGTTTTATTCCTAGCATTTACATGGAGGCTGACAGCCTTTGTAAGTCCAGTTTCAGAGGATCTGGTGCTCTCTTCTGGCCTCTGTGGGCATTGCAAACATAGCATGCAGGTAAAACACCCATACACATAAAATAAAAGTAAATGAATCTTTTTAAAAAATAATTTTATGTATGGGTGTTTTGCCTGCCCATATGTCTGTGTACCATGTGTGTGGCTGGTACCCTCAGGCTAGAAAAGAGCATTGGAATCTCCTGGGACTGGAGTCACAGATAGTAGTGTGAGCCACCATGTGGGTGCTGGGAATTGAATCCGGGTCCTCTAGAAGAACAGCCAGTGCTCATAATCTCCGAACCATCTCTCCAGTCCCACTAAAAATTGTTTTTAATAATAAGTTATTTTGGGGTTGGGAAGAGTGTACCAGCGAAGCCCCAGAGCCCACAGCAATGCTGGATGATAGCCTCCCTGTGAGTCCATCCTTGGAAGGCTAGGAAGACTAACCACATCTCGGCTTGATTGCCAGCTGTGACTTCCGTTCCAGGGAATCTGACACCCTCTTCCTAGCATCCGTGGGTACTAAGCACACATGGTGCACAGCCATACATACAAGCAAAATACCCACACGTATTGAAAAACAGAGTTACTTTGGACCCAGTTGTTGTGCCACATGCCTGTAATAAAGAGGATTGCTGCAGGTTTTAGGCCAGCCTGATCTACATAAGGAAACCCAGTCTCAAAAAGGGTGACAAATAGTATAGGTGAGCAGAGTAAACCAATGCTAGCCTATCACTGTCATCTAGAACTAAAGTGTCAGCCACCAACAGCTCTTCTCCCTGAGTCTGGTCACTTACCACTCTTCTTACCTCGGCATCCTGAGTGTCAGGATTGTGGACTTGAGCCACAACATCCAGGTTTGACCTTCGTTTTTATTTTGTTTTTTTTCTGCCCATTTTTTTTGTTTGTTTTGTTTGGGTTTCTCTCTGTAGCCCTGGCTGTCCTGGAACTCACTTTGTAGACCAGGCTGGCCTCAAATTCACAGAGAGCTACCTGCCTCTTCCATCTGAGTACTGGGATCAAAGGCATACGACACCACTGCCAAGCTTTTTTCTGCTCACTTTAAGGTCGTTTTGTCATTAGGAAATTCTACCCCTCCAACATATATTTATTTTCCTTTCAAAGCTTAAGAGATGAAGAAAGTTTGCATTGGGGATTGTGTTTTAATGCTGAAAGACTGGGTCTGAAAGCAGAGTCAGCTCTGTAATGGGAGCACTTGTAGGGATTTCCCACTCTAACAAAGAAGGCTTAAGACAGTGCCTTTCACTGTGTTTTGTCCTAGAAGTGTGGAAGGCCGATGACCAGGTGGAGAAGGACCCCAGAGACCCAGGTGTGCAGGGGAGGCCACCTATGACTCTCAAGAACCAACCACCAATTGAAGAAAGAGGCAGTCTTTTTGAAAAGACTTTAAATCTGAACACAGACTTTGTTTCGTTAACACAAGTTCCCTATAAATATGATTTATATGAAAAAACTTTGAAACATAATTCAGACTTACTTGGTAATAGAAGCTGTATAAGAAGGAAGAGTGAGGAGTGCAATGGATTTGGGAACCCACTTCTGTATCTGAAGCAAGAGAAGCCCCATGCTGGAGTAGAGTACTCAGAATACAATGGGAATGGAAAGTCTCTCAGCCATAAAGAAGTCATCTTTAAACACCAGAAAATTAAGAACTTAGTTCAGCCTTTTGTCTGTAATTACTGTGACAAGGCCTTCTCCTTCAAGTCGCTCCTCATTAGCCATAAGAGGATACACACAGGAGAAAAACCCTATGAATGTAATGTGTGTAAGAAAACCTTCTCCCATAAGGCAAACCTCATCAAACATCAGAGAATTCATACTGGAGAGAAGCCCTTTGAATGTCCCGAGTGTGGAAAAGCGTTTACCCACCAGTCAAACCTTATTGTGCACCAGAGAGCACATATGGAGAAGAAGCCGTATGAATGCAATGAATGTGGAAAGACATTTGCTCAGAAGTTTGAACTCACCACACACCAGAGAATCCACACAGGAGAGCGACCCTATGAGTGTAATGAATGTGCAAAAACCTTCTTTAAGAAATCAAACCTCATTATACATCAGAAAATTCACACAGGGGAAAAACGCTATGAGTGCAGTGAATGCGGAAAGTCATTTATCCAGAACTCACAACTCATCATCCATATGAGAACTCATACTGGGGAAAAACCCTACGAATGTACTGAATGTGGCAAAACTTTCAGCCAGAGATCAACTCTTAGATTACATTTGAGAATACACACAGGAGAGAAACCCTATGAGTGTGCTGAATGTGGGAAAGCCTTCAGCAGAAAGTCTCGACTCAGTGTCCATCAGAGGGTTCACACAGGATAGGTCCTGAGGCTACAGTCAGACTGTACCGTGGAAAAGGGTCCAACCAGAATTCTTCCAATGAAGGAGAAGCCTTCATGAAGATACCGAAGGAGCTTGGGAAATTGTTTTGAGATGCAAGCTAACTAAAAACTTAAGAAAAAAGGATAGCATAAGAGTATCATACTGAAAGTTAGTATCCATATGTGTGTATTTCAGTACCTATATCTCCAGATCCAGTTGTAAATAGGCATACCCAGCTCTGTTTCCATGAGCTTTTTTGACTTTTTGTGCTGCTGGGATTCAAACCTAGGATCTTGCCTGTGCTAGACAAGTTTTTTTTTTACCACTGATCTACATCCCCAGTCCACAGTGACCTTTTTAAAATCTTGAATGAATTGAATATTCTAGGAGGAAAAATTAAGCTTATATAGACAGTACCTTAGACCTTTGTATTTAAGGATATGCCACAAAACAAATTGTTTTAAATCTGTTTAAGTTAATAGCTACTGGGAATTTGAAGTGCTCATCCATGAAATTGCATCACAGCACACAAGATTTCCCATACTCAGCATCACACATGTGTCTCAGCACCTCTCCAACCCAGTGTGCATCCAGAGGGGAATGTGATAGACCCTAAAGTAGTGTGTGCCTGTCTCCCCCGACAGCTGCTCACCTCAGTCCGTGTGGCCGTTGTACGTGAGCTGCCTGGGCACTAAAGAAAAGCAGTGTTGTTGGTTCTAACCTGCTCCTGGGCTTGGAGTTTTTCTAAAGCGTTATTTATATAAATATGCAAAGGTCTGAGATAATTGAGGTCTAAAGAGAGAGAGGCAGCTGTGAACTCTGACTTGGTACCCATTGCAGACTAGAGTTGTGCTGTGCAGGGAATGTCCTCATATCATGCTCTTGTTCTTTCTCCCTGAGACGTTTACACACAAGTGCATGTCTATTTCCAGAATACTGGGTACCCTGGAAAACTATTTTTGTATCTCTTGTCTTCCTCTTAATGCTTTATGAATTGTCCTACAAAAAAAATATGGGTAGGGTTCCTGTGTAGCTCACAAATGTTACATTTCAGAGATTTTAAAGAAAAAGGAACTGTCCAAAGCTGTGTTTTGTTGCTTTTTATAGTTCCCATGTGCATAATCCACTTTAGAAATTGTTCTTGCTGTGTCCTTTAAAGGAGGTATTTCTGCTTTCTCCTCATATAACACTGCCCTTTGGAATCTGGCTTAGCTTTAACTGTACCTTGAGTTTTGGTGTTCACAGCACTTTATAAGTATCTTATTTACTTTTCTATTGCAATGACAAAACACCATGACCAAGGCAGCTTAGAAGAAAGCATTTAGTTTGAGGCTCACAGTTCCATAGTGTTAGAGTCCCATGACCATCATAAGAGGAGGAAGCGTGGCAGCAGGCAGGCAGGATGGAGCAGTGCTTAGAGTTCACATCTTGAGACACAAGCACAGGAGAGCACGCTAACTAGGAGTGCTGTGTGTGGGCTTTGGAGGTCCCCTCCAGTGACACGCTCATCTTTACCAGATAGTTCCACCAACTGGAGACCAAATAGTCAAACCTATGAACCTATAGGGGCCATTCTTATTCAAACCACCACAGTAAGTGAGACTTCAGTGGTCTCCTTAGGTTGGCAGCTGACGTTTACAAAGTTAGGGTTCTTTTTTTGTTTTGTTTTGTTTTTTTGCCAGGTGTGCTATATGCCTTTAATCCCAAAATTCAGGAGGCAGAAGCAGGTAGATCTGAGTTTGAGACCAGTCTGGTCTACATATTGAGACCCTGTCTGAAAACAAACTATGTTTTTATATAACTGAAAGATGATCATTTGAAGCTTGATTTCAAATCACAAGTTCAGCTTTTTCATTATGCATTAGAATTATAAATGGAAACCACAACTGGATTTTTATTTTCAATATTTTATGTGTATGGGTGTTTTGCCTGTATGTATTGTCTGTGCACCATGTGCATGCAGTGCTTGTGGAGGCCTGAAAAGAGGGTGTTGGATCCCCTGGAACTGGAGTTACAGACAGTTGTGAGCCACCCTATGGGTATTGGAAATTGAAACCTGGGTCCTCTGGAAGAGCAGCCAATGCTCTTAACTACTGAGCTCTCTCTCTAGCCCTTTGGATTTTTATTTCTGAAGATAGTTGATTCTGTCTTTTGACATTAAGAAACACACACACACAATCTCTCTTCATACCAGGAAATTCATTCCTGGCAATCTGAAGATTTAAAAAAATCATTTAAAAATGAGTGAATAAGCCAGGCATGTTGGCACACTCCTTTAATCCCAGCACTCAGGAGGCAGAGGCAGGTGGATCTCTTGTGAGTTTGAGGTCAACCTGGTCTACAAAGAGTTCAGGACAGCCAGGGCTGTTACATAGAGAAACCCTGTCTCAAGAGATAAATAAATAAATTACAGTAAAAATATGCTATGGCTGAATGAATTTTTATTGAAAAGTGTGTAGGAGCAAACTTCCAGATCAGATGAGAAACTGAGAATATGCCAGTTTGTTTCTGCTTTTTTCAAATAAAGATCTAGCAAACTTACATCCGTGTTTGTCTCTCTCTCCCTCCCCAGCACTGGGATTACAAGAAGGTGCCCAGCTTTTCATGTGGTGCGGGCGATCAGACTTGGTCTTTATGTTTTCATGACTAGCGCCTTGCTAAGCCATAGCCCTAGTCCCAGCCTATTTTCTTTATGACATCTTTTTTTAGATCTGTCTTGGTCTTTCAACCCTGCACCTTTGACTTGTCAATCTGGGCACCTTCTGATGGCCCAGACGGAATGCTCTCCTTTTGGCCTCTCTTCATTCTGGTGTTTATAGTTACCAGCTAGGAGTCACCAATAATAGTGTGGATGTCCTGTTAAGGAGGGAGGGGGAGGAAAAAACCTAAGCTCTTGGTGATATTTAACCGAGAGCAAGTCCAGATTTGCATGCTCTGCTTCACTTAGTGTCCTCTGTCCTCCCTGTGGTAGGAGTCTGAATCTGTGCCTATAACTGTGTCCATGTGTGCGGGCCCCTCACACCTTTTTCTGTAGTATGAACATCACATCATCATGTGGGGAATGAACGAGGGATACTTTACAGAAACTCTTTAACAGTTTTACAAGGGATTAAGTCACTCCAGCTAACCCAGACCTCAAACATCCTTGTTTATAAAGCAATAGCTGAATGTGGTGTGTGACATTTATCATGGATGGCCATTTTATAGGATTGCATTTAACTTCCGGTTTTTTTTGTTTGTTTGTTTTTTTTGGTTTTTCGAGACAGGGTTTCTCTGTGTAGCTTTGCGCCTTTCCTGGAACTCACTTGGTAGCCCAGGCTGGCCTCGAACTCACAGAGATCCTCCTGGCTCTGCCTCCCAAGTGCTGGGATTAAAGGCGTGCACCACCACCCGGCTAACTTCCGTTTTGATGCTTTCAGCAAATGATTATTAGAGCACACATGCATTACTATGGGTCAGGGGCGTGGAATACATAAGTTAAGGTCACAGCTGTGCATAAGCTTAGGTTGCAAAAGGGAATATAAGTGGAAAGTCCAAAGCAAGTAAATACATTGTTCTCTCAAAGACAGATTAAACAAAGAGGGTAAATGCACAATAGGAAAGCAGTCTTAACTCTTTTTTTCTTTTTTCCTTTGTTTTTGTTTTTTGAGACATTTCTCTGTATTGCCCTGGCTGTCCTGAAACTCATTCTGTAGACCAGGCTGGCCTCAAACTCAAAGATCTGCCTGCCTCTGCCTCCTGAGTGCTGGGATTAAAGGCGTGTGCCACCACCGCCCGGTTCAAGGTGTCTTATTACCTCAAGGTCCAGCAAAAGTTATTATCTCTTAGAGTATAAGATTTTTTTTATCATAATCCTTTGCTGCACAAATGGATGTCCTTGTAAGACTGTGAGTCTAGATCATTGTCCGCCAGGGTACAGCTGAGGGTTCCTTTGTGGAAAGCCTTACTTCCTGTTTACATGTTGTTTTGACACATAAAGACTTCCTGTACTCTGTAAGGCTGCGGACTGCTATTCTTCTGGAAGCCCCTCACTCACCATGGATCCCCTGAGGTGGCTGCATTTGTAGTGAGGACTCTCTTCCCTCTTCCCCTCTCCTCTTCCCCCATCCCAGTTTTTCCTACTGTCCTTCAGAGCGGAAGGTTGCAGGGCCGGTGTGGCCTTAGTGTTTGTGTGTGCTCTTTCCCTCCTGGCCAGACTTCCTGCTCTAAAGGACCAACAGTAAAAGGCTTTCACTTTTCCAGGACCTTCAGCCCCATCTTCCCTCAGGGCCAGGTCAAAACCAGTTTCCCCTTGTAAGTGATTGCTTTGACTCTGGGCCGGCATGACTAAACTATGTAGAGCTGTCTCCAGAAGTAAAGAGGGTGTTTGTTTTCCAGAACACCCCAGCTTAGAGCATGCCTCAGTCAAGTTAGGAGGTCTACTGCTCGCCAGTGATGCCTTGGGGGTGAGTGTTGCACTCTGGTAAGGCCCTACCTCTATTTCAGTCTGACTCATGCCTGGGATGTGTTCTTAAGAATTGGCCCCAAATCGACTCCCAGATTCTGAAAAGGCAGTGGGGAGCAGGGGGTGGGTTCTTATTTTCCCTCATAACAGAGTTGGGCTCCTGTCTACTCCCAAATCAAGAATGCTGTACACCTCACAGGGCTGCATCCTGTGATTGGAAACTTCTTGCCGTAATTTAGGAAGGGACTCAAACCTCTTACTCTTAACCCAAGCCTCCGTGATCTTGTTGACAGGACTGTCAGCTGTGGGAAGGATGTCATGTCCCCAACTAGATTCTGTCACACTAGCCCCTCTCCCCTGACCATCCTTGATGGATGACCCTTCCTGAATACTCAAGCTCCTGTTGGATCTGGTCTCTACCAGCCTCCACCTCCCCTAACAATCCTGCTCCCTCCCCCTTCCTCTGGTGACTTTCTGTCCACCTGCAGAAGTCGCCAGCTGCTCTTGCTTACCAGGTGTCATGGTGTCACAGGTCAGCTGCCAGCATGACACAAACCTAGTCATCCAGGAAGAGGGAACCTCAGCTGAAGAACTGTCCGGGTCAGATTGGCCTGTGGCCCTGTCTGTGAGGCATTTTCTTAATTGCTGATCTATGTAAGAGGCGCAGTCCACTGTGGGTGTTGCCGTCCCGAGGCGGGTGAGTCTGAGGCAAACACAGAAAGGGACCAAGCCGGAGGGAGAACACGCCACTAGGCAGTACCCCTCCGTTTATGCTTCTGTTCCTGCCTCCAGGTTCCTGCTTGAGCGCCCGCCTGACTTCCCTGGATGGTGGGTTGTGAGTGGGTAGTGTAAGCCAAATAAACCCTTTCCTCTTCAAGTTGCTTTTGGTTGTGGTGTTTATTACAACAATAGAAAAAAATAACATCTTGATATGCATTCTCCCTCACACACTCCATCCAGAACTTCATACAGAGAACTCAGAGAATATTAAAAGCCATCCTTTCTCCCTCAGAAAAACATCCTTCCCCTTTACAAGTTGCTAATGAGGACCTTTACACCCTCTGAGTCCACATCCTCTCCCTTAGTCTGACCTGTCCCAAACGCACAGTCTAAACTACCACCATCTAGATAGAATCCCTCAGCTTCTCTGTGGCTTATGACCTAACCTGGCAAGACACATATCTTTGTAACTACTTTCTGCACACACAAGGAAATGTCTGTTTGATGGTCTTCAGTTCTGGGCTAAGGAAGTTCATGTTCGTAACCCATTATGGACAGGACAGGCTCCATTACTGTGTTTAATATAGAGAGCCCCACTGGTCCTGTCCAGCCACTGGCATAGGAAACAACGGGGGAGGGGCCTGTTCAGACTATATGATAACCTGTTTATTACATGGGATAACTACAGACAATAGAGTTTCCAAGAAGCCTACACTCCTTAAATCTAGGCTAGTTAGAGCCATGCACAAGTACATGAATCTGCATCCTAAGAGTCAGGAATAAGCTGTCCCAGTTCTGTGTTTTATAAACCAAACAAGCTCCCTCTCAAAACAGTAGACAAAAGCTTCCTAAAGTAGGCTCAGGACCCAAGGCTCTCCTCACTTTTTAGGTTCGGCTTTCACGGTCTTTAATATCCAAGAGGAGACCTTTCAGATCAGAAAGGATCCAACTGCAAGGTGGGCCGTGTACATGACTGCAGCTGCTTCCTGTGCCCTACCCATCCTAGGAAATCAGAGTGGACGAAGCCAGCCTTGGGTCTGAGGACTCTTCCCTGTCATCCTCGTCAGCTAGGAGTACCCAAAGCCTCTGGGCTGCCAGCCTCTCCTGGGGCCATGTCTAGTCTACAAACTAGAGGCCAGCTCCATCCCTGAATAATGTCACACTCAAGCCAAAGGCCCTGTTCTAACATTAAAGGCATGCGCCACCATGCCCGGCTATTTGCTAAGTTCTTGCCCAAAGTCTGGGATACCTCCATTTCCACATACCCTGTCACACTGCCCTGAAGGAACCTAACACTTTCCTTGAAGGCTCCATCATTCTCTAAAGATGCCTGCTGGGCTCTTCTGTACAACCCAACAGTCCAGTGGATCTTATAAGATGGTCCAAGGCCTGATGGTCCTGACCTATCCCATACCTTTACATCTTTACATGCTTTCTTTTGTGTTCCCATTCACGCAAACTCTCAGTACCCCTTGGCTTTTGAGGGCAGAACCCTCTATCCAGTTACTTGGCAGCTTATCTGGACCATCTTCCCGCAGGGCTACCTGCATACCCCTACCTCCTTGGACAAGCCTGTCTTATCCCTGGGAGTAGCCTCCTTCGGTATACAGATAACTCCAGCCAAACACACTTCAGGTCAAAGCACTGTCCAAGCTTTAAAAAACGTGCCTCATAAAGCTGGGTGTAGTGGCACATGCCTTTAACCTTAGCACTTGGGAGGCAGAGGCAAACAGATCTCTGTGAGTTCAAGGCCAGCCCTCAAAAAAATTATATAGAGATATATTTTAAATATATATATTCTAAAATATATACAAATTATATACATATATATACACACACATGTGTGTGTGTATGTACATATATATATATATTTAGACTCAGGGATTCTACTGCTGTGAAGAGACACCATGACCATGGCAACTCCTATAAAGGAAAACATTTAATTAGGGCTGGTTTACAGTTTCAGAAGTTTAGTCCATTATTATCATGGTAGGACGTGACAGTGTAGTACTGCAGAAGGAGCTGAAAGTTCTACATCTTGATCTGCAGGCATCAGAAGTCTGTCTCACTGGGCTTGGCTTGAGCATATGAGACCTCAAAGCCTATTTGCACAGTGACTTCCTCCAACAAAGCCACACCTATTCTAACAAGGCCACATCACCTAATAGTGACACTCCATATGGCCAAGCATTCAAACACATGAGTCTATGGGGCCATACCTATTCAAGCAACCATATATAAATATATATATATATACACACACACACACACACATACATACACACATACATACACACTATATGGGATATATGATTATATACAATTATGTGTTATATATTAATATACATTATATATATACACATATATAGTAAAAAACAAAACCCTAATTGAACCATATTAAATTATCAAATGGGTTTTTTTTTAAATGCCAAACTATATACACAACAAGAGTCATTTTAAATATAAAGATGAAAATCAGGTAAGTGGATGAGAATATTCTACACAGCCAGTGGCTGGGAAGGCATGATTCATCTTAAACTCAAGACAGTGTTGTCCAACATAGAGGAATTCCGAAGGATGACAGAGGGGTCATTTGAACAGACAAGCCTATAGCAAAGTTCAGCAGGAAGAGAGCACACCACAGGTAGTAAATCCCAAGCAGGACTGGAGACTGTAACACTCTCCCAGAAACTGATACACCCACACAACAATGTACTAGAGAAAATAGCAACAGTTTTTATCCAAGGTCAGCAATTTTCAAACTAAGCATGCATCCGGCACACCTAAAAGATTTAAGACTGGCCAGGTGGCGGCAGTGGCATATGCCTTTAATCCCAGCACTCTGGAGGCAGAGCCAGGCAGATCTCTTCTCTGTGAGTTCAAGGCCAGCCTGGTCTACAGAGTGAGATCCAGGACAGGCACCAAAACTACACAAAGAAACCCTGTCTCCAAAAACAAAACAAAACAAAACAAAAAGACTTAAGACAGACAGGGCTGGAGAGATGGCTCAGTGGTTAAGAACATCCGCTGCTCTTCCAGGAGTCTGGTTCTCGGCTCCCATGTCAGGTAGCTCACAATCACATGTAGCTCCAGCTCCAAGGGACCTGATCCCCTCTTGTGGACTCTGTGGGTACCTGCACCCCATGTGCATGTGCTGTGGGGTGTTCTGTATGTTAAATGTGTTGCTCTGATTGGTTAATAAATAAAACACTGATTGGTCAATAGCCAGGCAGGAAGTATAGGCGGGACAAGGAGAGGAGAATTCTGGGAAGTGGAAGGCTGAGGCAGCGAGACGCTGCCAGCCGCCACCATGACAAGTAACATGTAAAAGATACGGGTAAGTCACAAGCCATGTGGCAATTTATAGATTAATAGAAATGGGTTAATTTAAGATATAAGAACTAGATAACAAGAAGCCTGCTGCGGCCATACAGTTTATAAGTAATATAAGTCTGTGTGTTTACTCAGTTGGGTCTGAGCAGCTGTGGGACTGGCGGGTGAGAGAGATTTGTCCTGACTGTGGGCCAGGCAGGAAAACTCTAGCTACATGCATGCACACATACACACAGTTGAAAAGCGACAACAGAGGTGACTTGAGGTGCAGTGCCCATCCCCACCCCCATTATTTTCTAGTCTAGGGTCTGGGAGTCTGGAGAGCTCGCATTGCTAAGAGCCCCAAGCTGCGTCTGTGGTGGTGGTTTGCACCCGCCCCAATTAAGCCCATTACTTTATAGGACACTGCAAGAAACAGTTCCTGCCTTATCAAGTCCACCCTCTAGTCTGGAGTGGACTTCGTAGGCAGGAGATTGCAGTGGAGTGGGGAAGACTGACTGCCTATGCCGTATAGAGGAGGGAGTGCCCAGGTCTGGATGAAGCAAAGGAGACAGGGCAAACGGGAGGCGCCACAGATTTCTGTTGCTACAAGGTCTTACAGTGTGTCGAGACCAGCCTTGAAGTCCCCATACCTCTCTCTGCATCCGTTTCCCAAGCGCACATTTTGTTATTGCTTGTTTTATTTAGATACAGGGTTTCGCTGTGCAACCCTGGTTAGCCCAGAACTCACTGTGTTAGCCTGGCTGGCCTGGAACTCACAGACATCCACTTGTTTCTGCCTCCCGAGTTGCTGGGTGGGATTAAAGGCGTTCATCGTATAATTTAAAAAGTATTGTTGTTGTTTTTGAGACAGGTGTGTGTGTGTGTGTGTCTGTGTCTGTGTCTGTGTGTGTGTGTGTATGTGTGTGTAGCCCTGAACTCACAGAGATCCATCTGTCTCTGCCCTCCGAGTGCTGGGATCAAAAGTGTACACCACTACTGCCTGGCTTAAAAAAGATTTTTAATGGTCCATTTTCAGTATGAAGTGTTCTTTTTGTTTTTTTGTTTTTTTGTTTTTGTTTTTCGAGACAGGGTTTCTCTGTGTAGCTTTGCGCCTTTCCTGGAACTCACTTGGTAGCCCAGGCTGGCCTCGAACTCACAGAGATCCGCCTGGCTCTGCCTCCCGAGTGCTGGGATTAAAGGCGTGCGCCACCACCGCCCGGCTGAAGTGTTCTTAAGAGTAGCCCCATGGGAAATAAGATCCTCGACGCTCTAACACACCCCAGAGGCTGTTGAAAGCAAAGCTGTTTTTAATACACTGTTGCTGGGATCTTTCTGGAATCTTACATCAATGAGAGTGGAAGAGAGAGATCACCAGTGGACCAAAGCCAGGACAACTTCTGAAAGGCCTGGTATCGGGTCCAATCCAATTTATATTTTAAAACCATAAGGTGGGGTGAGCTAGCGAGTGAGACTGGTCAAATTGTTAAGGGCAACGAACCATTGTTCCTCCAGGTCATTCTGTCCCAGGTAGCAAGTGACGTCATGGTTGGCAACAGGCAGTACAAGTAGTGCTTTAGTAAATCTAAATAAATCAGTGTCTAATTGGTCTCTTCTACCTTATTTGACTTTAACACTGTCCTGCAGTGTGAGATGCCTGCCTGCTGATTTGGTACAAAACGGTGTTTTTTTAAATCCCCTGATTTCTAGAAATGTTTGTCCTCTCTTCCCAGAGGCCTGGACTTATTCCCCAAGAACCCACCTTATTGGTTTAGGATGCAAAGCTTTATCTAGGGAGTAATTTGAAGCTGGCAGCTACCCTGTTTTTCAGTTCTAGACTTGGTCAGCAGCAGGCTGCCTATGACTTTCCAACTCTGAGTTCGAGACAAGCTGGTGTCAGCTGCCAACTAGAAAAGAGAGGGGCCCAGCGCCTCCTGCTTGTGACTCTGATGAACTCAGATGGATCTTTGTGAGTTCAAGGCCATCCTGGCCTACAGAGCGGGTTCCAGGACAGCCAGGACTAAACACACACACACACACACACACACACACACACACACACACACACACGCACGCACGCACGCACGCACGCGCACACACACACGTACACACACTCAAAAACCACAGCAATACTTTTTAAATTGTATTTTATCGGTGGGATGAGGGAGGGTGGGTGTGGGTGTGGGTGTGTGCATGCGTCGTGGTGTGCATGTGGAGGTCGGAGGACAGCTCTGTAGAGTCTATCCTCTCCTCCCACTTTACATGGACTCCTGGGACCGAGAACAGATCACCAGCTTGCACGGCACCTCGCTGGCCCCGGCTTCATTGTGACTTATTGACGCCCTCCCCCGCCCCCCGACTATTCTGCCATAGCATTGCCAGGCTCTTCCAAGCATCGCCATAACCCCACCTCTCCTGCCATCATGCTTATGGTGACTACCCACATCGGTGCGTTGGCTTGGGCCCCATGTACCCTCAGTGGCAGCCACTTCCTGGACTGCAGTGGCTCTCACTGTCACCCTGTGACAGACAGCTGTTGAGGAGCCTCTTAGCCTCGGAGGCGCCTCTCATGAGCATATCCCTTAGTGCTTTGGTGACTGCATGCGCCTTCATGGTGTTTCCATGGGACGTGTATCCACCTCAGAGTCCTCAGTCCCTCTTCCATCATGGGCGATAATTCTAATGCTTCTGTCTTGCCTAGTGTGTTCCATTGCCTTTGCCGTGCTTCAAGGAACCACCTGGAAGCATGTTTGCACCACCCCCTAGAGGCCTGACCAGAGTGTCAAACGGCATGGCCTAGAATAGCATTCTCCAATGAATAAACTCTCTCTTGTGTGTCAGGCTCTGTCCTAGTACCAGGTCTCAGTCAGCTGCTCCTGACACTGGTCAGAGCCTGCAGCTCCCTCGGGACATAGTCTCTCAGCCCTCCTTCTAGGTCTAAACACCAGGACAGCTTGGGACTAGGTGCACACAGATGCAGAGCCTTGGGTGTCTGGAGAAGAAGTGAGTGTAGCCTCTGAGAGGGAAAAGGGGCCCGCTTCTAACCGCTCTGAACTCAAGAACCCTGAAGGTTTGAGGCTTCAGGCTGCGTCAGCCCAGAAGTCTGTATTGCATGTGCCTTGGGCCCTGTCTTGGGCATGGTAAGCCATCCAAGCATGCGGAGAGAAGACAAACCAGGAGCCAGCTCTCTCCTGTGACCAAGTGCCATCCTGAGATCAAAGTCAGCTCATCAGGCCCATGCAAGCACCTCTACCCTCTCAACTGCCCTCACACTTCATCCTTAATTGTTAACATTTTTTGTGTGTGTGGTGTTTTGACTCCATGCAAGTCTGTGCCCATGTGCATGAAGTACCCTTGGAGGTCAGAAGAGGGTGTTGGATCCCCTGGAACTGGAGTTACAGACGTTTGTAAGTTGATATGTGGGTGCCAGGAACTGAACCCTGGATCCTCTGCCAGAGCAGCCGATCTCTCTGAGCCTTCTCTCCAGCCTCACGCATCATTTTGTCATTTAAATTGTTGATTACGCTCAGCTTCTTGACGTTTCCAAAGCCTTTTTGTGTCTTTAGCAACAACCACACAATTTCACCACCCTCATAGTTACTCTGTCCCCCATATTTCTCAAATTCCTGATACTTAGAACCTGCTAATGAGTTCAAATCCACCAGAGTGCTATCCTCACTGGGCATAGGGCCAGAGCCTGTAATCCCAGCGCTCTGGAGGCTGAGGCAGGAAGCCGTTCTGAGTCCTATGGCAGAGACCCCCATCTCAAAAAACAAAAGCAAACAAAATAAAAACCTATCGTGGTTCAGCAATGGAAGCTCTGATGAGCTCATTGCTACCTTGTGTTTGGGCTACCAACACGTCCCCCACGAACAGCGAGGGTTCCTGGAGCCAGCCAAGCTCACAATCCCATCTTACCATCTTTGTGCAGTCTGCTCCAGAGACTCACAACCACAGTTGGAATTTCAAAGGAAGCAGCCTGAGACACGCAGGAAGCATACCAGGGAAGTCCGAAGCTCCAAACCGGAAAAGGGAGGGAGGTTGGGAGGGACAGAGAGGGTGGAAGCAGAAGCCGAGACAGGCAAAGAGAAATTAGACAGGCTTCGGTATTGTTGGCGGTTGAGTCTGAGAAGCTGAGAGACCGGGGCCTTTAAACTCTGCACAGACCGATCACCGGAAGCCGGATGAGCAGAAAGGAGGTGGGATCCCACCCAAGACCAGGCCCTTCAGCTGAGTATGTTCCCAAATACAACAGCCAGCTGAAGGCTCTCTGCCACAAAAATGCGGCTAGGCCTGCATCCTGGAGTCCCGGAGGGGAGCAGCCTGTGTGCAGTAGCCACCGTGAGCACGGATACAGGTGCTGTATGGCTGAGCCGCGCCTGCTGGCGGTATGCATCTCAGCTGGTAAAAGCAAGGTCACTCACGAGAGAGACACAGGGAGCAGAGCCTGTCTAACGTGGGCGGACTCGACATGGGCACGGCAGTCAGAGCAGCCCCCGACTGGTTCCTTTTCTGTTTTGTTTTTTGAGAGGGTCTCTCTCTATAGCCCTGGCTGTCCTGGAACTTACTATTTAGACCAGGCTGGCCTCAAACTCATAGAAATCCACCTGCCTCTGCCTCCCAAATGCTGGATTAAAGGTGTGTACCACCACATCTAGTATTTGTAGTTTTTTACCCCCTGGTTGTTGAGTATATTTGGATTAATTTGGGTATATGAATCTGGTTTTTTCTTTTCTTTTTTTTTTTTTTTCTTTCTTGTTTTGAGACAATTTCACGTTGTAGCTCAAGCTAGGTTGGGATGCATTGCATAGCCTAGGCTGATCTGGAGTTCAGAAGAGGGCATCACATCTCCTGGAGCCAGAGTTACAGTCATGAGTCTCCTTGTGTGCTCAAGGGAATTGAACCTGGTGTGGTGAAAGCAGTGTGCTCTCAACTCCTGAGCCGTCTCCAGCCCCGGGCTACCCTTGAACTCAAGGCAATCCTCTCTGCCTCAGCTTCTCTAGTGCTGGGATTACACACACGAGACACCACACCCAGTTTGAGTCTGACTTTTGATTGTAAATTTTTTAATATTTAAATATTTAACAAGTGTATTCGATGAAAATTTAGCATGTAAAGCCAGATGGTGGTACCTTTAATCCCAGAACTTTCGAGGCTGACACAGGCAGATCTCTGTGAGTTCAAGGCCAACCTGATCTACAGAATGTGTTCTGGGACGGCCAGGACTGTTACACAGATAAACCTTGTCTTGAAAAAAAGAAAGAAAGAAAGAAAGAAAGAAAGAAAGAAAGAAAGAAAGAAAGAAAAATCTAGCACATAAAAGATGTAAATGTAAATTCTCATGAGACACTATAATAGTCATAATTTTTAAAAAATGCAAATTGTTTAATTTTAAATGATAATATTGAATATATTGGAATAAATACATTATTAAAATTAATTCACCTATTTCTTTTTGGTAAGGCACAGAGCTGGGTTAGAAAATGGCTGTGCAATTTTCACACTGACCACCAGGTGGCAACCCTATCTCAGAACTGCTGAGTTCAGGCTCGCCAGAGGCACTTTGGGACTTGGCAGGAGGAAAATGGACCTAGGTTTGTGTTTGCTGTTCTGTTTTTATATTAATTACACCTCACATTTATTTGTATATAAGAAGATCTCGAACAAGATATGTGTCCTTCGCTCTTGGGTCCAAGAGCTCTCCCCTATGAAGCTGCTGGGACTTTCTTAAGAAGTTGCACTCTTGTTGGAGGTGGGAATGGGGGGGGGGGGGGACAGGACTGAGAGAAAGAGATAAATATGATCAAAATACATTGTATGAAATTACCAAAGAGTAAATAAAAATATATATTTAAGATGTACTCCTTAGGCTGGGAAGTAGTGGCGCATACCTTTAATCCCAGCACTTGGGAGGCAGAGGCAGGCAGATCTCTGAGTTCAAGGCCAGCCTGGTCTACAGAGTGAGTTCCAGGACAGTCAGGAATGTTACAGAGAGACCCTGTCTTGAAGAACAAAAATAAATAAATAAATAAATAAATAAAATAAAAAATAAAAAAAGATTGAACTCCTTTTTGTTTGCTTGTTTGTTTGTGACAGGGTTTCTTTGTGTAGCCCTGGCTGTCCTGGGACTCACTCTGTAGACCAGGCTGGCCTCAAACTCAGAGATCCACCTGCCTCTGCCTCCCCAGTGCTGGCATTAAAGGTGTGTGCCACCACATCTGTTGACGGTTTTTTTTTTTTTTTTTTTGGTTTTTCGAGACAGGATTTCTCTGTGTAGCTTTGCGCCTTTCCTGGAACTCACTTGGTAGCCCAGGCTGGCCTCGAACTCACAGAGATCCTCCTGGCTCTGCCTCTCGAGTGCTGGGATTAAAAGTGTGCGCCACCACCGCCCGGCTTTTTTTTTTTTTTTTTTTTAAAGATTTATTTATTTATTATGTAGACAGTATCCTGCCTGCATGTTTCCCTGCAGGCCAGAAGAGGGCACCAGATCTCATTACAAGTGATTGTGAGCCACCATGTGGTTGCTGGGAATTGAACTCAGGACCTCTAGAAGAGCAATCGGAGCTCTTAACCACTGAGCCATCTCTCCAGCCCCTGTTGAAGTTTTTTTAAAGTGTACTTGCCAGGCGGTGGTAGCGCACGCCTTTAGTCCCAGCACTCAGGTGGCACAGGCAGGCAGATCTCTTCGAGTTTGAGGCCAGCCTGGTCTACAGAGGGAGGTCCAGGACAGGCACCAAAACTACACAGAGAAACTCTGTCTCGAAAAACCAGAAAAAAAAAGTGTATGTGTGTGTAGGTGAGTATGTGTATGTGAGTGTAGATGCTCGAGAAAACCAGAAGAGGGCGTCATATCCCTTGGAGCTGAAGTTACAGGCAGTTGGGAGCCACCCAATGTGGGTGCTAGGATCTGGACTCAGGTCCTCCGCAAGAACAATAAATTCTCTTAACTGCTGAGCCAGCTCCCCAGCCTCAGCCTGAGGCTAGAGGATATTAAATTTCTCTGTTTTTGTTGGGAATAGAACCTAGCCAGGACCTCACACATGCTAGGTAGGTGAGAGAGCAAGCCAAACTCCATTTTTCCAGAGACACAGACACCCAGCTAAGACTCCAGTCAAGGTGGACACCCCACTCCCCCGCCCCTGCCCCAGGTTGGGTAGGCTGCTGGTCAAGAAATAGTTATGAAGCTAAAACAGAGGTTTAATCCATCAAAGTCTCCAGTGGTACTGGGAGAGTCTCCAAATGTATTTTGTCTTCTGTAGTTCTTCTCTTGGCTAAATGTTCCTGTTAACTGAAGTATGACCCTGAAATGCAAAGGCTTGTACCCTCACCTTGTGGTTTTTCCCTTTAAAAACCCTTTACTCGGGCAGTGGTGGCACATGCCTTTAATCCCAGCACTTGGGAGGCAGAGGCAGGTGGATCTCGGTGAGTTCGAGGCCAGCCTGGTCTACAGAGTGAGTTCCAGGACAGGCTCCAAAGCTACACAGAGAAACTCTGTCTCGAAAAACCAAAAAAAAAAAAAAAAAAAAAACCTTCACTCTGAGAGCTCAGGGCCATCCTCCTTCACCTGGCTAGCCAGTGTGTTGGATGCAGACCAAGTCCGGGCTTGCTTGTTTTAATTAAACCCCTTTGTACTTGCATTGGATATTGTCTCTGTGGTGGTCTTGCTTGGGGGTCTCGAGACACGGGCACAACACAGGCACCCCACCACTGAGCTACATCTCCAAGCCCTAGTCCTGGATCTTAATTAATTAATTAATCATGGTTTTGAGACAGGAACTCACTATGACAGCTCATGGTTAGTCTAGAATTCTGTATGTAGAGCAGACTGGCCTTGAACTCACTGGGAGCCGTTTGCTTCCTGAGTGTTGGGATTAAGGTGTGCCCTGGCCCGATAGCACTCTTTGAAGTACCCTATTTTAAGTTTTGCTCTTCTTCTTATCCTTTCTCCTTTTGTTTGACTTCTTTGCACAAATTCTACCCCAAATCAAGGCTGTTTTCATGTCCTTAATAATTCAGTTGTCCTGGCAGCCTTAGCTTCAACTCCATACCATCAGAATATCTAGTATTCTACAAGTCAGAGAAAAAAATACTATGAAGAACCCTGAGGAATATAGAAAGGAGCTCAGCTCCATGCCCACCAACAGGCCAGGCTAGTGTGGCTATTGCTGACTCACCCAGAATGACCAGGGGAGACACAGAGAAAACCGAGAGGAAGCAGAGATGCACTGGGAGCAGGAGTCACAGCTGAGGCCAGCGGCAGAGGCTGAGGACAGGCTGTGGGAGGATGAAATAGAAAGGGCCAGAACCTGCTGTTTCTCCCCACTCTGACGCTGTGGGCAAGAGGTGCCAGCCCTGGCCTGCCTGCAACAGCTCCTCCATTCCTCGGGGTGCAGGGGTCAGGCGCAAGTGAGGAGCCAAGGATGACGGGAAGATCTCCTTGTTCCCATCCCGTCCCTCGCAGTCTTCTCTGGACGCCACTCAGAGACATCCTTGCGGCAGGGGAAGTGCTTCCCTGGTGTTCTGGAGTGTGGGGCTTTTCAAAGGACTCACCTCACTCTCTCTGCGTGATCTTGGGACTTCGATTTCTTCCCTCAGCACTAGTAGAATTAAATAACAAGAAAAGAAAATACTCGAAAAGAAAACCCACTCATTGGGATTACAGATTCCATTAGAAAAAGGAACATCGGGGCGTGTGGACAAGATTCAAAACAAGCAAAATAAACACAGTAAACAAAAGAAAATGTTAGCAATATCAAATAAAAAAAATATTAAAGAATCCGGTAGAAATGATATCCAAACTAGAGTTATTGACAAGGGAATGATAAGTACCTCAGCCCTGTAATCCCAGCACTCAGAAGGCTGAAGCAGGAGGATTGCCATAAATTCAAATACAGAAGGGATTCCATAGTGAGTTTCAGGGCCTAAATTACAGAGTGAAATTTTGTCTCAAAACAGACAAGCCGGGCGGTGGTGGCGCACGCCTTTAATCCCAGCACTCGGGAGGCAGAGCCAGGCGGATCTCTGTGAGTTCGAGGCCAGCCTGGACTACCAAGTGAGTTCCAGGAAAGGCGCAAAGCTACACAGAGAAACCCTGTCTCGAAAAAACCAAAAACCAAAAAAAAAAAAAAAAACAAAACAAAAAAACCCAAAAAAAACAAAACAACAACAACAAAAAAAAACAGACAAACAAGCCCAGCTGTGGTGATGCATAGCTTTAATCCCAACACTCAGGAGGCAGAGGCCAGCCTGGTCTACAGATCGAGTTCCAGGACAGCCAGGGCTACACAGAGAAACACTGTCTCGGAAAACCAAACAACAACAAAAACAATCTGTTGTGATTGCAGTAACAGCAATAGATAAGCTTAATAATAAAACTAACGCATCAAAGAAATTAGTAAATTAGGTCAGGTTAAAGAACACTCTCAGAAGCAGGAAAGAGAAATAAAAAACTCAAAGACATGTGATGTGAAAGATACCAGGGCAAATGCAGTATCTAGTCCAGGAAGCACACATAAAATCAAACGGGATATAAATAGCCATCTGAAGAAACAGTGGAGGTAAATTCCTCAGATTGCAGAACTCTGACCTGTAAACCTGCAGGTCCAGTTTTCAGGGCCTGAGGCAGAAGGACAAGTGACTAGGAAGCTGAGAGCAGCCTGGGCAACCCAGTGAGATCCCATCTCAAAATCAAAACCACAGATCTGAGCTGGCCAATGCTCTGGCGCTGTGTCCTCAGTCACGGGAGACAGCGGCAGGCTGGAGGGTCGCAGCTGTGGTGTGAAATTCCAACGGTGACCGCCACAGGCTGGGAGGAGGGGGCTGATAGGCAGGGCAGCTCTGGGGCTCCTGGTGCCGTGAGTGTGTGCCCATGTTAGGAGAACTCGTCAAACTGCACACTTCTGAGTTGTGAGCTTTGTTCTCCATCGAGAAGTGCACCGTGGTGGGGGGGGGGAGGAGGGGACAAGATTGCTCAGTGCTAAGAGGCTTGCTGTGAAAGCAAGAGGACTCGAGTTCAAGTCCTCAGGACCCAAGCACAAGTCAGGTGTGACTGTATGTGCCTGGAATCCCAGCTTTGGGGGACCAGGGGCTCCCAGGAGCTTGCTGGCCAGTCACCCTATCAGAAACAGCAAGCTTCAGTTCAGTGAGAGGTCATGTCTCAAACAAAATGAGGTGGAGAGTGACAGAGGATAACACCAGAAAAGCGTCCTTGTCCTCCATATTCAGGAAGGAGCATGCACGCGCGCGCACACACACACACATACACGCGCACACACACACGCACACACACACACACACACACGCACACACACGCACACACACGCACACACACCCCCAGAGATGAAGCACAGTTGGTAGAATATGAGGTTTAGTCCTCACCATCCCATAAACTGGCACATTCATAAATGACTTGGGAAAGCGATATTCTATCACAAGAAAGGGCAAGTACAGAGCAAATGTTCCTCATGGTACAGATGAAAACGCTACCTGAGTGAATCCAATAGTGTATCAAAAGGATCCTCTACCATGAGCACGTGGGATTTGTCCCAAGTGGGCAAAGAGTGATTTGACATGAGAAAATCAGTCAGTGTAATGTACCATGTCAAGAAAATGAAGGAAGAGATCACATGACCATCTCAGTTGATGCAGAAAGGGCCTTGGACAAAATCCAGCTTCATTTCATTATCACTGAGAAAAGTAAGACTGGGAGAAAAGTTCCTTAACATGGTAAAGAGGCCTCATAAAGAATGCCGCAGATTGTATCATATTCAGAGCCAGGTGAGGTAGCTCACACCTGTGTTCACAGCACTGGGGAACCAGAAGTTGAGGGGCATCCTCAGCTACATAGACAGTTCGAGACTAGCCTGGGACACATGAGCATGTGTCTCAGAGAGAAAAGAAAGGTCTAGAAAAATGGCTTGGTGATTAAGACCACTGGCTGTTCCTCTAGAGGACCTGGGTTTGACTCCCATCACCCACATGGCAGCTCACAACCATCTGTAACTCAAGTTCCAAGGAATCTGAATCTTCTGGTCTCTGGGGCCACCAGGTATACATGCAGGCAAAGTACTCATGGACATAAAATAAAACCTTTAAAAACTCTACAAAGAAAACAAAACTAGCCGGGCGTTGGTGGCGCACACCTTTAATCCAGCACTCAGGAGGCAGAGCCAGGTGGATCTCTTTGAGTTCGGGGCCAGCCTGGTCTATAGAGTGAGATCCAGGACAGGCACCAAAACTACACAGAGAAACTCTGTCTCGAAAAACAAACAAACAAACAAACAAACTAGCTTGGCTCAATGAGGTAGCATCATATGTCCAAGCTCTCAAGAGAAATATCTACAGGGCATTTATATAATGAAGAGATAACATGTTTTCCCCTTTTCCGTGTGTGTGTGTGTGTGTGTGTGTGTGTGTGTGTGTGTGTGTGTGTGTGTATACATGCGTGAGCACGCATATGTGTGTATGTGCATGTGTGTATGGACATGTGGAAGCCCACAGATGATGTTGGAAATTCTCTTCACTCACTCTTCTCCCACCCTGTTCATGGTCTCTCAGTCAAACCTAGGCAGAAGGATGTCAGAGCCCAGGCCACTGAGACCAGCCTGGGCACAGCTTGCATAGGGATCCCCTGTCTGCTTTCCAAGACTGGAAGTACAGGTGGGCCCCCTCCGACACCTGACATTTACGTGGGTTCTGGAGATCCAGAATGCAGTCCTCATACTTGAAAGGCAAGTGCTTTAACCACTGAGCCATCCTCCAGCCTTGGAAAGACTCAAACAGAAACCCTGGCGTGGAGGGTCCCGCAGGCCCAAAGCTGCAGGATCTCCACGACACAGGGCAACAGCAGGATGTCCAAGAGGGGTCCCAGCCAGAGCCCAGCACTGATAGTGTGGCAGAAACCAGAGGCCTCGAACCAGACCAAGGACTCTGCAACAAACACTTGCAAATAAAGATACATGGATAAAAGGGTTTATCACTGTATCACATTACAGCATCCATGACGAGACTGATTTTTTTTTTTTTTTTGCTTTCCTCTTAAATTTTATTTTATTTTATTTTGAGGGGGAGCTTGCAAGGGCAGAGGAGGGATACGAAGGGACGGGGAAATGAATGGGATGGAGATGCATGTTGTGAAAGACACAAAGCTGCAAGTTCATCCCGGAGTTCACTGCACTGAGATCACAGTGTCAGAGGCCGAGGGAGGCGGTGTCTTCCACGCTCACCCTCTGCGCCGTCTTTTGCCTGGCAGAGCCGCACAGCAGCCTCTGTTCCTCTGCCACGACTCATCTCTGGGTGTCATCTCAGCCTCTCTCAGGAGCCAAGATCTGTGATGTAATCACATCTGCGTGTCGTCAAGCCTGGGGACCAGTTGGTAGCTCAGTTGGTAGCGTTTGCCTAGCACTCATGAAGTCCTGGGCTCCATCCCTAGAGCCACATACATCCAGCATGGTGGTACAAGCCTGTCCTGGGAAGGCAGGTGAAGCAGATGTTCAAGGTCAGGCTGAAGAGGTGACTCAGAGGTTCAGAGTGCTTACTGCTCTTGTAGAGGAACTGAGTTTGGTTCCCAGCAACCACACCCAACGGCTAACCACTGCCTAGAACTCCAGTTCTGGGGGATTTGAGGCCCTTTCTGGTCTCCACTAGTACCCATGCTCACTTGGCCCTGGTCTCCCCACTTCCATAGATAAAATATATATATATATATATATATTTAAATTCATAAATAAATTCATAAAATAAAAAATATATATTTAAATTCAGGGCCTTTGTTTTAGTTAGGGTTTCTATTGCTATGAAGAAAGACCATGACCATGGCAACTCTTACAAAGAAAACATTTAATTGAGGGGGCTCACTTACAGTTTCAGAGGTTCAGTCCATTATCATGACGGGGAGCATGGTGGCATGCAGGCAGATGTGGTGCTGGAGAGGTAGCTAAGAGTCCTACATCTTGACTCAGAGGCAACAGGAAGTCAACTGAGACACTGGGTGGTATCCTGAGAATAGGAAACCTCAAAGCCCACCTCCACAGTGATACATTTCCTCCAACAAGGCCATGCCCACTCCAACAAAGCCACACCCCTGTGGTGGTATTTTACTTGTACTGAAATGTGATTTTAATTGTATGTTAATAAATAAAGTTGCCTGGGGGGTCAGAGTTTTAGAGCCATAGCAAGTGCATGGCGGTGGTGGCGTACGCCTTTAAGGACCTGGAGGGCGGTACATACAGGCATGAAACAAAGGACTACTGATTCTTGCCTAAACAAGCGTGGTTATATGGCTTTATCAAAAGGCATCTTCTGAGGCCAGGACAATATGGCACCATCCCTGACGTGGCCTTCGCAACTCGGAAAAGGTACAGTGCCCTTTTCTTCGAAGGCAGCTGAACAGGCAGTGGGCCGATGGCTTCTGATGTGCAATGGAACAGCAGCTGAAACAGTTATTCTTGAAGAGTAACTAAGCTCACGCCTCTCAATAGTAAACTGGCATTTGATAGAGGGATGTGGAGAAGAACGGGATGCTGAGATGAAGCCATATACTGTGGTAGTTTAAATGTAATTGGCCCCCATAATCTCATAGGGAGTGGCATTATTAGGGTAATGTAGATGTAACCAACCGTCTTATTAAATAAGAAACACAGAGCCGATTGAAGAGTATTGAAGTACACAGCCAAGAAGAATGGACAGCTGAATTAAAAAACCATCAACAATTTCCAGATTTTAAAATCCTGAATCATGACATGACACTAATGGAATTCAGGTGTTTCTGGTACATGGACTGATCTCACCCAAAGTGAGGTTGAACTGTTGACCTTGTGTACATCCTACTTCACAAATGAGTCTGTCAGATATGCTAAGCCTATAGACTGAAGATGATGCCCCAGCATTGCGGAGAAACCTCAGGTGACTGTCCAGGCAGCTGGCTATTTCTGTCAACTCACAAATTTTTTGGAAGTTGCTTGCATGCACTTTCTGTTTTTATTTTTGTTAGTTAATATTATTTCCTTCTTGGGTCTCTGAGGGAGTTGAAGATTAGTTAGTTATAGTTGAAGATTAGTTAGTTATAGTTGAAGGTTAGTTAGTTATAGTTGAAGATTAATTAGGATAGAAAGTGAATTAGATACATTTTGGACTTAACAAAATAGGATAATGAAATTATTATCTCTGAATTTGTCAAATACAAATGGACTAGACATTGTTTAGACATTTATTATTTGTATATATTGTATATAGTTATTGTACTTTTGTATATAGCTTTTCTTTTGTTAGTTATAACCTTTTTCTTTTTTTTCCTTTTTATTAAAATAGAAAAGGGGAAATGTGGTGGTATTTTACTTGTACTGAAATGTGATTTTAATTGTATGTTAATAAATGAAGTTGCCTGGGGGTCAGAGTTTTAGAGCCATAGCAAGTGCATGGCGGTGGTGGCATACACCTTTAAGGACCTGGAGGGTGGTACATACAGGCAGTGACAAGGCAGTCACGTGTTTAGGTTTACAATCAATGAGAAGGCAGAACAGCTAGACTATATAAAGACATACACACAGGAAGTAGGCCCCTTTTTCAAAGAGCTCTCTTGGCTGAAGCAGGATCGCTGAAGCAGGAAGGGTAAGGCTCTTAGTTCTGACCTCTTGGCTTTCTTCTCTGAATTGGCTCTGTGTTTCTTATTTAATAAGATGGTTGGTTACATCTACATTACCCTAATAATGCCACTCCCTATGAGATTATGGGGGCCAATTACATTTAAACTACCACAGTTACCCTCAGCTACATAGAAAGTTTGAAGCCAATCTGGGATACATCCAAGACTCTGTCTCAAAAACAAACAACAAAATAGACCATTTTTAAAAATAACATTTATGGGTTCCAGACACAAGGATAAATTGTCCCTAGTGGCCAAAATTTAGCTCGTTATAATATGTATAAGTAGAGTCCTAAGGCAGCAGAGGACCACCAGAGTCACCGGGCAGACAGCACACATAGTATTTGGAAAGAGAATGGATGAGAACATTTCTGAAACAGATTTTTTTCTTTCTTTTTTTAAATAATTTATTTATTTAATACCAAATGCAGTTTATTGAAGGAGGGAGGAGGTCTTAAATACAGGGTTACAGCACAATGGGAGAACACTGGAGAGCAGAAGTTTGCTACCGATGTTTTACAATCTTGCATCTAAGCTGTTAACGCTCATTATGCAGGATACACAGACAAGGATCTTCCCTTAAGCATTCAGGAGGGTGGAACCTGGGAGGGAATTAGCATAGGGAGGATATCAAGGTCAAGGTCAGCAAGCAAGGCGACAGCTACCCAAAACGGGTGTCAGGGCCCTACAGGTCCCCCTTTTACTAAAAAATGATCTTCTGACTTAGGTTGCATGGGACGTCAGCAGGTCACCTTACCCGTCATGGAGACGCCTGCCCAGGCCACACAGGCACTCTGTCTTAGGTTGGTGAGCACCCCCTAGGCATTACCCGTCTCTGAATACTCATTATCATACAGGCTCAATCTGTGTGTGAGCTGCAGAGTTAACTGTTGCCAAAGATCTCAAAGTGGTGCTGGGCTTACAATCTGTGTGTTCGACATAGAAAAAACACACAGAAGTCCTAACCCACCCATAGCCAGTAGGCTAAAGGCAACTGAGCCATTCCCTTCCTTAACGAGCCTTACTGCAAATTGGAGTCCTTGTACGATGGTATCCCAAAAGCAAATGGAACTTGAGTTTATAAATTTATAATTTTCAAAGCCAATCGAACTGTGTATAACTATTGAATTAAATTTATCATGCCAAATAGAATGAAAGATTAACTAACTGTGGTAGCTACTTTTGCTGCCAGGGTCTCCACTGTGCTAGCTGTAGTAACCAACTATGAAATGGTAATCCCAGAAACAGTAGCAGCCGTGGCCGCCACTGCTATAACAGCAACAACGGCAGCAGCAATGTCAAATTCTCTTCTGGAGCGTGTGGGCATCCACTGGCATGGATACAACTCCAGGAACACGAACCGCCAAGGCCCATTTTTCTTGATCCCAGCATGACTTAAGCTGGCAGCTCTGCAATGACACCGATTTTTAAAAGCAAGTAACTTTTTGGATGTTTTAAATTCTCTTTAATTTTTTTTCTTTTCTTTTTTTTCTTTTCTTTTTTTTTTTTTTTTTTTTTATTTTCAAGACAGGGTTTCTCTGTGTAACAGTCCTAGCTGTCCTGGAACTCTCTTTGTAGACCAGGCTGGTCTGCACAGTGAGTTCCCAGCTAGTCAGAACTGCATAGTAAGAGAGACCGTGTCTTCAAAAAACAAAACAGCAAAACAAGTAGCAGGGAGGGTTGAGGACACAGCTCAGTAGGAGAGTGTTCACCTAGCAAGCAGCGGGCCTTAGATTCAGTTCCCAGTACAGACAGACAAGTAGATAGAAGACCATTAGGAGAAGGCCAGAAGATATGCAGATTTAACTGTGCGACAGATTAACCAGGTCCGGATCCTTTCCTGGGCAAAGAGTGACCTGGCCTCAGGTTGCCTCTATTGTCTTAGCGCTAATGAATGCTCAGGTTGCCTCTGCTGATGGATGCTTGAGTTGCCTCTGTTATCTTTGCTCTGGGATGTCTGACCTGTGGAGGCCCACAAAGGTTCCTAGTGAGATCTGAGCTTGCTTTACCCAGCAGAGCTGCCTTAGAGGATTGCTTGACCATGTGTGGTTACCAGGTGTTTGGAAGGGTCTACACTCGGCTGTGCAAGGAGGAGGTCTTTTGCTCCACCCCTTGGCATTCCTATAAAAATCCCTTTAGAAGAGACAGGAGGGGCCGGTGGATAAGGATCCAGGCCTTTCTGAGCTATCCTGTGTTTCTATCTGTCTCATTCCCTTCTATCCTTCTATCTAAATATTTTTCACTTCTCCCCCATCAGGAGTACCCTGGGAAAAAAGTGGAAGCTGGTCTCCCACACTGACCACTCAAGAAATAAGGGAAACCAGGGGGAAGAGAAGCACGTTCTTGCAAACACACTAAGGCAAAACATCCTTAAAAATTATGAGTGACTTGTGTTGGGAATGGTAGCACACGCCTTCAATCCCAGCACTTGGGAAGAGAGACAGGCAAATCTCTGTGAGTTCGAGGCCAGCCTGGTCTACAGAGAAACCTTGTCTTAAAAATAAAGAATAAACCAAAATTATGAGTGACTACTGAAAACTAAAATAAAAGGCTGTGTGTACTGGCTCACACCTGTAACCCCCCAACACTTGGGAGGCAAAAGGCAGGGGGATTACAACTTCAAAGACAGCCTGGACTATGAAGTGACTCCTATTTTGTTTTGTTTAATCCCAGATGGGAGGTTGGAATCATGTCATATATCAAGGAAACAAGGAAAGACTATATCAAAGTGTCCAAAGTACCCGCTGAAGACGCTCCCGCTGGCCAAGGTAGGAATAGTTAAGGTTCAGTAATGATGACAATGGGTCAAAACCCTCAGCTTGTCTAAATGCACACATGCAATCACTAACTGGTCACTGTTGTGGGAGAGTGGGGCTGGAGAGATGGCCCAGCAGTTTAGAGCACTGGCTGCTCTTTCCAAGTTCAGCTCCCAGCACTTACATGGCAGCTCACAACTGTCTGTAACTTCAGTCCCAGGGGATCTGACACTCTTTTCTGGCCTCTGCGGACATGCATGCACATAATGTACAGACATACAAACAAGAGACGCATACATATAACACAGAAAAGAAATATTAAGTATACATAATTAATATAGATTATACATATACACGCATACATAAAGTGGGCAGTGAGATGGCCCACTGACTCATTCCTGCCCAGTCTGATGACCTGAGTTCCATTCCAGGGCCCACATGGTGGAAGGAGAGAACCAACCCCAGAAAACTGTCCCCTGATTTCCTCATGCCCACGAATGCATGCACATGCATTAAATGAACGTGATAACTTCTAAAATTAGCAAAGAAAAGATGCCTAAAAATTGGTAAAGGAATAACTATTTACCCAGTGTGTTCTGTGTGAACGATACCACGAGGGCCTTAAGTGACAGATACGGGAGCATCTCTAGTGAAGAAGAAATGAGAATGAAATGGTAAGGTGGAGATACCAGTTTGTAATTCTCCAGTAAAGGCATAGCATTGTTAGTGAGGTCAGGCACCCTCACAAGAGGAGACACAGCACTCCTGACCCAGGGAGGGGCTACTCCATCTGTAACCTGACAAAGAGGCCGAAGCCAGGGGGATCCAGCCTCTAAACACCCAAAGGCAGGAAATAGTGTGTGGACCAGGAGAGGTGACAGCATGGGAGCCAGGCGTGGTGGCACATGCCTTTAATCCCAGCACTAAGGAGGCAGACACAGGTGGATCTCTGAGTTCGAGGCCAGCCTGGTCCACAGAGTGAGTTCCAGGACAGCCAAGGCTGAAGGAAGGAAGGAAGGAAGGAAGGAAGGAAGGAAGGAAGGAAGGAAGGAAGGGAGGAAGGAAGGAATCTGACAGGATGGCAGTTAACATCCAGGGCCAGGAACTCACATTGAGTCCAGGGCAGATGCAGGGATGGGGTCTGAACAGGAAGGATGCTGTAAGGATGTGTATTCTTGGGCAGTGGGGAGCAGGGGCCTAAAGGCAGAGAAGAGTCTCCAGCATGAGGTTCACTGTGAGTCTGTCAGGGCTCTAAAGGTGACTGATCCTCCAGGACTGTGGACGATAGAGTCTGGCCAAGGACTACTGCCTTCCAGAGAACACTGGGGGTCTAGCTGGTTCTAGTAAAAATAACCTGAGTTCTGACCTCGGGGGGGGGGGGGGGGGGGGGCGGGCGGGCGGGGGGAGTTCTAAGAATGGAACAGATAGGAAGAAGGAGGGGCCATCAGGGTGTATGTAACCCAGGAAGGGACCAGTGATATGTCTTCTCGGTGGGTGACAGGGGACAGTCTCATGTCCCTGGACCACAAAGACACACAGAGAGTCAGTGTTCTAATTAGATGATTTTATTGCAGATGTTTGGAGGGAAAGGCAAGAACCACGGATTCAGTTGGCTTCCAAGATCTGCTGAACCCAGGGCATGAGGGCTGTGACTCGGGCATACACAGCAGGAGTGGAGGTGGAGCAGACGCCACTGCCCCAGGACACAATGCCGGCCAGGGTCCAGGCTCCATCCTTCTGGCAGACCAGAGGGCCACCAGAGTCACCCTGCAGAGAAAGACAAAGGACTTGTCTTCAACCCTGACAAGGATACCTGGACCTGGTGGGGTGCAAGGGAGAGTGTAGGCAAGTCCTTGGGGTTCAGCGACAGCCCCAGCTGTGCTCAGGTCCTCCTGGAAGGACCTACACATCTAGCCTCCCTCTGGGAATAGGAGACACATACAGCTCACAGAGCTGGTGGCAAGAGTGGGTACCCTGTGGGCGGTACAGCACCAACTGGGCAGAGGTGCCACCCAGGGGTGACTGTTGGCATCAGCCCATCCTTTTCTGGGCACTGGGAAGGAATGAGGTTCAGCAGAGAAGGGCAGGGGGCAGTGGGAACCAGGGCACTGTGGGCCTGTGCTCTCCACTAGCCTGAGCAGGGCTAGGCCGGTCTGGAGAGGGTGGGGTGGAGGCTGTACCATGCAGGAGGAGACACCACTGGCGCCTGCGCAGATCATCACATCGGTGACCTTGGATCCCCAGAACCCCTTGCATTCAGCGGTGGACACAATGGGCAGGGCTGCCTGCTGCAGCTTCTCAGGAGTCTTGAGGGCTACAGGGACAGAGGGGGTGGAGTCAGGGCCCCTGAGTCCACCAGCAGGCTGGAGAGCACCACTGGGCCTTCCAAGCGTCTGTGGGGCAGCTGCCGTCAGGTTCTCCACCACAGGCAGGGCTGGGCCTCAAGCACGGATGTCATATTGTTCTTGCCCTGCCCAGGCCCAGCCCTACCATGTGGCCACGGGAAGTGGGTATGTAAGATTTCAAGACAGCATGGCCCCCACCCTGCTGGAGTCTCAGAGACCCATGATGGGACTCACAGTCAGTCTAGGGCCAAAGAGGACTGTACCTCCTGCTGGGCTGAGGGCGTCCTTCCCACATCTTATCAGCAATCCTTTGTTTGTGCTGGGTGAGTTTGAAATCTTAAGCCTTAACTGACACATACTAATTGTTAACTTTATAGATTGCTAGTTAATTTTTTTTTTCCAGACAGTGTCTCATTATGTAGCTCTGGCTGCCTGGAACTCACAGGATCTGCCTGCCTCTGCCTCCCAAATGCTGGGATCAAAGTGTGCTGCCGTGTCCAGCTTTAATTCACAAATTTCAAATTAAGAAATGGAAAATGTATTAATATTGAAATTTAGACAAAGGAAGGAAGGTAGGAAGGAAGGAAGGAAGGAAGGAAGGAAGGAAGGAAGGAAGGAAGGAAGGCAGACACCATGGAGGTCACACCTGGAGGAGCCTGCTGCCCAGGCAGCCTGACTCTGGGGACAGCCTCTGCTGGACAAGGCCACAGCACACTCACCATTGTACTTCGTCTTGCCCCAGCCAGTGGTGGCACACACTGTCCCCGCGGGGAAGTCATCGTCAGCACTGGGCAGACACACGGCAGACACAGTGTCAGAGAACTGGGCAGGAGTGGCCAGCTTCAGCAGGGTGATGTCATTGCGCACAGTGAACATGTTGAACTTGGGGTTCTTGAAAACCTGTGGGGACCAGAAGCTTAGCTGAGACCTAGGAAGAGCTGGGCTCTGCTGAGTTCCAGGGGACAAGCTCCATTCCTGTTGGCCCCATCAGAACAGAACAGAAAGAATTCTAAGGCCAGCCCCAGCCCTGCTGGGCTCCTGTCCTTCAAGCAGCCAGGGGCTTTCCCTCCTGGCCTTGCCCACCCCCGGCTTGTGGGCTGAGCCCTTCAGCCAGGCAGCAGCCTATGCACCTTGGCGATCTTCAGAACCTGGACGTTCTCCTCATCGGAGCCCTGGTCAAACTCGCCGGCCACCACCACATCAGATGTCCTAGGCATCGAGACACATGGGGGTGAAGATGAAGAATGGGTCTGGTCCCCTCTCCAACCCCAAATAAAGCTGGAAGCAGAACCCCAAGATAGTCTGGGACTCACGAGACCCCGCAGTGGGCAGCAGTGACCACCCAGTCTTCGCTGATGAGGGAGCCCCCGCAGAAGTGAAAGCCAGTTTTGTCCTGGGGAAGAGGAAGAGGAAGGTCAGTGCCTCCCACCTGGGCATCACCCCAGAAGGTGCCTTCATGTGCCCAGAATCCCCCTCTCACCTGCAGGGACACCTGCCAGGGCCAGGAGCCAGGGACAGCATCCTCTCCATTGACGATCCTGGACAGACCCGTCAGCACAGGCTGGATGGCAGGGACCCCACAGCCTTGGGGGATAGGGAGAGTCATGATGTAGAACTCCTCAGCCAACTCAGATCCACTGAGACCATGCCATCTCCCCTGGAAACATCTGGCTCCCCTCTAACCTCTTGGCTCAGGGGGCCCCACACATGCAGCCTCCTGACCCAGTTATCCTCCCAGGAATGAAAAGAGGCACAGCTGCCCTCTCCAGGCATATCACAAGAAAGGACCAGAAAACAGGCTGGACCAGTAGACTGTCTGCCTCAACCTCCAGGCTGGACCAGTAGCCTGTCTGCCTCAACCTCCACGCTGGCCATTCTGGAAACCTGCCAGTTTTAAGGAACTATTCATCATGTGAAACTTGGTTCTTTAACTTTGGTTTTGGTTTGTTTGTTTGTTTGTTTGTTTTTTGAGACAAGGTTTCTCTTTGTACTCCTGGCTCTTCTGGAAGTTCCTCTGTAGACCAGGCTGGGTTTGAACTCAGAGCTCACCAGCCTCCTCCTCCCCAGTAGTGGGAATAAAGAGGCATGCCACCATGCCCACCTCACTTCCTCAATTTTTAAAGAAAATTAGACTTTGTACAGGTGTGTTGGTGCACTCTTCTGATATCAACATTCAGGAGACAGGCAGGGAGATCTGAGTTCAAGGCCAGCCAGGGATACATGTAAGCCCCTGTCACAACTTGAGAGAGAGACAGAGACAGAGAGAGACAGAGACAGAGACAGAGAGAGAAAGAGAGACAGAGAGAGACAGAGACAGAGAGAGACAGAGAGAGACATACACACACACACACACACACAGAGACAGAGAGAGAGAGAGAGACAGAGAGAGAGAAAGACAGAGAGAGAGACAGAGAGAGAGAGAGAAAGGGGACTTGATTCTTGACCAGCACAGAACACGTCACAGAAGAGGGAGACAGGCAGAGGGAGCGTCAGGCATCTTGGGCGTGCCAGGACCCACTTGCTACAGTGGCTAGCACATCTTCACAAGGGCTTCACAGTTTGTACATTAGAGCAGTGTGACCCTGTGACCAGCTTCACCACTTCTGCAGTCTCTGACTCCTCAAGGGCCAGCGTCTCTCTGTCTTGTGCACAGAGACAAGGAAATGGACAAGGCCCTTCGATGATGACTGATCGACCCCCCAAAGTCACAATAATCCATTTTTATATTAGCCCAAACAATGAGAACTAAGAGTCATGTGTTCTCACAGCAGAGTATATTTGAGTGAGTGAGTTGGGTCTCCATGGCAACCCGGGTTGATCTACCACATTCTGAGTGGAAAAAGAGCATGTTGTAAAACTGACAGAGTCAGATACTGTTTATGTAATTTGAAGGATATTTGCTTATGAATGTATAAATATGTAGTGTGTTTGTATAAGCCTGAAGAAAATTGACTCAGTAGAGTGTGGGAGGCAGCAAAGGGAAGCTTGGCTGAATCTGGGTTATCATTTACAAAGAAGTATTTGGTCTGGTGGTGGTGTCATACACCTTTAATCCCAGCACTGGGGAGGCAGAGGCAGGGGGATCTCTGTGAGTTGGAGGCCAGCGATGTCTACCGATTTCCAGTACAGCCAGGACTACTGAGGCTGAGGAGAAGGCTCAGTGGATAAGAGCATTCACCTTTAATGATGACCTCAGTTCAGATCCCTGACACCCACATAAAGAAACAAAGTAGGCTGGTGTAGTAGCAAATGCCTATAGTCACAGCTGCTCTGAAGGCTGAGGCAGGAGAACTGCTTGAGCCCAGGAGTTGGCAGACTGAACAACAGGGTGCGATGGTACTTCAGAACAAAATAAGCAACAGCAATTAAAAAACAAAAACAAAACAAAAGGGAGGGATAGAGAGTCTTCTGAAATTGAGTGTAATGGTGCATGCCTGTAATCCAGCACTTGGGAGTTGGAGGCAGGAAGGACTACATTAGACCCTGTCTCCGCAGGAAGCATCATTTCCCAAGTGCTAGGACCACAGGACACACCACCACCTCTGGCTAATCTCTCTCCTTTTCTTTTCACTAGTTATTTTCTTTGTTTTTGCAAAATGTTAAGTGGATGTGGTGGCTGGTACTGTCTTTAACCCAAGTACTTGGGATGCTGAATCAAAAGGATCGCTCAAAGTTTGAACCAGCCTGGACTGCATAGTAAATTCTAGGCTAACCTGGGCTACAGAGTGAGACCCTGTCTCAAACAAAAAAAGCAAACAAGAGAAAGAAAACAAAATGCTCAGCATTTGCCAGCATGGTAACTAAACCCCCAGAGGGGCAGCTGACACCTGCTGGGCCACAGCACCCCCACCTCAGCCACATCTGGATCTACAGCCCACTGCTGGGCCCTGACTTGTCTTTCTGCTCCTGAAGCAGGGTATGAGGGCCCCGAAAGTCCTCACTGAGGTTTCAGTGTCCTGGTCATGGTTCAAGCAGGAACGGTGGAGCATCAGCTCTTTCAGTACAAACCCCCCTTATGGCTCCTTCCCTCTGATGGGACCTGAGCCCCAGCACTTACCAAAGGTGGCCCCCACGAGGGCAAAGCAGGACAAGAGCCAAAGGAATGCCATGGTGCTGGTCAGGGAAGTGAGGCTTGCCTAGTCTGAGACTCTTTTATGTCCCCTAGGGTCCTCAAGCTCCACCCAGTCCCTGTGACCCTAGCCAACTTGGAAGGCCCAAGAGCCACCCTCCCTGCTATCCAGAGACCTTGGACAGAAGTGGGGGCCAAGCTTCTTATCACAGTCCAGCTTGGCTCTTAGCCTGCCATGCCCAGCCCATGGGAAAAGGACAGCTGCCCTGACGGAACAATACCCATGAGCCTTGGTGGTGCCCAGCATCCCCAAGGCACTGTGGGTAAGACTCCAGATGGACCGGAAGCGATGCCCTGCAGAACCCTACTCGTGCATTCTTTCTGAGAGTGGGGCTAGGAGACCCTGGTGCCCATCCCCATGACACAGGGAGGCCTCCCAGCTCTTAAATGAGGCAGTCCCAGGACGGATTCAAAGAAGCTGGTGATTGAGAGGCCTCAGAGAGGGTGGCTGGCCCATGACCACAAATGTGTGTCACTCATTTGAAACAAAGGGTTCCATGGCCAGTGAGGATTATCCAGGGCTCACCTTGTCCCCAGTGCCATCAAACAGTCTGAGTGTGGAGAGGAGGAGCAGGAATGGTCCTAGGCAACAGGACATTAACCCCAGTGTGTCTGTGATCAGGGGGATTCCCTCCTGTGGTAATTCACAACAGGTAATTCCTCCTGTGGAATTAGTCTTGGGGCTGGGAGCACCTGCCTCACACACATGAAGCCCTGGGTTCAATCCCCACCACATTATACACTGCTGATGTAAACTATAATCTAAGCATCCCAGAGGTGAAGGCAGGAGAATCAGAAATTCAAGGTCACTCTCAGCTACATAGCAAGTTCTAGGCTAGCCTAGGCTACTTAAGAGCCTGTCTAGAGGAAAATGAAGAGGAAGAAGAAGGAGAGGAGGAAGCAGAAGAAGATGAAGAAGAGGAAGAGAGTCTTTGTCTTTGGATAAAGTTTTAGTTTCTTTTCACGAGGATATATTCACTGCACTACAGTAATGACTAGTGCATTAAGAGCACCGGCTGCTCTTGCAGAGGACCAGGTTGGAGTCCTAGCACTCACCTGGTGGCTCACAACTGTCTGAAACCCTAGTTCCAGGTGACCCTGCGCCCTCTTCTGGACTCTTTGAGCACTGCATGTATGTGGGGCATAAGTAGACACAGAGGCAAAACACTAACACATTTTTTAAATGACATTTCTTTACTTAGGGGGCAACACGCATACATGGCATGGTGTATATGAGGAGGTCAAGGAACAGCTTCTAAGAGTCAGTTCTCTCTTTCCATCATGTGGGTCCCAGGAATGGAATTCAGATGGTCGCGGTTGGTGGCAAGCGCCTTTACCCATGGAGCCATCTCACTAGCCCAGAGCTTTGTTCCTGTAAAATGAGGCTTTGTTTCTGCACACATTACACAGTAACAAGCTCTTTCCATTGCTGCAGATGGGGAACCGAGACAGGTGAGAAGCCACACGGATGAATGTGTTCTCAACAGTGTGCATGCAGTCCCTCCGTCCTGTGGCCAGGCACTGTTCCAGGCTGAGGCTCCAGAGCACACGGAGAGGCCAGAGGTGGGGGACACACTGAAGCAGTGAGAATCTGAAGCAATGATGATCAGGACAAAGTAAGGACCCTGGGGGTGGGACTGCAGGTGCCGGAGGGTGCTGCACATCCTCACTGTCCACGCAGTGCCAGCCCAGAGGGCAGCTCCAGTGACACATTCCTGCCATCCCAGCACTGCAGAGGCAGGGGCCTGCACATTGTGAGGACAGCCTAGGGGCTGGAGAGCCCTAAGATTTTCTAAAAATAATTCTCATTTCATGTGCATTCATGTTTTTCCTGAATGTATGTCTGCGTGGAGATCTCATATCCCCTTGAAACTGGTGTTACATGCAATTATGCCACATCATGTACGTGAGAATTGAACCCAGGTCCTCTGGAAGACCAGCCAGTGCTCTTAACCACTGAGCCATCTCTCCAGGCCCCTAAATACGGTTTTTAAACTATTCTATAAGGGACTAGAGAGATGACTCAGCCAGTCAGAGCACTTGCTGTTCTCCCAAAGGACCAGAGTTTGGTTCCCAGTACCTGTGTCTGGTGCTCACACCCACCTGTAACCCCAACTCTAGGGGATCTGATGCCTTCTTCTGCCCTCCGAGTACACACATATGTGCACATGCTTAGACACAGACACAGACACAGACGCACGCACATGCGCGCACACGCAGGCACGCACAGAGAGAGAGAGACAGAGAGAGAGAGAGAGAGAGAGAGAGAGAGAGAGAGAGAGAGAGAGAGAGAGAGAGAGAGAGGGAGAGAGAAATAAAAATAAAATGAATACATTATTTAAAGGCTAGCCTGGAGTACACGGCAAGTTTGTAGCTCTCCTAGGTTGGAGACATGTCTAAAAAACAATGTTAAAAGGAAGGAAAGCAGGCAGGAACTACAGAAAACTGAGTCTTCATCTAAGGCCCTGGGGCCCTTTGGTCTTCAAGGCCAAATGGCAGGAGCAAAGTTGAGTCTGAGTCAAAAGGACACGTGTCACTAGGCTGCTGAAGCCAAGCCGTTCATCTGAATCTGTTTGGGTTCAGTGTGAGCAGATGTCCCTCCAGGACAGCCTGAGCTCTGGCAGCTAGAGACAGCCAGGCCTCTCAGGGAGTGGCCTGCAGATCCTGAGCCCTGGGCCAGTAGCTCTCCCTAGCTGCCACTAAGGCTTTCCCTATGGTAGCAGCTGTGTAGCCGCCCTGCAGCACTGGGACCCTTAGCCACTGATGTGAGGAATCCATGCTCCAGCTCCAGGCCAGGCTGAGTTACTGAATCCTCCCAAGAGCTCCACTCCTCTCCTCAGCCTTTCCAAGCAGGTGGCCAAGCCATTTGGACTTCCCTCGCTTAGGGGAATTTTCCAGAGCAGAGAACAGAAGCAGCTCCAGATCTCTGGCTCTTCCAGCTTCTGTAAAAGCCAAACTCATCCCAGACTGGTGGACAAGGGTTGTCTGGCTCCAGACAGGAGAACAAGGGTTTGTGTGGCCCAGTTGGCTCTGAGTTACATCCTAAAGCACCGTCAGGGCGTCTCTCTTCTCTCTATCTCTGTCTTTCCCCTTCTTTTTTGATAAAAAAGATTACAGGGTAGCTTGGACAGGATTGCAATCTGATAAGATAAAGCTTTGGGTCACAAGAGTTGCAAAAGGGATTTAGGACATGTCTTTTACAATCAATGGGGTTTTCTTTCTTCTCCTTTTCTCTCTGCAGTTATTTCTGAGATTCCCAGGAAATTCCAACTTTGCTGCTGGGAAGGGAGGAGGTGATATAGGCCCTATATGCATGGCCTTCAGTAGGACTCCCTGCTATTTTAACATCCTCATTTGAATCACCCCATGTAAAAGGAAAACTGTCTCTGTAGGCAACTTCTTCAGAGTTTGGTATGCTAGAATTCCTGACTCTCAGCTGGTAAAAGGCTTCAACCAGATGCTGGCTGAGTCTCTCTGGCTTGCCTGAGGAGAAATACGGATTTATTGGTGTGACTTCTCCCAGAGGGGCTGCGGGTGGCTGCCTCTCTCTCCTTAGGAGGCCCTCTCTACCATCCATTCTTTCTGTGTTCTGTAACCACTACTACCCTGTCCCTTCAGTATGAGGTGTGTGCCTACTGTAGGGAGCTCCTGTGTATTTCACCAGCCTTTGTGGCTTTCCTAAGCTCTACCCACCTCTGTGAAAATAGCTTTGATGAAACTCTCCTCCATCTATCCTGCTGTGACTCTCCAAATGATGCTTTCTTGGGGCTGGAGAGATGGCTCAGCAGTTTAGTGCACTGCTGTTCTTTCAGAGGACCCAGGTTCACTTCCCAGCACCCACGTGGCAGCTCACAACTGTAACTTCAGTTCCTGGGATCCCTCTTCTAGCCCCTGCAGGCACCAGGCACACACATGGTGCACATATATACATGCAAACACTCATCTACATATAATAAAAATAAATTCAAAGTAATGTGTTCAGATCTGATATGGTGGTTCATATGAGTAATTCCAACATGCTAGAGGCTGAGGCAGGAGTATTGCTGTGAGTTTGAGGTCTCCACCAAACAGAAATTCTCCTCCAATTACTTGGAGATTTTTGTTTTTGCTTTTGGAGACTAGGTCTCACCCTGTAGCTCAGACTGGCCTGGAATTCATGATGTAGCCCAGGGTAGCCTGATAAATACATGAGAAGATGGGCTACAGGAACAATGATAACAAAATGTAAAGAAAAACCACAGTGAGGTATCACTTCCTGATTACTGGGATGCCTACAGGGTCTCACTCTGTAGCCCAGGCTGGCCTAGAACTTGTCACATAACCCAAGCTGGCCTTAAATTCCCTGCTAGAATTAGAGGCATGATCCACGGTGACTAGCCTATAACTTAATGTGCAAAAATGGGCCTGGGACGTAGCTGTGTTGGTAGATTGTCTCAAAAAATAAACAAACAAAACAGAGAGAGGAATAAATGCTGGTGAGAAGGTGAACAGAGCAGCTGCTGGGGTAGAACTCACTAGTGCCCAGAGAGCTAAAGGTAGCATCATTTTATGATCCAGCAATTCCACAAAAATCCACAAGAGCAAGGACTTGGGCAAATGGTCACACACCAACGTTCACAGCAGCAGTGTTCACACACAAGAGCCAGTACCAGTCACCACCCCACATGTCAGTTCCGCAATGAATGACTGGATACATAAAGTATGGAATATGTACATATTATTCAGTTATAAAAAGGAAGGCAGTATAGCCACCTGCCAGTGTAGGTAAGGTGTGAAAACATAAAGCTAGCTGAAGTTAGACAGACAAATGATGTTGGATGAGTCCCTTACAGCAATATGGTAATGGGGAAATTCCCATAGGAACCTGGTTCGAAGTACCTTACCAGGGACTAGAGAGAAAAGACACTGAAGTTCAATGGGTAGAGGTTCTGTTTGGAGTGAATAAAAAAAGTTTTGGGCTGGAGAGATGGCTCAGCTGTTAAAATACAGGCTCACAACCAAAAATAAAAGAAGTTTTGAAGACTAGTGTTGCTGTGGGATGTTCTGTATGGCAAATGTGTTGCTAATTAGTCAATAAATAAAACACTGATTGGCCATTGGCTAGGCAGGAAGTGTAGGCAGGACAAGGAGGAGAATAAAGCTGGGAAGTGGAAGGCTGAGTCAGAGAGAAACTGCCAGCCGCCATGATGACAAACAGCATGTGAAGATGCTGGTAAGCCACGAGCCATGTGGCAAGGTATAGATTAATGGAAATGGATTAATTTAAGCTTTAAGAACAGTTAGCAGCCGGGCGGTGGTGGTGCACGCCTTTAATCCCAGCACACGGGAGGCAGAGCCAGGCGGATCTCTGTGAGTTCAAGGCCAGCCTGGGCTACCAAGTGAGTTCCAGGAAAGGCTCAAAGCTACACAGAGAAACCCTGTCTCGAAAAACCAAAAAAAGAAAAAAAAAAAAAAAAAAAAAAAAAAAAAAAGAACAGTTAGCAAGAAGCCTGCCACGGCCATACAGTTTGTAAGCAATATAAGTCTCTGTGTTTACTTGGTCGGGTCTGAGCGGCTGTGGGACTGGCAGGTGAGAGAGATTTGTCCTGACTGTGAGTCAGGCAGGAAAACTCAAGCTACAAAGTGTGGTGGCACACACCTTTAATCTCAGCACTCAGGAGGTAGAGGCAGGCAGATCTCTGTAAGTTCAAGGCCAGCCTGGTCTACTTATCAAGTTCTAGGCCAGCCAGGGCTACATAATGAACCCTATCTAAACCAACCAACAAAACAAAAATAAACCAAACCCCACCACCACCAAATCTGGGTGTGTAACTTGAGTGGTCACCTTCAGGAACTGGAGAGATGGTTCAGCAGTTAAGAGCTCAGGGTAGCTCGCCCAGGAAGTGGGACAGGAACAGAATCTAAACAATGACACTCAGGCCAAAGAGGCTGGCACTCAGTGCCTGGCCCACACTGTCTTAGTCAGGCTTCTATTGCTGTGAAGAGACACTGTGACCACAGCAACTCTTATAAAGGAAAGCATTTAACTGGGGTTGGCTCACAGTTTCAGAGGTTCAGTCCATTATCATGGCAGGAAGCATGGCAGCATGCAGGCGGACATGGTGCTGGAGAAGGAGCTGAGAGTTCTGCATCTGGATCTGCAAGGGTAGGAAGAGAGAGAGAACCACTAGGCCTGGCTTGGGTTTTGAAACATCAAAGGCAGTCCCTGGTGACAGACTTCTTCCAACAATGCCACAACTCCTGATCCCTCCCAAGTAGTGTCACTCCCTGAAGACTAAGCATTCCAATATATGAGCCTATGGAGGCCATTCCTATTCAAACCATTACAGTTTCCCTGTATTTCTCCTTATTTCTGATTTAGGAAGGAGAAAGCCCGATATAAACCCTCCACGGACCCAGCAGGAGGCTCCATTTGTGTTACCCTGTGTTCTGCATCTGTCTCGTGCTGCCACAACAGAATACCCATGTCAGGACAGTTTATAACAAACAGAAATTGAGTTCTGCCCTGCTCTGGATATTGCAAGTCCAAGATCAAGGGGCCAGCCACATTGGTGAATCTGAGTCCAAACAGCCCTGTGAAGGCTGCCACCTTACTAGTCTCCACCTGAAGAAAGGTAGAAGGGCTAGAGAGGCAAAATGGGCTGAGCTTGCTCTTTCATAAGACTTTTAGTCCCATGTGTGAGAGGATAGACCTCAGGGCCCAATCACCTCCTAAACATCCTGTTCCTTAATACTGCTCTGATGGCAACTCCATGCTCCTGTAGTAACCTCCAGCCGGGCCTGGGGCCTTTGTACATGCTAAAAGTGCTGAACTATATGCAGCCTAGCCTCTTGCAATTGCTCTTAAAGGGTGCATCCAATTAGTTATCTATTCTGTAGGTAAAATTTCTAATATTTGGCGTGGGTGTAGCTCGGTACCACAGCTTCTGCCTACTGTGCATGAAAATCTGGGTTTGATCTGCAGCACCACCCCGCTCCCCCAAGTTAAGGGAGGGATGAAGGTACAGAGCAGGGTCAGTGTGCTTGGATGACATGCACAAGACACTAGTTTGATTACCAAGAATGACTCAAAATGAAACAAAAATTGTTAAGACTTAGCCGGGTGGTGGTGGTGCACGCCTTTAATCCCAGCACTCAGGAGCCAGAGGCAGGCAAATCTCTGTGAGTGCAAGGCCAGCCTAGTCTACAGAGTGAGTTCCAGGACAGCCAGGGCTACACAGAGAAACCCTGTCTCAAAAACAACAACAACAAACTGTTAAGACTTAAGACATAAAGTACATTTTAAGTCAATAAAATGGCTTACCAGGTAGAGGTACCCACAGAGGTACCCACCACTAAGCCTGACAGAGAACTGATTCTAACAAGTTGTCCTCTGACATCCAAATGTGTACTGTCCCATGAGCACACACAACCCTACCCCCAGCCTATGAAATAAAAACGATCCATGAAGCCAGGCATAGTCGTTTATGTCTATAAATCCCAGGAGGCCAAGGCTACGTGGTAAGACCCTGCCAATGTGTGAGTATCCACATGTATCAAAACGTGTTGACTGCCGGGCGGTGGTGGCGCACGCCTTTAATCCCAGCACTCGGGAGGCAGAGCCAGGCGGATCTCTGTGAGTTCGAGGCCAGCCTGGGCTACCAAGTGAGTTCCAGGAAAAGGCGCAAAGCTACACAGAGAAACCCTGTCTCAAAAAAAAAAAAAAAAAAAAAAAAAAAAACAAAAAAAAAAAAAAACGTGTTGACTAATAAATCTAGATGAACAGTTTCTGGGGCAATGGCAGGCCTAATTTAACAGGCTTTCTGAAGACTTGAATTCAAAATTTCCTAAAGAAAAGTTGGGAAAAAATATGCTTTTTAAAATATCTTGAGTGGACAGGGCTAGAGAGATGTCTCAAACGGTTAAAAGCACGGGCTGCTCTTGCAAAGGACTCGGATTCAATTTCCAGCATCCACAAGGCATCTCACAACTGTCTGTAGCTCAAGCTCCAAAGAATCCTACACCAGGCACCAGGCATGCATGTAATGTAGTACACAGACAGACACGCAGGAGAAACATCATATACATAAAATAAAAATAAATAAATAAATAGCAACGGAGATGGGCGTCCTGAGGAAAGAGCCACAGTCTGGTGTCCACAGCACTGAGAGCACCATCAGCAGAACCCTGCACTGTGTCATTCCAGGGCGGGTTGTGAAGCTGGGTCCCCAGTGGCCACAATTCAGTGGCCATCATCGGCATGTCGGCTGGAAAGAAGAAAGACCATGGTGTGCCACACTGGGAGACTTCCCTGGTCAAAGCTGAAAAGTGGACATCATTTACTCGGCTATCCAGCCTGGATCACGTGACCATGACCACTGCTGAGAAGTGTAAGAAATGTCATCTAGCTGGGGCCAGGGGTGTCCAGGGACAAGAGAGAACCATTTGTTTTGGTAAACTGTCAGCTCTCTGAGTTTTTGTTCTGTTTTTCCAGAAAGAAACTCTAATTTTAAATATTTGAAAGTGACCAAATGGCTACAGAACATAAGACAAGTTTATTGATTTCATTCTCCACAGTCCATGTATAAATCACTATATATCTCTATCTATCTATCTATCTATCTATCTATCTATCTAGATAGATATAGATATAGATATAGTTTAAATTACCAAGCTGATTTCTGTCATCGACTTTTACATTTGATCATCCTTCTTTTTTTTTTTTAAGATTTGTTTGTTTATTTTGTACACAGCATGTATGACAACAGGTCAGAAGAGGGCACCAAATCTCATTACAGATGGTTGTGAGCCACCATGTGGTTGCTGGGAATTGAACTCAGGACATCTGGAAGAGGAGTCTGTGCTCATAACCTCTGAGCCATCTCTCTAGGCCTTTTTTTTTTTAATGCCAAATGCTGTTTATTGAAGGAGGGAAGAGGTAAGAGGTCTTTTTTTTTTTTTTTTTTTTTTTTTTTTTTTACGAGACAGGGCTTCTCTGTGTAGCTTTGCGCCTTTCCTGGATCTCGCTCAGTAGACCAGGCTGGCCTCGAACTCACAGAGATCCGCCTGGCTCTGCCTCCCGAGTGCTGGGATTAAAGGCGTGCGCCACCACCGCCAGGCGGAAGAGGTCTTAAATACAGGCTTACAGCACAATGGGAGAACCCCAGAGGGCAGAAGTTCACTACTGATGTTTTACAATCTTGCATCTAAGCTGTTAACGCCCATTATGCAGGATACACAGACAAGGAACTTCCCTTAAGCATTCAGGAGGGTGGAACCAGGCAGGGAATTAGCATAGGGAGGATATCAAGGTCAAGGTCAGCAAACAAGGCAACAGTTACCCAAAACGGAGGCCAGGGACCTACAAGTCCCCCTTTTACTAAAAAATGAGCTTCTGACTTAGGTTGCGTGGGACGTCAGCAGGTCACCTTACCTGTCATGGAGATGTCTGCCCAGGCCACATAGGCACTCTGTCTTAGGTTGGTGAGCACCCCCCAGGAATTACCCGTCTCTGAATACTCATTATCATACAGGCTCAATCATGTGTGAGTTGCAGAGTTAAGTGCTGCCAAAGATCTCAAAGTGGCACTGGGCTTGCAATCTGTGTGTTTGACACAGAAAAGACCAACAGAGGTCCTATCCCACCCACAGCCAGTAGGCTAAAGGCAACTGAGCCATTCCCTTCCTTAACATAGCTCTCTGAGTTTAAGGGGAATCATTCGTTAGGAACACAGTTCCAACACGAGGAGTCCATGATGTAGAATGTCAGGGGTGATCATGCCCCCCAGGGGATGTTTTCCACAGTGGGATCTCTGGTTAGTTCAGGGACTGAGATACGTTGTCACTGAGGAAGGCATTTCCCTAACTCACTCAATTGGAGATCAACCTTGGAGAGAAGAGATTAGGTAAAGAAGCAAGTAGCTGAACTGCTCTTGGGATTATTTACACACTATGACAAGGGTTAAGTCCTGGGTAAGCTGGCCCCTAGCTGAAGCAGAAAAATTTCATAAAGGTGAGTCTCAGAATTGGCAAGGCTTGAATCTTTCTGTTCTGCTATTAAAGGAAACTGCTAGATAACCAGCATGGAAAACTGCTAATAGTTTCCACAAACATCTGCTCACCGTACCACCTGGGCCTTCTGTCTGTGAACACTCAACTCAAGAGAAATGACTCCACAGGCCTGGGACCCAGCTACTCTGAGGATAGACAGGTGGATCCTAAGTTCACATTCTTTTCAAAGATAATAAGTAAATAAATAAATAGAAATGTTTTGAAGAGCTAGTTAAACCCAGGCCTTGAGATCAGAAGTGCAAGGCCATCTTCCACCATTTAGTAAGTTGGAGACCAGCCTGGGCTACATAAGACCCTGTCTCAGTAAACAAACCAAAAAGGCTAGGGCGTATGTAGCTCAGGGGTAGAGTAATTACCTAACATGCTCAAGTGCTAAGGTCCTGAATTCAATCCCCAATATCAAAAATCTCAAAGTTCCCCTCCCTTCATCTGGTCCCTGTGCACTGGGCCTCGGTTTCCCCAAGCAGCTCCCTTTCTGAGAGTATTTGGAACTAGCTCTTTGGGCCTTTGAGGGCGTCTTACTCCCCACGGTATCAGGATTACAAGCTGGGGCGCTGCCCCCCTGCATAGTTCCCTTGCACCTTTCCACAGGGCTGTTGTTGTGAGTCAAGCCAGCCAGCACTGTCCTGGTTCCCACCCCCACCCCCAACCCTGCTGCTCACAACCCTGCGGCAGCTGCCCAGGTTCCCACAGCCCCCCACAGCCCCTCGTGCCTGATCGGTCAGGCCAGCTGTGGGTTCCCACGGACAGCACATGTCTGCGCAGGCTGATGCTGCTACCAGGGCCAGGCCACTGCAGCCATCCACCTGTCGGAAGCGTGTGTTGGCCAGGCCCTGGGGAGTGTGATGCTGCCTCTGCAACGGGGACATTGGAAGATAACTCTAGACCACATGCTCCCCTTCAGGCCCAGAGTCACCGAAGAACCTGGCAGCTGGGGGTCCTACCCACTTCCCCATGCCCAGCCAGTCAGAGCTTCCCTTTTTTTCACCTATGGGTCAATTCAATATGGTATGTGCTGAACATGAGGACACTGAGGACCTGGACTCATTGAGTGTGACGAGGGTGGCGGCTGACTCAGCTCAGAGTCTCAGTTTCCCTATCAACAACCTGAGGGTCACATCATTACTAGCTTCACAGGACCTGTGTGAGGATGCAGGACAGACCAAAGTTCTTGCTCTGTTCTTGATGTACAGGAATTGCTCACAGCATAGACTTTTTTTTTTTTTTTTTTTTTTTTAGACAGGGTTTCTCTATGTAACAGCTCTGGTTGTCCTAGAACTCACTTTGTAGACCAGGCTGGCTTGAACTCACAGAGATCTGCCACCTACACCTCCCAAGGGCTGGGATTAAAGGTATGCACCACCACTGCCCAGTGCATAGACATTTTAAAAGATTTATTTATGTATATGAGTGCTCTGTCTTCCTGTAGGTCTGCATGACAGAAGAGGGCATCAGATTCCGTTATAGATGGTTTTGAACAACCATACAGCTGCTGGAAATTGAACTCAGTAGCTCTGGAAGAGCAACCAGTGCTCTTAACTACTGAGCCACCCTTCCTGGCCAAAGAAAAGACATTTAAAGGGTCAAATATGAAGGTTCCAAAGGTGCTAAGTCACCAGTGCACACATGCTTATCTTCAGGTGTTAAGAGGACCTTTGTCCCTCCAAACTTGTCTTTCCTGTCCCACAGGATGCAATGTCTGGGGTTAGCCCTAGGAACATCACCCTTCTGAAACTGTGAGCCAACCCCAGTTAAATGCTTTCCTTTATAAGAGTTGCTGTGGTCACAGTGTCTCTTCACAGCAATAGAAGCCTGACTAAGACAGTGTGGGCCAGGCACTGAGTGCCAGCCTCTTTGGCCTGAGTGTCATTGTTTAGATTCTGTTCCTGTCCCACTTCCTGGGCAAGCTGCCCTGAGCTCTTAACTGCTGAACCATCTCTCCAGTTCCTGAAGGTGACCACTCAAGTTACACACCCAGATTTGGTGGTGGTGGGGTTTGGTTTATTTTTGTTTTGTTGGTTGGTTTAGATAGGGTTCATTATGTAGCCCTGGCTGGCCTAGAACTTGATAAGTAGACCAGGCTGGCCTTGAACTTACAGAGATCTGCCTGCCTCTACCTCCTGAGTGCTGGGATTAAAGGTGTGTGCCACCACACTAGTCTTCAAAACTTCTTTTATTTTTGGTTGTGAGCCTGTATTTTAACAGCTGAGCCATCTCTCCAGCCCAAAACTTTTTTTATTCACTCCAAACAGAACCTCTACCCATTGAACTTCAGTGTCTTTTCTCTCTAGTCCCTGGTAAGGTACTTCGAACCAGGTTCCTATGGGAATTTCCCCATTACCATATTGCTGTAAGGGACTTATCCAACATCATTTGTCTGTCTAACTTCAGCTAGCTTTATGTTTTCACACCTTACCTACACTGGCAGGTGGCTATACTGCCTTCCTTTTTATAACTGAATAATATGTACATATTCCATACTTTATGTATCCAGTCATTCATTGCGGAACTGACATGTGGGGTGGTGACTGGTACTGGCTCTTGTGTGTGAACACTGCTGCTGTGAACGTTGGTGTGTGACCATTTGCCCAAGTCCTTGCTCTTGTGGATTTTTTGTGGAATTGCTGGATCATAAAATGATGCTACCTTTAGCTCTCTGGGAGCTAGTGAGTTCTACCCCAGCAGCTGCTCTGTTCACCTTCTCACCAGCATTTATTCCTCTCTCTGTTTTGTTTGTTTATTTTTTGAGAAAATCTACCAACACAGCTACCTCCCAGCCCATTTTTGTGCCTTAAGTTATAGGCTAGTCACAGTGGCTCATGCCTCTAATTCTAGCAGGGAATTTAAGGCCAGCTTGGGTTATGTGACAAGTTCTAGGCCAGCCTGGGCTACAGAGTGAGACCCTGTAGGCATCCCAGTAATCAGGAAGTGATACCTCACTGTGGTTTTGTTTTACATTTTGTTATCATTGTTCCTGTAGCCCATCTTCTCATGTATTTATCAGGCTACCCTGGGCTACATCACGAGTTCCAGGCCTATCTGAGCTACAGGGTGAGACCTGGTCTCCAAAAGCAAAAACAAAAATCTCCAAGTAATTGGAGGAGAATTTCTGTTTGGTGGAGACCTCAAACTCACAGCAATACTCCTGCCTCAGCCTCTAGCATGTTGGAATTACTGATATGAACCACCATGTCAGATCTGAACACATTACTTTGAATTTATTTTTATTATATGTAGATGAGTGTTTGCATGTATATACGTGCACCATGTGTGTGCCTGGTGCCTGCAGGGGCTAGAAGAGGGATCCCAGGAACTGAAGTTACAGTTGTGAGCTGCCATGTGGGTGCTGGAAAGTGAACCTGGGTCCTCTGAAAGAGCAGCAGTGCACTAAACTGCTGAGCCATCTCTCCAGCCCCAAGAAAGCAACATTTGGAGAGTCACAGCAGGATAGATGGAGGAGAGTTTCATCAAAGCTATTTTCACAGAGGTGGGTGGAGCTTAGGAAAGCCACAAAGGCTGGTGAAATACACAGGAGCTCCCTACAGTAGGCACACACCTCATACTGAAGGGACAGGGTAGTAGTGGTTACAGAACACAGAAAGAATGGATGGTAGAGAGGGCCTCCTAAGGAGAGAGAGGCAGCCACCCGCAGCCCCTCTGGGAGAAGTCACCCCAATAAATCCGTATTTCTCCTCAGGCAAGCCAGAGAGACTCAGCCAGCATCTGGTTGAAGCCTTTTACCAGCTGAGAGTCAGGAATTCTAGCATACCAAACTCTGAAGAAGTTGCCTACAGAGACAGTTTTCCTTTTACATGGGGTGATTCAAATGAGGATGTTAAAATAGCAGGGAGTCCTACTGAAGGCCATGCATATAGGGCCTATATCACCTCCTCCCTTCCCAGCAGCAAAGTTGGAATTTCCTGGGAATCTCAGAAATAACTGCAGAGAGAACAGGAGAAGAAAGAAAACCCCATTGATTGTAAAAGACATGTCCTAAATCCCTTTTGCAACTCTTGTGACCCAAAGCTTTATCTTATCAGATTACAATCCTGTCCACAGTACCCTGTAATCAAAAAAGAAGGGAAAAGATAGAGAAGAGAGACGCCCTGACGGTGCTTTAGGATGTAACTCAGAGCCAACTGGGCCACACAAACCCTTGTTCTCCTGTCTGGAGCCAGACAACCCTTGTCCACCAGTCTGGGATGAGTTTGGCTTTCATAGAAGCTGGAAGAGCCAGAGATCTGGAGCTGCTTCTGTTCTCTGCTCTGGAAAATTCCCCTAGGCGAGGGAAGTCCAAATGGCTTGGCCACCTGCTTGGAAAGGCTGAGGAGAGGAGTGGAGCTCTTGGGAGGATTCAGTAACTCAGCCTGATCTGGAGCTGGAGCATGGATTCCTCACATCAGTGGCTAAAGGTCCCAGTGCTGCAGGGCGGCTACACAGCTGCTACCATAGGGAAAGCCTTAGTGGCAGCTAGGGAGAGCTACTGGCCCAGGGCTCAGGATCTGCAGGCCACTCCCTGAGAGGCCTGGCTGTCTCTAGCTGCCAGAGCTCAGGCTGTCCTGGAGGGACATCTGCTCACACTGAACCCAAACAGATTCAGATGAACGGCTTGGCTTCAGCAGCCTAGTGACACGTGTCCTTTTGACTCAGACTCAACTCTGCTCCTGCCATTTGGCCTTGAAGACCAAAGGGCCCCAGGGCCTTAGATGAAGACTCAGTTCACCTGTAGTTCCTGCCTGCTTTCCTTCCTTTCAACATTGTTTTTTAGACATGTCTCCAACCTAGGAGAGCTATAAACTTGCTGTGTACTCCAGCCTAGCCTTTAAATAATGTATTCATTTTATTTTTATTTCTCTCTCCCTCTCTCTCTCTCTCTCTCTGTCTCTCTCTCTCTGTCTCTCTCTCTCTGTGCGTGCCTGCGTGTGCGCGCATGTGAGTGCGTCTGTGGCTGTGTCTGTGTCTAAGCATGTGCACATATGTGTGTACTCGGAGGGCAGAAGAAGGCATCAGATCCCCTAGAGTTGGGGTAACAGGTGGGTGTGAGCACCAGACACAGGTACTGGGAACCAAACTCTGGTCCTTTGGGAGAACAGCAAGTGCTCTGACTGGCTGAGTCATCTCCCTAGTCCTTTATGTAATAGTTTAAAAACCTTACCTAGAGGGCTGGAGAGATGGCTCAGTGGTTAAGAGCACTGGCTGCTCTTCCAGAGGACCTGGGTTCAATTCCCAGCACGTACATGGCATGGCATAATTGCATGTAACACCAGTTTCAAGGGGACCTGAGACCTTCACGCAGACATACATTCAGGAAAAACATGAATGCACATGAAATGAGAATTATTTTTAGAAAATCTTAGGGCTCTCCAGCCCCTAGGCTGTCCTCACAATGTGCAGGCCCCTGCCTCTGCAGTGCTGGGATGGCAGGAATGTGTCACTGGAGCTGCCCTCTGGGCTGGCACTGCGTGGACAGTGAGGATGTGCAGCACCCTCCGGCACCTGCAGTCCCACCCCCAGGGTCCTTACTTTGTCCTGATCATCATTGCTTCAGATTCTCACTGCTTCAGTGTGTCCCCCACCTCTGGCCTCTCCGTGTGCTCTGGAGCCTCAGCCTGAAACAGTGCCTGGCCACAGGACGGAGGGACTGCATGCACACTGTTGAGAACACATTCATCCGTGTGGCTTCTCACCTGTCTCGGTTCCCCATCTGCAGCAATGGAAAGAGCTTGTTACTGTGTAATGTGTGCAGAAACAAAGCCTCATTTTACAGGAACAAAGCTCTGGGCTAGTGAGATGGCTCCATGGGTAAAGGCGCTTGCCACCAACCGCGACCATCTGAATTCCATTCCTGGGACCCACATGATGGAAATAGAGAACTGACTCTTAGAAGCTGTTCCTTGACCTCCTCATATACACCATGCCATGTATGCGTGTTGCCCCCTAAGTAAAGAAATGTCATTTAAAAAATGTGTTAGTGTTTTGCCTCTGTATCTACTTATGCCTCACATGCATGCAGTGCTCAAAGAGTCCAGAAGAGGGCGCAGGGTCACCTGGAACTAGGGTTTCAGACAGTTGTGAGCCACCAGGTGAGTGCTAGGACGCCAACCTGGTCCTCTGCAAGAGCAGCCGGTGCTCTTAATGTACTAGTCATTACTGTAGTGCAGTAAATATATCCTCGTGAAAAGAAACTAAAACTTTATCCAAAGACAAAGACTCTCTTCCTCTTCTTCATCTTCTTCTGCTTCCTCCTCTCCTTCTTCTTCCTCTTCATTTTCCTCTAGACAGGCTCTTAAGTAGCCTAGGCTAGCCTAGAACTTGCTATGTAGCTGAGAGTAAACTTGAACTTCTGAATCTCCTGCCTTCACCTCTGGGATGCTTAGATTATAGTTTACATCAATAGTGTATAACGTGGTGGGGATTGAACCCAGGGCTTCATGTGTGTGAGGCAGGTGCTCCCAGCCCCAAGACTATTTCCACAGGAGGAATTACCTATTGTGAATTACCACAGGAAGGAATCCCCCTGATCACAGACACACTGGGGTTAATGTCCTGTTGCCTAGGACCATTCCTGCTCCTCCTCTCCACACTCAGACTGTTTGATGGCACTGGGGACAAGGTGAGCCCTGGATAATCCTCACTGGCCATGGAACCCTTTGTTTCAAATGAGTGACACACATTTGTGGTCATGGGCCAGCCACCCTCTCTGAGGCCTCTCAATCACCAGCTTCTTTGAATCTGTCCTGGGACTGCCTCATTTAAGAGCTGGGAGGCCTCCCTGTGTCATGGGGATGGGCACCAGGTCTCCTAGCCCCACTCTCAGAAAGAATGCACGAGTAGGGTTCTGCAGGGCATCGCTTCCGGTCCATCTGGAGTCTTACCCACAGTGCCTTGGGGATGCTGGGCACCACCAAGGCTCATGGGTATTGTTCCGTCAGGGCAGCTGTCCTTTTCCCATGGGCTGGGCATGGCAGGCTAAGAGCCAAGCTGGACTGTGATAAGAAGCTTGGCCCCCACTTCTGTCCAAGGTCTCTGGATAGCAGGGAGGGTGGCTCTTGGGCCTTCCAAGTTGGCTAGGGTCACAGGGACTGGGTGGAGCTTGAGGACCCTAGGGGACATAAAAGAGTCTCAGACTAGGCAAGCCTCACTTCCCTGACCAGCACCATGGCATTCCTTTGGCTCTTGTCCTGCTTTGCCCTCGTGGGGGCCACCTTTGGTAAGTGCTGGGGCTCAGGTCCCATCAGAGGGAAGGAGCCATAAGGGGGGTTTGTACTGAAAGAGCTGATGCTCCACCGTTCCTGCTTGAACCACGACCAGGACACTGAAACCTCAGTGAGGACTTTCGGGGACCTCATACCCTGCTTCAGGAGCAGAAAGACAAGTCAGGGCCCAGCAGTGGGCTGTAGATCCAGATGTGGCTGAGGTGGGGGTGCTGTGGCCCAGCAGGTGTCAGCTGCCCCTCTGGGGGTTTAGTTACCATGCTGGCAAATGCTGAGCATTTTGTTTTCTTTCTCTTGTTTGCTTTTTTTGTTTGAGACAGGGTCTCACTCTGTAGCCCAGGTTAGCCTAGAATTTACTATGCAGTCCAGGCTGGTTCAAACTTTGAGCGATCCTTTTGATTCAGCATCCCAAGTACTTGGGTTAAAGACAGTACCAGCCACCACATCCACTTAACATTTTGCAAAAACAAAGAAAATAACTAGTGAAAAGAAAAGGAGAGAGATTAGCCAGAGGTGGTGGTGTGTCCTGTGGTCCTAGCACTTGGGAAATGATGCTTCCTGCGGAGACAGGGTCTAATGTAGTCCTTCCTGCCTCCAACTCCCAAGTGCTGGATTACAGGCATGCACCATTACACTCAATTTCAGAAGACTCTCTATCCCTCCCTTTTGTTTTGTTTTTGTTTTTTAATTGCTGTTGCTTATTTTGTTCTGAAGTACCATCGCACCCTGTTGTTCAGTCTGCCAACTCCTGGGCTCAAGCAGTTCTCCTGCCTCAGCCTTCAGAGCAGCTGTGACTATAGGCATTTGCTACTACACCAGCCTACTTTGTTTCTTTATGTGGGTGTCAGGGATCTGAACTGAGGTCATCATTAAAGGTGAATGCTCTTATCCACTGAGCCTTCTCCTCAGCCTCAGTAGTCCTGGCTGTACTGGAAATCGGTAGACATCGCTGGCCTCCAACTCACAGAGATCCCCCTGCCTCTGCCTCCCCAGTGCTGGGATTAAAGGTGTATGACACCACCACCAGACCAAATACTTCTTTGTAAATGATAACCCAGATTCAGCCAAGCTTCCCTTTGCTGCCTCCCACACTCTACTGAGTCAATTTTCTTCAGGCTTATACAAACACACTACATATTTATACATTCATAAGCAAATATCCTTCAAATTACATAAACAGTATCTGACTCTGTCAGTTTTACAACATGCTCTTTTTCCACTCAGAATGTGGTAGATCAACCCGGGTTGCCATGGAGACCCAACTCACTCACTCAAATATACTCTGCTGTGAGAACACATGACTCTTAGTTCTCATTGTTTGGGCTAATATAAAAATGGATTATTGTGACTTTGGGGGGTCGATCAGTCATCATCGAAGGGCCTTGTCCATTTCCTTGTCTCTGTGCACAAGACAGAGAGACGCTGGCCCTTGAGGAGTCAGAGGACTGCAGAAGTGGTGAAGCTGGTCACAGGGTCACACTGCTCTAATGTACAGACAAACTGTGAAGCCCTTGTGAAGATGTGCTAGCCACTGTAGCAAGTGGGTCCTGGCACGCCCAAGATGCCTGACGCTCCCTCTGCCTGTCTCCCTCTTCTGTGACGTGTTCTGTGCTGGTCAAGAATCAAGTCCCCTTTCTCTCTCTCTCTCTCTCTCTCTCTCTCTCTCTCTCTCTCTCTCTCTCTCTCTCTCTCTGTGTCTCTCTCTCTGTCTCTCTCTGTCTCTCTCTGTCTCTGTCTCTCTCTCAAGTTGTGACAGGGGCTTACATGTATCCCTGGCTGGCCTTGAACTCAGATCTCCCTGCCTGTCTCCTGACTGTTGATATCAGAAGAGTGCACCAAGACACCTGTACAAAGTCTAAGTTTCTTTAAAAATTGAGGAAGTGAGGTGGGCATGGTGGCATGCCTCTTTATTCCCACTACTGGGGAGGAGGAGGCTGGTGAGCTCTGAGTTCAAACCCAGCCTGGTCTACAGAGGAACTTCCAGAAGAGCCAGGAGTACAAAGAGAAACCTTGTCTCAAAAAACAAACAAACAAACAAACAAACCAAAACCAAAGTTAAAGAACCAAGTTTCACATGATGAATAGTTCCTAAAATAGGCAGGTTCCCCAGAATGGCCAGCGTGGAGGTTAAGCAGACAGTCTACTGGTCCAGCCTGTTTTCTGGTCCTTTCTTGTGATATGCCTGGAGAGGGCAGCTGTGCCTCTTTTCATTCCTGGGAGGATAACTGGGTCAGGAGGCTGTATGTGTGGGGCCCCCTGAGCCAAGAGGTTAGAGGGGAGCCAGATGTTTCCAGGGGAGATGGCATGGTCTCAGTGGATCTGAGTTGGCTGAGGAGTTCTACATCATGACTCTCCCTATCCCCCAAGGCTGTGGGGTCCCTGCCATCCAGCCTGTGCTGACGGGTCTGTCCAGGATCGTCAATGGAGAGGATGCTGTCCCTGGCTCCTGGCCCTGGCAGGTGTCCCTGCAGGTGAGAGGGGGATTCTGGGCACATGAAGGCACCTTCTGGGGTGATGCCCACGTGGGAGGCACTGACCTTCCTCTTCCTCTTCCCCAGGACAAAACTGGCTTTCACTTCTGCGGAGGGTCCCTCATCAGCGAAGACTGGGTGGTCACTGCTGCCCACTGCGGGGTCTCGTGAGTCCCAGACTATCTTGGGGTTCTGCTTCCAGCTTTATTTGGGGTTGGGGAGGGGACCAGACCCATTCTTCATCTTCACCCCCATGTGTCTCGATGCCTAGGACATCTGATGTGGTGGTGGCCGGCGAGTTTGACCAGGGCTCCGATGAGGAGAACGTCCAGGTTCTGAAGATCGCCAAGGTGCATAGGCTGCTGCCTGGCTGAAGGGCTCAGCCCACAAGCCGGGGGTGGGCAAGGCCAGGAGGGAAAGCCCCTGGCTGCTTGAAGGACAGGAGCCCAGCAGGGCTGGGGCTGGCCTTAGAATTCTTTCTGTTCTGTTCTGATGGGGCCAACAGGAATAGAGCTTGTCCCCTGGAACTCAGCAGAGCCCAGCTCTTCCTAGGTCTCAGCTAAGCTTCTGGTCCCCACAGGTTTTCAAGAACCCCAAGTTCAACATGTTCACTGTGCGCAATGACATCACCCTGCTGAAGCTGGCCACTCCTGCCCAGTTCTCTGACACTGTGTCTGCCGTGTGTCTGCCCAGTGCTGACGATGACTTCCCCGCGGGGACAGTGTGTGCCACCACTGGCTGGGGCAAGACGAAGTACAATGGTGAGTGTGCTGTGGCCTTGTCCAGCAGAGGCTGTCCCCAGAGTCAGGCTGCCTGGGCAGCAGGCTCCTCCAGGTGTGACCTCCATGGTGTCTGTCTTCCTTCCTTCCTTCCTTCCTTTGTCTCAATTTCAATATTAATACATTTTCCATTTCTTAATTTGAAATTTGTGAATTAAAGCTGGACACGGCAGCACACTTTGATCCCAGCATTTGGGAGGCAGAGGCAGGCAGATCCTGTGAGTTCCAGGCAGCCAGAGCTACATAATGAGACACTGTCTGGAAAAGAAAAATTAACTAGCAATCTATAAAGTTAACAATTAGTATGTGTCAGTTAAGGCTTAAGATTTCAAACTCACCCAGCACAAACAAAGGATTGCTGATAAGATGTGGGAAGGACGCCCTCAGCCCAGCAGGAGGTACAGTCCTCTTTGGCCCTAGACTGACTGTGAGTCCCATCATGGGTCTCTGAGACTCCAGCAGGGTGGGGGCCATGCTGTCTTGAAATCTTACATACCCACTTCCCGTGGCCACATGGTAGGGCTGGGCCTGGGCAGGGCAAGAACAAATGACATCCGTGCTTGAGGCCCAGCCCTGCCTGTGGTGGAGAACCTGACGGCAGCTGCCCCACAGACGCTTGGAAGGCCCAGTGGTGCTCTCCAGTGTGCTGGTGGACTCAGGGGCCCTGACTCCACCCCCTCTGTCCCTGTAGCCCTCAAGACCCCTGAGAAGCTGCAGCAGGCAGCCCTGCCCATTGTGTCCACCGCTGAATGCAAGGGGTTCTGGGGATCCAAGGTCACCGATGTGATGATCTGCGCAGGCGCCAGTGGTGTCTCCTCCTGCATGGTACAGCCTCCACCCCACCCTCTCCAGACCGGCCTAGCCCTGCTCAGGCTAGTGGAGAGCACAGGCCCACAGTGCCCTGGTTCCCACTGCCCCCTGCCCTTCTCTGCTGAACCTCATTCCTTCCCAGTGCCCAGAAAAGGATGGGCTGATGCCAACAGTCACCCCTGGGTGGCACCTCTGCCCATTTGGTGCTGTACCGCCCACAGGGTACCCACTCTTGCCACCAGCTCTGTGAGCTGTATGTGTCTCCTATTCCCAGAGGGAGGCTAGATGTGTAGGTCCTTCCAGGAGGACCTGAGCACAGCTGGGGCTGTCGCTGAACCCCAAGGACTTGCCTACACTCTCCCTTGCACCCCACCAGGTCCAGGTATCCTTGTCAGGGTTGAAGACAAGTCCTTTGTCTTTCTCTGCAGGGTGACTCTGGTGGCCCTCTGGTCTGCCAGAAGGATGGAGCCTGGACCCTGGCAGGCATTGTGTCCTGGGGCAGTGGCGTCTGCTCCACCTCCACTCCTGCTGTGTATGCCCGAGTCACAGCCCTCATGCCCTGGGTTCAGCAGATCTTGGAAGCCAACTGAATCCGTGGTTCTTGCCTTTCCCTCCAAACATCTGCAATAAAATCATCTAATTAGAACACTGACTCTCTGTGTGTCTTTGTGGTCCAGGGACATGAGACTGTCCCCTGTCACCCACCGAGAAGACATATCACTGGTCCCTTCCTGGGTTACATACACCCTGATGGCCCCTCCTTCTTCCTATCTCCTCCATTCTTAGAACTCCCTCCGAGGTCAGAACTCAGGCTAATTTTACTAGAACCAGCTAGACCCCCAGTGTTCTCTGGAAGGCAGTAGTCCTTGGCCAGACTCTATCATCCACAGTCCTGGAGGATCAGTCACCTTTAGAGCCCTGACAGACTCACAGTGAACCTCATGCTGGAGACTCTTCTCTGCCTTTAGGCCCCTGCTCCCCACTGCCCAAGAATACACATCCTTACAGCACCCTTCCTGTTCAGACCCCATCCCTGCATCTGCCCCAGACTCGATCCTGGCCCTGGATGTTAACTGCCATCCTGTCAGATTCCTTCCTCCCTTTCTCCCTCCCTCCCTCCCTCCCTCCCTCCTTCCCTCCCTCCCTCCCTCCCTCTCTTCCTTCCTTCCTTCCTTTAGCCTTGCCTGTCCGGAACTGACTCTGTGGACCAGGCTGGCCTCGAACTCAGAGATCCACCTGTGTCTGCCTCCTGAGTGCTGGGATTAAAGGCGTGTGCCACCACTCCTGACTCACATACTGTCACCTCTCCTGGTCCACACACTATTTCCTGCCTTTGGGTGTTTAGAGGTTGGATCCCCCTGGCTTCGGCCTCTTTGTCAGGTTACAGATGGAGTAGCCCCTCCCTGGGTCAGGAGTGCTGTGTCTCCTCTTGTGAGGGTGCCGGCCCTCATTAACAATGCTATGCCTTTACTGGAGAATTACAAACTGGTATCTCCACCTTACCATTTCATTCTCATTTCTTCTTCACTAGAGATGCTCCCGTATCTGTCACTTAAGGCCCTCGTGGTACCGTTCACACAGAACACACTGGGTAAATAGTTATTCCTTTACCAATTTTTAGGCATTTTTTCTTTGCCAATTATAGAAGTTACCACGTTCATTTAATGTGTGCATGTGTGTGCATTCGTGGGCATGTGGAAATCAGGTGACTGTTTGCTTGGGTTGGTTCTCTCCTTCCACCATGTGGGACCTGGGAATGGAACTCAGGTCATCAGACTGGGCAAGAAGTGAGTCAATGGGCCATCTCTCTGCCCACTTTATATGTGTGTGTGTGTGTGTGTGTGTGTGTGTGTGTATAAAATCTATATTAATTATATATACTTAACATTTCTATTTTGTTTTATGTGTATGGTTCTTTCGCTTGTATGTCTGTCTCCACATTATGTACATGCACGTCTGCAGAGTCCAGAAGAGTGTCAGATACCCTGGGACCGAAGTTACAGACATTTGGGTTTCCTGGATCTTCATATCCTGGATGTTTTCAATATCGGAGTCCTGGTCAAACTGCCCAGCCACCAGCATGTCAGATGTCCTAGGCATTGAGATACATGAAAGAGGAGTAGAAAAAATTGACCTCCCGTCCTCCCTTCCAAATGGAACTAAAACTAGAGCCCCAAGGCAACCCAGGCCTCACTTGACTTTTCAATGGACAGTCAACTCTTACCCTGGCAGCAACCCTAGGTGAACAACCTCCCAGGTCGTGTCCTCATGTACCCAGAATCCCTCTCACCTGCAGGAGGAACACCTACCAGGGTCAAGAGCCTGAGACAGCATCCTCCCCAGTGACCTTCTCCACAGCCTGGGAGATGGGGAGAACCCAGAGCTGACTCTGACTTTTGTGTGTTTGTTTTTGTTTTTGTTTTTCCATATGAAGTTGAGTATTGTTCTTTCTAAGGTTGTTTTTGTTTTTTGTTTGTTTGTTTGTTTTGTTTTTATTTTTTTTTTTGAGACAGGGTTTCTGTGTTGTTTTGGTGCCTGTCCTGGATCTTGCTCTGTAGACCAGGCTGGCCTCGAACTCACTGAGATCTGCCTGACTCTGCCTCCCAAGTGCTTGGATTAAAGGTGTTCGAGACCACGGCCAGGCTGTTTTTTTGGGTTTTTTGTTTTGTTTTGTTTTGTGTTTTGTTTTTTTGTTGCAAAGTTGACTCTGAGGACCTTTTAAGTCTTGCCTCTTCTTGTCCCTGCCTCTTCTCACCCATGACCTATCCCAGTATCTGGGGACCAGGAAAGCTGATCCCCCATAGCTGGAAGTTTTCCTGTGTCCCGCTGGGTCTTCCAGCCACTCAGAATGATAAACATACAGAGGCTTATAGTAATTATGAACTGTATGGCCATGGCCTATGGCTCAAGCTTCTTGCTAGCTAGCTCTCATAACTAAACTCAGCCCATTTCTATTAATTTATATGTTGCCCCGTGTTCTGTGGCTTCACCTCTGTGCCATGACATGCTGCTCCCTGGATGGCGGGATGGCATATCCTCTGCCTCTGCCTTTCTTCTTCCTGTCTCTCCCCTGATTTTCTGCCTGCTCTAAGCTGACTTGCCATAGGCCCAACAGCTTTATTTATTTTTTAATTTAATTTATTTATTTATATTTTTAAAAAGATATTTATTTATTTATTTTCTGAGCTGAGGACTGAACCCAGGGCCTTGTGCTTGCTAGGCAAGCATTCTACCACTGAGCTAAATCCCCAACCCCTTTATTTATTTATTATGTATACAGAAGAGGGTGCCAGATCTCATTATAGATGGTTGTGAGCCACCATGTGGTTGCTGGGAATTGAACTCAGGACCTCTGGAAGAGCAGTCGGTGCTCTTAACCTCTGAGCCATCTCTCCAGCCCCTATTATTTATAATTTTTATGTATGAGTGCTTTGCATATATGCCTGCACGCCAGAAGAAGGCATCAGATTCTATTACAGATGGTTGTGAGCCACCATGTGGATGCTGGGAATTGATCTCAGGTCCTCTGGAAGAGCAGCCAGTGCTCTTAACCACTGAGCCATCTCTCTAGCCCCCAAACAGCTTTATTTATGAACCAATCAGAGAAACACATATTCACAGCATACAGAAAGACATCTCATAGCACTTCCCCTTTTCTTTCTAATCAAAAAGGAAGGTTTTAACTTTAATATGGTAAAATTACATATAACAGACAAGCAAGAATTACAGTTACAATATTTAGTCTATTTGAATTTGGCAAAATTAAAGAAAATATTCTATCGATCCTATATTTGTGAGTCTAAAGTTTTATATCTAATTTATATTTTATCATAACCAAGGAAAATTACAACTATCTAGTCTTCAACTAACAAAGACCTCAGAAGGATACAATATTACCTAAGTAAACAGGAAGAGCATTGTAAGCAACTTCCAAAAATTTAGAATGACAGAGGCAGCTGGCTGCCTGGACAGTCACCCAAAGTTCCTCTCTAATGTTGGGGTATCCATCTTCAGCCCATAGGCCTAGTCTCTCAGTCATTTTTCCCCCTCTGTGTTCTGTAGAATGTTTGGCAGTATCTTCTGTGAAACGGTAACCTGAAGAACCATCTCAGCTTGCAAAGTTCAGTGGTCACCTTCCTATGGGTCCTGAATGTCCGTCCAGTCAATACAACATTTTGTCAAGCAGTCCAGGCAAGTACAGTTTCTTGCCCAAATGGCTATTTTTGCCAAGAAGATAAACTCCATCTAGAGTGTCTTCAATGCCCATCTTTCTCACTGAAGTAAATCGGTGCTGCCAGGAGCAGACGTGTCTCACTGTCCAGAAAGTCTAAGTTTTTAAAACATTTTAAATGCCATATTCTGTAGGTCTTTGAAGTATTTGAAGATTACCTAATTGAATTATATCTGTGTATATGTAGAAAACTTAACTAACATGACTATAACTGTGATTATCATAGAAGACTAATTATTAATCTGTATTTCTTAATTATTCTTTACAATTTCAAATGAGCTGCATGAACATAATGCATTAAACAAGAGTAGAAATATACATCATTGCCAGCTTCATAGGACCGGTGTGTGAGGATGCAGGACAGACCAAAGTTCTTGCTCTGTTCTTGATGTACAGGAATTGCTCACGGCATAGACTTTTTTCTCTTTTTGAGACAGGGTTTCTCTATGTAACAGCTCTGGCTGTCCTAGAACTCACTTTGTAGACCAGGCTGGCCTTGAACTCACAGAGGTCTGCCACCTATGCCTCCTGAGTTCTGGGATTAAAGGTATGCCTCACCACTGCCCAGTGCAGAGAATTTTTTTTATCCTTTTTTAAAAATTTATTTTTTTTTTAGTTTTTCTTTAATTTTATTTTATTATTTTTATTTATTTATTTTGATTTTTTTCAAGACAGGGTTTCTCTGTGTAGCTTTGTGCCTTTCCTGGAACTCAATCTGTAGCCCAGGCTGGCCTCAAACTCACAGAGATCCACCTGCCTCTGCCTCCCCAGTGCTGGGATTAAAGGCGTGTGCCACCACCGCCTGGCTGGGAGGAGGTCTTAAATACAGGCTTACAGCACAATGGGAGAACTCTGGAGGGCAGAAGTTCGCTACTGATGTTTTACAATCTTGCATCTAGCTGTTAACGCCCATTATGCAGAATACACAGACAAGGAACTTCCCTTAAGCGTTCAGGAGGTTGAAATCCGGGAGGGAATTACATAGGGAGGATATCAAGGTCAAGGTCAGCAAGCAAGGCAACAGTTACCCAAAACGGGGGCCAGGACTCTGCATAGACATTTTAAAAGATTTATTTATGTATATGAGTGCTCTGTCTTCCTGCAGGTCTGCATGACAGAAGAGGGCATCAGATTCCGTTATAGATGATTTTGAATAACCATACAGCTGCTGGAAATTGAACTCAGTAGCTCTGGAAGAGCAACCAGTGCTCTTAACTACTGAGCCACCCTTCCTGGCCAAAGAAAAGACATTTAAAGGGTCAAATATGAAGGTTCCAAAGGTGCTAAGTCACCAGTGCGCGCACGCGCGCGCACACACACACACACACACACACACACACACACATGTATATATCTTCAGGTGTTAAGAGGACCTTTGTCCCTCCAAACTTGTCTTTCCTGTCCCACAGGACGCAATGTCTGGGGTTAGCCCTAGGAACATGAGTCTTCTCCCTGCCTCCCGCCAACCTCAGACTAGTTGGGCACAGGGAAGTAGTGGGTCCCCCAGCTGCCAGGTTCTGAGGTGGTTCTGGGCCTGGGAGGGGGCATGTGATCCAGAGTCATCCTTCAGCATCCACGTTGGAGAAGTGGCATTCTTGAAACTCAGAGGGGATCAGCCTTTCTTGGGCTCTCAATACTGGGAGAACCGAAGACAAAGGGGATCAGCTTTCCTGGTCCCCAGACATTGGGATAGGTCAGGGGTGAGAAGAGGCAGGGACAAGAAGAGGCAAGACTTAAAGAGGTCCTCAGAGTCAGCTCTGGGTTCTCCCCATCTCCCAGGCTGTGGAGAAGGTCACTGGGGAGGATGCTGTCCCAGGCTCTTGGCCCTGGTAGGTGTTCCTCCTGCAGGTGAGAGGGATTCTGGGTACATGAGGACATGACGTGGGAGGTTGTTTACCTGGGGTTGCCGCCAGGGTAAGAGTTAACTCCCCTTTTCCTCCCCAGGACAGCGCTGGTGTCCACTTCTGTGCAGGCTCCTTTTGGCCACCAACTAGCTCCCAAATCATGACACAGAGACTTTTTAGTTTGGGATACTTGGCCTAGCTTAGGCTCATTTGCGGCTAGCTCTTTTAATTTAAGTTAACCTGTTTCTCTTTATCTACCTTTTGCCTCAGGGTTTTTTACTTTGCTTTCTTTCTGTATATCTTTTTTTTTTTTTTTTTTTTTTTTTTTGGTTTTTCGAGACAGGGTTTCTCTGTGTAGCTTTGCGCCTTTTCCTGGAACTCACTTGGTAGCCCAGGCTGGCCTCGAACTCACAGAGATCCGCCTGGCTCTGCCTCCCGAGTGCTGGGATTAAAGGCGTGCGCCACCACCGCCCGGCCCTTTCTGTATATCTTACTTTCACTGCTTCATGTGTCCTGCTGCCTGGCTTCTGGCCCCGGGTGTTTCCTTTGTTCTCTCCTCCTTCTCTCATCCCTTTTCTCTCAAGCCTAGATTCCTCCCTCCTCCCATTTATTCTCTCTGCCTGCCAGCCTCGGCTATCCCTCTCCCCACTAGCTTTGACCATTCGGCTCTTTATTAGACCAATCAGGTGCTTTAGGTAAGCAAGGTGAACCAGATACAACACAGCCTTACATGATTAAGCAAATACAGCAGAAACAAAAGTAACACATCTTTACCTAGTTAAAATAATATTCCACAACAAGTTCTCTCATCAGGGAAGATTGGGTGGTCACGGCTGCCCACTGAAGAGTCAAGTGAGGCCTGGGTTGCCTTGGGGCTCTAGTTTTAGTTCCATTTGGAAGGGAGGACGGGAGGTCAATTTTTTTCTCCTCCTCTTCCATGTATCTCAACGCCTAGGACATCTGACATGCTGGTGGCTGGGCAGTTTGACCAGGACTCCAATGTTGAAAACATCCAGGTTCTGAAGATCGCAAAGGTTCATGGGCTGCTGGACAGCTTGATGCTCACCAGGGGCTAGGAGAGCAAGCCTAGGAAGAAGCCCCTTACTGCTTGAAGAATGGACCACAGTGGGGCTGAGACTGGCCTTGGACCCTCCTTCCAGGCTCAGAAGCTTGTCTCCTCTTTCTTTAACAGGAGGGGAGGGCGTTGTTGAGACAGGGTTTTCCTGTGTAACAGTACTGGCTCTCCTGGAACTCGCTCTGTAGACCAGACTGTGTTTCCTCTTTCTGAGAGTCCCACTTCTCCCAGGGTTGGGGATCTGGTCCTCATTGGCATGTTTCCCAGAAGCCCACATTCAACATGTTCACTCTCCACAGACATTTACCCCACTTGAAGCTCGCCACTCCTGTGCATTTCCCTGAGATGTGTCTCAATGACACAGGCAACTTCCCTGCTGGACACTGTGTGCCTCTACAGTCTTGGGCAAGACAGAGGACACCAGTGAACAGCTGACATGGTCCATGAGAGGTGGATGTGGCTACAAGTACTGACCACTTGCTTGACCCTCCAGACACAGACACCTCGGCCAGGCTGCAGCAGGCTGCCCTGACCTGCCCGTCTACCACTTATTGTGAAAAGTTCTGGGGCCCCATGATCACAAATGAGATGGTCTGCGCTGGGACCAGGGGTGCTACCTACCACACAGTACAGCCTCCTGGGCTCTTCCCAAACCCTCTCCCCTCCCACTCTGTAGGAGATGCAGGCAAAGAGCCTAAGGCCAGGTCTTGGGCAGGGAAAGTAATAAAAGTTCTAAGTAGGTCTTTGTATAAGGTCTTCCCAGCTTTCTCTGGACATACCTGCCCATTATCATCTAAGAGCCTGGGTTCCCATTTCATCATTGATAACCTTAGCAGGAGTCAAGGCAGGGGCCCGTTTTCAGAGCCATCATGTTACAGAATTTCACCGAAGCCGATGAGGATGGCATTGCCTAGGCTGAGCAGTGCACAGCTTAGACGGTGGGACAGGATAGGCTGGAGGATTCCAGATGCTGCTCAAGTCTTCCCCTTCGCCAGTGGCTCCATGACCAGCACCACTTCCTCTCGGACAGACCAGTTCTACTGAGCTTCTGTTAGGTGGTGTTTCCCCGGAGGTAGACCTGATATTCAGGGCATAAACCACAAAGGAGCTGGGATCTTTTATAATCTACCCAGTTAGCATGGGCACAATGTCTACTGTGTTAGGCCTAGCCCTGGGCTTTACAGCAATGTCCAGAGGCTAGACTGCCTGGATGGCCAGACCAAAGCCCCTCTCTTTCTCCTGCAGTACCACTCTGGTGGCCACTCGGTCTACCAGAAGGATGGAGCCTGAACTCTCATGGGCAACATGTCCTGGGGCAGTGACACCTGCTTTATCTCCATTGCTGCCATGCATGCCCATGTCGAAGTGCTCATGCGCAACAGATCCCAGCAGCCAACTAGCCACTGCCTCTGCCCTCCATGCAGCCTCACTAAACCCTGCAGTGTGAGTCAATGCTGTCTGTCTCCTGTTTGGGGGCCTCCAAGGCTGCACTCTGGTCCTGAACTTGAAGCTTCACTGGGTTGGACCATAATGGGCAAGGTCAGATTAGGTGTGGAAGTTTCTGGAAGGGTCCCTCTTTGGTCCCTGTCCTCACCACTAAGACTCCACTTCCCCAGAGGGTAGTGAGGAAGGACACTGGTAGATGAAATAGGAGTGTCACAGGGAGGGTGGGATCTTGGTGAGTGGAGTCCAGGTCAACCTGGCTTATGCACACTCAAGGCAGCAGGGCTGTTACCCACCTGTTGCTGTGCTCAGGGGCCCTACCTTGGGAAGAGGGTGCAGGGAACCAGCCCATTCTGACCTCATATATTTGTGGTTCTGTGACTCTTTCCCACGGAGGGCTCTCCAGGCCTTCTCTTTCCCAAGCCATGTTGAAGTCACTGACTTTATCAGACAGACCAAGGCCTTGTGATAAGGGGGAATGTGCAGACAGGCTGTGACTGGAAGTCTCAAGGAGGCCCATCAGGTGGGACCCTCCCAGTTACACACATGATGGCCTTGTTCTAGGTGGGTTCTCAGATACCAGTTTTGGTGAGTAGAGGCCCAGACAGCTGGGAAGCCCAGATCACACCTACCTATTGTGGCCCCAATACCCACAGACAGGAAGCAGAGAGGACAAGGGAAGTGTGTAAGGGCTTGTTGCTCTAAGAACCCCACCCCGTCCTGGTGGGGTATCATATGGCCAGATGGGCCATCTCATACAGGGTCTCTACATAGTCCTGGCTGCCCTGGAACTTGCTATGTAGACCAGGCTGGCCTCAAACTCAGAGATCCACCTGCCTCTGCCTCCTGAGTGCTGGGATGAAAGGCGTGCGCCACCATGCCTGGCTTACAGGGGCATTTGAAGTGAACACACCCTGGCACTTGTCTTGCCTTGATTTTGTTCACTCAGCCACCCACAAAGCTCCTCCCCGCTTTCAGCCCTCCTCTGTCTCCTCAAGCTCAATCAGCTCTGCCAGCGGGGGATGAGGGCAGCCTCCGCCGGGTTTGTCTCCTTCGAGTCCCAATCCTCTCCTGACACATGCTCTCAGGACATAAAAGCAGCGAAGACCTCAGGAGCAGCATGTCCCAGGACTCAGCTCTAAAGGGACAGACATTCCCCTTGGGTGCACAGCTGGGCAGAGGCTGCCGAATATGGAGCCCCAACTTTAGATGCCCTGAGCCTTTGACCTCCCCCACACAAGGGCTTTCTGAAGATGGCTCCTGGGCAGAGTAGAGTTAAGGGTTTTGTAGGAATCAAAGATCTGAATGTCAGGGGGCTACACAGGCCTGGAACCTGCAGGTCTTTGCTCTGGCACGCTCTGGAAACATTCATTAGTGGGCCTGTCTGTGACTGCCACGCTGTATGGTCACCTCCATTACATGCTGGACTGGCCTTGGCAGGTGTCTCTGAACATGAGAGGGAATTCTCGGCATGAAGGGGCTACTGTAATGTTATTCACTCCGCCTATGACCTTGGGCTATGTGCCCCAAAGGAGGCGGTGCTTCCTGCCATTGTACATAACCTCTTATAAGGAGTTGGAGAAGGGTCACATGCCCCTTCTCCCTGCTCCTGCCTGCGAGGTGGATTCACTCCAGGTCAGATCAGAGGGTGACTTCTGTCTATTCCATTCTGTATTCATGAGTGTATTTCCTCAATTCATCTTAATAAATCGTTACCCATTTAATAGACTCATGTGGATTGATCTTTATGGGCTACTGTGGAGCTAAGAGAGCTGTCCAGTTGAGACTTGGGACTTCCCTGCTTTCTCCAGGGAATAGCAATGTCTCCCTCGAGCTGGGAACCCACACCATCAGTAGTGGGGTGGTCACTACTGTTCACTGGGGGTCAAATGAGGCCTGCCTCAGGCAGCCAGAACCTCCTGGGGGTTGACATGTCTCTAACTCCAGTCAATAGTGTCCAAAAGAAAAAGTACCCGAGAGACCACAGGCTGGGGACAAGCTACTCCCATCCCCTAGTGGCAGGCTGAATGACAACCTGCCAGTCTGCCAGAGATGGCTACTGACCCAGTGGTGCCACCCACCACCCTCCTGTGCATATAGAGAAACTGAGGCCCAGGGTAAAGGTCTCCCTGAGATTCAGAGGTCAAGCTCTGACTTACTCCGCCAGCACATTTCAGTAGGAAGAGCCACCTTATGGCAGCCAGAGCACCTGACCTTGCTCTGTCTGGAGGTACCTGGGTGCTGAGGGCAGATGAGGTAGTTGGGAGGTGGGCGTGTGTGACCAAGGCAGGGCAGCAGGGGTCTGTGGGGGCAGGTGCTGCACAAGTGCCTTCAGTACGCACCGTCTTCCCCAGGTGAAGCCTAGTTACACAGACAGCTGCATCCGCTGAGCGCACACTGGGGAGGAGTGTGGTAGATATCGGCTCAAGGGTGACCAGCATTTGCTTCTTTTCCAGAGGACCTCAGTTCAGTTCCAGCACCCAGCTAAAAACCATCTCTAACTCTAACTCCAGGGGATCACACACTCTTTTGACCTCTACAGGCACTCCACATACACACACACACACACACACACACACACACACACACACACCAATAAACCTTATTTAAAAAAGAAAATAACTGGTTTGGGCTGGAGCTCAGTGCTAGAATATTCACCTGGTGTGTGTGGAGCCCTGGGCTCAATCTCCAACACTAAAATAATAAGCTTGACTTATTATTGAAAAGCATGATGCATATATAAAAACTGAGTGTTACTGTGTGTCAGTCATGATGCTCGCATCAAAGCCACTTCATTTCTGTGTCATTTCCCTCAATCTCTGGTGTCCCCCAGCCTGGTCTCGAAAAGCTTGCTTGCATGCCTGTGCCCACAGAACTGTCCAGGACATCTCCCTGCTGAGCCTGGCTCACCTCTCCAAGACATTGTCCCTGTCTGTCCGAACAGCAGCTTGCCACAGGCTAAGTGCCACAGCAGGCTGAAGCAACACTACCCACAACGCCAAGTGTCTCTGCAGGGGCTTGTTAGAGTACGAGATCTGTCTTAGCTGGAGGTCAAAATTCCAATTGTAATTTCCCATTAAGAAAGAGCACAGCTGGGCGGTGGTGGCGCACACCGTTAATCCCAGCACTCTGGAGGCAGAGCTAGGCGGATCTCTGTGAGTTCGAGGCCAGCCTGGTCTACAGAGCGAGATCCAGGACAGGCACCAAAACTACACAGAGAAACCCTGTCTCGAAAAACCAAAAAAGAAAAAAAAAAAAAAAAAGAAAAAAGAAAAAAAAAAAAAAAAGAAAGAAAGAGCACTTGTTACTTCTGCAAAGTACCCAGGTTCAATCCCTAGGATCCACATGGCAGCCCACAACCATCTGAAACTCCAGTTCCAGAAGGTCCAATGCTCTTTGCTGACCTCCGTGAATACGAGACACAACGTGGTGAAGACATACATACAGGCAAAACACACATATACATAAAACACAAACAAAAAAACCAATTCCACCAAGCAGGGAGGTGGCTCAGCAGTTAAGAGCTCTTGCTGCTCTTCCAGAGGACCCAAGTTCACTTCCCAGCTCACATATCAAGGGCTCACAACAGCCTGTGACTCCAGCTCCTAAGCCTCAGGCTTCTTCAAGCATCTGCACATACAAACACGCTGGCACACACATAATTAAAAATTAAGAGATGTCCATCAAACAGCTGGACATACATGGTGGTACGCATCTTTAAACCTGTGCACCTGTAATCCCGGAGGCTGGAGCTCAGGGTCATCCTTGGTTGAGCTGGAGGCCACCCTGGACTACACAACCTCTCCACCTTGCAAATAAATAAAAATGACAAAACCTATCAAACACAGATAGAAAAAGCTGATCCCAGGGTCCTGAGGAAAGCTTTGCCCAGAAGGTAGCAACCACCAGGAAGCCTGCAGTACGGCCTGTGGGTCCTCACTGGCATGTCTTTAGCTCTTGAAGGATGGGATTGTGCTGCCCTGCAGTCCCAGCTCCTGGCTGTCCTGGAACTCCTTCTGTAGACCAGGTTGGCCTTGAACTCACAGGCTTGTATCAGTGCCACCCAGCCCTCAGCTGGGAGTCTTCTGGCTGGGTAAGCAGTCCCAGAGAGTGGTCCTGTCCACCTTCCTGTTAGCACAAGCAAGTCTGACTGTCCTATAGAACCTGAAGTTGTGTGGTTCAGGCTTCAACTCACCATGGACCCTGTCTCAAATCACTGACAGGGCACACCACTGAAGATGGTAGGCTCCCCTCTCTTCTTCTCATTCACCCCTGTACCCTCACCGGGCTAGGGAGGACAGGAACAGTGACAGCCTTATTTGAGGCCTAGCCCTTACCTGGGGTAGAACGTGGCAGCAGCTGTTCCACAGATGTTTTGAAGGACCCATAGCTGTTTTTAGTGAGCTGCTAGGACGAGGGTCTGCGACTGTGACCCCAAACCCCTCTGCCTCTGAAGCCAAGACTTCACACAAGGTGCACCAGGTGGCTCTGCCCTTTGTGTCCAACTCCTGCTGCCTGCAAGTTCTGGGGCAGTGAGATCACCCACAGGAGGGTCTGTACACACACTGATGGGGTCTTCTCCTGCATGCTACAGCTTCTGGAGCAGTGAGATCACCCACAGGAGGGTCTGGACACACTGATGGGGTCTTCTCCTGCTGCCTCCAAGTTCTGGAGCAGTGAGATCACCCACAGGAGGGTCTGGACACACTGATGGGGTCTTCTCCTGCATGCTACAGCTTCTGGGGCAGTGAGATCATCCACAGGAGGGTCTGTGCACACACTGGAGTCTCCTGCATGCTACAGCTTCTGGCCCTCTCCATCACCGATCTGCTGAGACCTTGGCCAATCCCTGGCTCCCAGCTACTCTGGCTTCCTCTACTGAACTTCGATCCTTATCAGTGTACCAGGGACTGGGCTGATGCCGACTCGCCTGGGAGCCTCTGCTCAGGGTGCTTCGGGGAGTGGGAAACCAGATGCCCAGGTCCCTCAGGTTAGAAGGTAGAGATGGGGTTACCACTGAACCTAGACCTGAGTAACGAGAAATACCAAGCCAATATACCCACACTCCCAACTTCACCCCTCCCTAGTTGAGGCATCCACAGGCTTTGGAAACAAGACCTGTACCCTCTATGCAGGTCACTCTGATAGGCCTCTGGTGGGCATGTTCTGGGACAGCATCACCTACCCTACTGCCTTTCTGGCCTGTTAGGTCCAGGTTTGGAAGGTTCTGGAAGCTCAACTCCTACCATCCCTGCATCCAAGTGAAATCCAAATAAAAACAGCAAATACCCGCCCTTGCCTCTCCACGTCTGCTCGCCAGGGTGGTTATGGGGTAGGAGGCTAGGTACCCTCAGTGGGTTCCTTGGTGGCAGATCATCTAATCCTAGACCCTTCTTTATATAGGCAGGGAAACTGAGGCCCATATGAGCATGCCCAATGGTCAAAGCTGAGACCACCACACCAGAGCGCCAAACACATACTCTAGTCTTCTCTATGGGCCAGAAGCTGCCAAAACTCCCAAGACAGCAGCCACCAAGGTCAAGGCCTGTTCTAGGCCTCTGTCTTCCCAGCTTGGAGGCCAAGTCCTTGTTTAATTCAAGGAAGACACTTTGGGTGTCCCAGGCTCAAGTTCTTTCTAGAAGCAAGGTTGATAAAGACTGGAGGGTGAGGCTGTTTTGTGCAGTACCTCTGCTTGTGAACTTTCTTTGTGAGGAACAGAAGACCCAGCAGGTACCTTGCTGTTCTGGGCCTCAGGCCCTGAACCTATAACACGTTCCACTTGGCACAAAGGACATTGCCACCTTATCTCCCTGGCCAGCTCAGCCTTCCTGCCTTCCCCCAGGTCCTTGGGCCTTGATGTTCTTCTGAAAGGACCAACCTTCCCTTCACCCTCCCAGAGTCTTCACCATGCCTAGTCACTTTGGTGGGTCAAGGGTACATCTACCTTCCCACATAGAGGTGGTCTCAAACATCTTTGTAGACTGCTTCTCATTTTTTAAATTTTATTAAATGTAGACTATTAGTCAAATGATTGGAAAAATCAATAGTGAAAAATAGTTCTTTAGGGTTTTTTCTTGGTGCAGAGGTGCACACCACTCTGTACTTGCCTGTCACAGGGAGCCCTGGGGATGGGGGCCTGTGTGTCTCCACCCCGGCCCCAGCCTGGTGATCAGCAGTCACAGTGCACTCTTATCCAGCTCCTCTGAGGAGGCATCCCACACCCTGCCTTGCTATAAATATGTACAAATCCCTGGACAGTTGAGGGCACCAGGCCCAAGGCAGAGCTGGGGTTACCTGTCCCCACACCTGCAGGATCTCCACTTTCAAGACAGACGCTTGGTAGACCTTCACCGCCCACTCCCCAGCCTCCATACCCTAGCCCTCTGCTCTCAGGCAGCAGCCAGCTGGCCTAGGACACGGCGGAACTGCTGAGTGCTGTGGCCCAGCTCCTTGACCCTGTCTACCATGTCCTGAGCAGCAGAGGGCGATGGATACTGCAAGGCAGCGGCCTTGGTGGTGGCCACAATGCCACGCAGGAGGTCACACAGCAGGTTGCTATAGTGAGTCACCTGGCTGCGCACATCCGCTGCCTTTGCCTGCCGTGACAGTGTGTCCCCAATGAACACCAGCTTATGTGCGCTGAGGATGACAAACTTGCTGTGTGCCACAAAGATCTTGGGGGGCTGGTTGGTGGCCACCGCCGTGAAGAAGGCGTCTACTGCATCTGTCAGTGTGGTCAGGTTGGCCTCGCACTGCTCCAAGTAGAAGAGCAGCAGCTGTCGGTCCGAGGGCCCCAGGGCCCCTGTCCGCCCTGGCACCAGGGGCTGGGCTGGTGTCCAGTTGGCCAGGTCGTGGTCTATGGGACGAGACACCTCCTGCTCCAGTCGCTCAAACTGTTTCAGCTGTGGAAGGCAGGACACGGTTAGGCTCTTGGCTGACGGACATGTGCAAACATTTGTGCCCCATCGAGCACTGCCCACCACAGGAAAGCAAACCACCAGTGTCAAGGACAGCATTCCTAGCTGAGGACATGCAGGGGTTCACGGGAAAGGTAACGTGCACACCAGCTTCTTGAGACGGCACCATGGCCACACGTGTATTTCTATTTCAACTACTAGTGTTGGGGACGGGTTATTTTGCCACATATCCTGGCTGGCCTCAAACTTAGGATCCTTCTGCCTCTGTCTCCTGAGTGCTGGAATTTCATTATCAACATGGATTTCCTTTCCTGTTTTACATGCCACACACTTCCCAAGCAGTTCACACTGCTCATTTACCACCGACACCACACCTGTGAGGCAGCTACCAACTATGAACCCCACTTGGTATCGGGGTAACCAGTGAAAAGCCCAGCTCAGGGTGGGGTCATCTGTCCCTTGCCATCCTTTTCTATGCCCAGAGAAGGGGTAGTGAGAGAAGTTTTCATATTTACTTTGTGTTATTATCTTCACAATCAAAACTGAATGTCTTTAGTGTTTTTCAAAAATACTTTCTTATCCTGAGAAATGATTCAAAATATGAAGAAAACTGTGGCTAAACACAGCACTATTATTTATAAGGAAAACGATACAATGTAAACATTCAACAATAGACATGTGGCCTATAAAAAGGAGTTAGGGCCAGTGTTGAAGGCTGAGGAATTCTGCAGACAGAGGCAGAGTGTGACTGCTCACAAGTGTTATCTCGGGCAGGCACAGGGAGGCACAGCTTGAGAGGAGCTGGCTGGGGGGAAGCAGCCTGTCCCCGCTTCTGTAACGCCTCTGGCTGCCAGTGCCTCCTAACCCGACACTGTGCTCTCTACAATGTCCTCGTTACTCTGACAGTAACTTCATTTGTGTCTTATGCCTGTGATTGTCAACTGCTACGGTCACAGCTACTCAGGAGGCGGCCGTGGGAGGGTCAGCTGAGCTCAGGGGGAGTTCGAGATGAGGCTGGGCAACACAGTGAGATTGCCATCTCAAATTAGTTAGCCAGAAGACAGTGATGGCCACAATGCTGGACACTGACTGGCTGGGTAGAGGGCAAGCAGGGCTCTATCCCTGGGGGTCTCACTGTGAGGTGAGGACGGGAAGCCTCACCTGCTGCAGCTCTAGCTGGCCTTTTCCCTGCCGAATGATGTTGCCCTTTTCCAGCAGCTCCTTCTGGGTCTTCTCAAATTCCTCCTTCCCCTGGGGGGAAGAGACAAGGCCTGCACTGAGAAGTCACTTCTGGGACAGAGGCACCAGCAGGTCCCGTGGGTGCAGGGGCCAGGGAACCACCAGGTGGCAGTGCAGGTACACCAGGCCCAGGAAGAGGCAGCCCCTACAGGAAGGGGCTCGCACACAGGAGGGTAGCCTTGCAGTGGCTGCACTCACTCCCCACGGCCATGGCCTCCTAGAATGGCTCCCACACCAAGAATCAAATCCAAATCTTCCCCTTGGCCTACAAATGACATGGCATGCAGGTGTCTTCTCAGAGCCCCATTCTCCTCCCACCTCCCCATTCCCCTTGTCCTACACCCTCTAGACACCAGCGTCTGTCTCCTCAGAATGTCTCCACAGCATGGAGCCAAATCTACGGCCACGAGGGATGCCCACCTCCAAGTGTTCTGGAGCCATCCTGATTGGCATTTCAAGCTCCAAGGACATAGCTAACGGGACAAAATACGGGGAGGGCACTAGGATTCACCAGTGACCATTCCTGGAGCCCGAATCTCCCTTTGACCACAAGATCTACGTGTGGGATGAGAAGGCAAGGGAGGGTCCCTGAAACAACAGTGGCATGGTCAGAGCTCTTGGGCCTGGCAGGGTGAGCACCCACCTGCAGGTGGACATAGTCATAATCCTCCATCCAGCCCCCTTCACTGTTCTCATACTGCCCATCTGGAGAGTCCTGGGAGGTGAACTTGGGGGGTGAGGGTAGAGGGCGTGACTGGATGCTGCTGGCTTTGTCAGTGGGGTTGGGGTGCAGGGAGCTGCCTCCCTCAGGCCCTGGGCCAGGGGCTTTGGTCCGTCTGAAAAGTAGCGAGGCATTGCCGTGCAAAAAGGAGGCCAGCTGCTTGGCATCCTCGGGCACGGCCCGTGAGCAGGCCACCAGGCGGTCCAGGTCTTCAAGGGTGAATCCTGGGCTTCCCCGGCCACTGTCAAGGACTTGACCATGGACCACCAGTGTCTGGTACACATCCTCCATCTTCTGTAACTGCCGGCTAAGCTTGGCGTGCAAGGTGCGGTCAGAAGTGTGGGTGGCATTGCTCACAGCACTGCGGGCAAACTCCAGGAGCTCATGGACTGCCCCATGGACTGCAGCCACTGCAGCTTTCAGGTCCTGCACGGGAGGTTCCTGGGGCTCGGAGGTGCTACGCCAGCCCCCAGGCCCACTGGCACTGCCCACCAGGTCCAGAAGGTGGGCTACGGTGGTGCTCACACCCTGCTGCAGCCGAGCCAGGGACTCCACAGCAACCTCCAGCTCCAGGGGCTCCCGGCCTGGCACCACTACCTCCAAGGAAGATGCCGATTGGCTGCTGCGTGTGCTGCCTGTGCTGGAGGCCGACAGGCGCTTGCCATCTGTTGGGGCCTCTCGTTCAGCTGGTGGGGGCACAGCATAAACACCATCATCAATCACACTCCCATCAGCCACCTCCGGAGGGAGTGCCCGCTCACGAGGCACATCATACAACGTTCCGGGGCCAGGCCGCCTCAAACCAGGGGGCACATCATAGAGGTCAGGAGCAGGGGGTGGCACATCATATACGTCCTCGGCTGGTGGGGAGTCTGGAGGAGGTGCAGCGAGGATCAATGGGTGTCGGGTCGGGTCAAAGGGCTTGGGCTTGGCGAAGGCAGGAGGTACATCATAGGTCTCCTCTCGCTGCAGTGGGCCATCGGGCACATCCTTGGTCACGGAAGGAGGAACATCATACACCTAGGGGACCAAGTGGTGGTTAAGGCTGTTGTCCATCTGCCTAGCCCTGGAGCTCAAGCTCAGCCACACAGACCCAGCTGATATACACATCCAGCATGATTCTTAGCTATGATGACTATGCCAAGAGACTAGCCCTGGGTCTGGCTGACTAATTTTCTGTGCCTGGTTATTCATGTATAAGATGGGGAACTCCCTCCCAATATAAGGGCTACATATGTGTTCAGTACGCAACACAGGTGTGTTCTTACTGCAGACAAACAGGAGAGACTTGCTACCATACTGCCAATGCTGCCTGGATCATCCTTACTACAATCACCCAATGTCACTGTCATTGGTGGACTTTCTATTCTGTATCAAGCACTTGGCTGCTAAACTCCTGTTGGCTCTCAAGACAATTCTGTATGATTATCAGTCCCCTTTTATATTCCAAGTGTCCTGGTTTGGAAGGCAGATTTTGTCGTGTCCTTGCTGATACCTCTCAGAGCACACATGAGAAGACCTGGCAGTGGGCCATTTTCTGAGGTTCAGAAGGACATTTAGTTTTGTTTTTTTCCCTGGAGACAGGGTTTCTCTGTAGCTTTGGAGCCTGTCCTGGAACTCATTCTGTAGATCAGGCTGGCCTCAAACTCACAGAGATCTCCCTGTCTCTGCCTTCCGAGTGCTGGGATTAAAGGTGTGCACCACCACCACCTGGCTAGTTTCTTTCTTTCTAATTAATTTACTATTTTTTTTTAAATGTGTATGGATGTTTTGTCTGCATGTATGTCTGTGCACCACATGCATGTCTGGTGCCAAGAGGTCAGAAAGGGATGTTGGATCACCTGGGACTGCCAGACACTGCATGGATGCTGAGAACTGACCTTGGGTCCTCGGGAAGAGCAGCCAGTGCCTTGACCACTGAACCACCTCTACAGCCTGGGCATTCAGATTATATTTGTCCCCAGATCCAGTAAGGACAGAGCCAGGGTCTGCAGACAGCAGTCAAGCCCAGCGCACATATCGTCCATGCTTTCACTACCTTTAGAGGCCTCCTGGGCTGCAGCATTTTGCCGACTGCTTACCGAATGATGGTTGGATGGTGGCAGGCCTTTCTCCACACTCGGAGGCACATCATACACGTCCATCAACGGGTCTCTACCGTTGGGGCCCTTGACTGCCATGGGAGGTGTGTCATACACCTGGAGGGCACAGGACAGGCTGCAGTGACTACGACTGTCAGGGACACCTGTTTAATGGGAGAGTGCAAGTCCCCAGAAACCTGCCTTGGGCACCTGGGCTGTGGCTGCTGTGCTACCCAGGCCCTGGCTAGGCTGAGAAAATGCAGCTCCCACAGAAAAGCCCAGTCCTCGTCCTCTCCCATGCCTCCGATCCCCAACACTTACCTCCTGGCCATACTGGCTGGGAAGCAGTCCTCGAACAGGGGGCACATCATAGATGTCCTGAGGACCTGGAGCTAGGAGGTGGCGTGGGGTGTCATACTCATCCTGCTCTGTCTGGGAGGTCTCGTATACATAGCCCTGTCCCACTCGAGTAGGTACCACCACCTGGGAACAAACAGCTGGTTGCACCACTGGCCCTTGAAGCTAGCCCCCGTGATCTAGCCATAGGCCCACAGGAGACTACACTGAGAGGGAGGCAAGGCACACAAAGGTAGTGCTGGGTTCTGCAAGGCGGGCTTGGAGGCGTTGCTTCTCATTCCCTATGTTCTCCCTTTCTAGAGTGAAATGCAGAGCTTGGGAAGTAGTTATCAGACCCCTAGGTTTTGTTCAGAGCTGCCTGGTTCTGAGCCATGAAACAAAGTCTACAGCTGGATGACCCAGTAGATTCCACAGAGTAGGGTGTGTGTATGGTTACACACAGAAGACAAGATGGGGCAGGAAGGGTAAAGGCCTAGCTCCAGAGGCAATGCCAGTGGGCAGGGGGCCAGCCTGCACTGGTCCCGGGCACAGCAGGACCAGAGGCCCCATGTAAGGTTCCCTGTGCCATTCCTGTTGACACCTCTCAGCTGCCCCGCCCCACGAAGTTCTGCTCAGCAAGAGAGCGACCTGATCATAGGACCACCGTCATTTCCAGACTCTGGAGCAGAAGATGTAGCCTGGAAAGGCAGCAAACAACCCTCCCTTAGTAGGACTAAGTAACAGTAGGACTACCGAGCATAATGACCTCAGAGCTAACTCTTGAGCAGACACACAGGGCTAGGATGTAAGATCAGCTACATGGCAAAGGAATTCTAACTGGAACCACTGTAGCCACACCCATAAGCTGCCTTGCCCACCTGAAAGGGTAAGGCCTTAGTGGGAGTCACTGGTCAGAGGGAACCAGCCCCTTCTTTCCCAGGGCCCTGACCCTGGATCCAAGGCAGTGGGCCACAGCATCAAAGCTGTGGCTCTGTATGGAGGGTAGGCAGGGGTTGGGGGTATACTCTGGGATGCTTATACACTATCCCCAGGACCATGCTGTCCCCTCACAGCAGCACTCAGCCTGGGAGGGATGGAAGTGTGCCAGACAGCCTCCCTTCTACAAGATTCTCCAGCCAGGCTCAGGGTAACCTCCCCCATGGGGCTCCCTGTTCAGCCTTCTCCACAGAAAGGCCTTTTGTTTTCTAATCAAAGGGGATGTCTGGGACAGGATTGAATCAGGGCCTCCACACACATACCCTGCCTCCTTCAGGCTCAACACTCTAGAATCCAAACCAAGCTTTAGCAGGCATGTACCAACATTATCCCCCAACCCCCCTGACCCCCTGCAGGACACAGGGGCACCCAGCGGACCCAGACCTGAAAACCTCCCAGGCAGCACATCTGAGCTAGGCAGTTGATATTCAGTCCAGCTGGGCTTCTGGGCTGCTTCTAGCAGACAGCCTGGCAGGTTGGTGTGTGCCACTGTAGGGCTGCAGGGTCTCCTCTGTGGGGTGTCCCCACCCACCAATAACAGGGCCTGGGGGCGGAGTTGCAGCTGCCTCTCCAGACTCATCTCCCTGCTTAGGCCCCAGACTTGAGTCTCCTCCAGGGCTATTTTTAGATGTTGGAACCTGCCCATGGCAGAGCAGACTGGGGCTGAAGGGACGTGGCAGGTTAGACAGGCCTGTGGCAAGGCCTGAGGCTTCTTTAGGCCAAGGCCTCCTAGGTGTGAATTCAAACCCAAAAGGGGCAGATAGTGAACTCTTCAGACAGAGGCAGGCCAGGTCTCAGTACAGAGCATCTCTGCTTTGACAGCACCCATCTGGGCCTCATGTAGACAGGGCTGTAAGCACAGGCCAGAGGGTCTCACTGCCAGACCCCTAGAGGTCGGTCCTAGGACTAAAGGGCAGGGCAGCACCTATTCCTACACCTCAGTCAGGTTGACAGTAAGCAGCCATATCGGCTAGTGAATATTTTTGTTAGGAAAACAGCACTAGAGAAAGCAGGAGAAAGAAGCTCATCAGGGAAATGGATTCATCAGAGAATGCTGAGCTGCTAATCATAGGCTAACTGCTCTGCACCTGATGCCCCATTAGCAGGCCCTGGAGACAGACAGACACACACATCCAGGCTTTTGGGGAGGGCTGTTGTTTTTCTCTCTGTCCTGTACTCCCCACAGGTTTCAGGGAAAAGGGAGATGAGCCCAGAAGCATACCCCAGCCTGTCAGTCCTAAATGGGGACGAAACTTCTAGAGTAACCCTGGCTCTACAGGGACCAAGGCAGGGATCCAAGTAGCAGGAGTCAAGTAGGAGGAACAGAGACAAGAGGAGTCTCTCTTGGCTGTTCATTCTGTTGGGGCCCCACCTCTCCAGACAGCTTGGCTGCTGATCTTTCCCCCTGCAAAATGGACAACATCCCACCAGCCTAGGCCAGCTGTTGGTTTGGGTGCTTACAGTCTAGCCCTCCTCTCATTAAGATGTTGCTTTTCCTTTTTTGGGAATGGAGGACCACAGGAATACTATGGGGCCAGACAGGTGCCTACTTTGCTGAGCATACCATCACCTTTTACTGGCCAGGAGTCTGCTTCCAGACTTAGTTCACATGCGTTCCCCACCCCTGGCAAGTTGTAGTTCCTGACCCAGGAATGAGCCTTCAAAAGTGGCCTTGCACAGCCAGATGCCTTCCCCTGGGGTCCCACCTGCACGTTTACAGCCTCTGTGCTCATGCCTAGCCAGAGGACCCTGGATACTCCTGACCTTGCTTTCTCCAGCCACACACCAGATGGCCACTGCTGCAGGGCTCCACACTCTCCTGGCCCCACCCTTCTCACTTCCTCCCACAGGTACTACACGCTACGGCACTACCTCCTCAGTCCTGCAACAAGGAGTCTTAGTTTCACACACCAAAGGGGGAGCCCTAGAGGCCTCTGAAAGCAAGACCGGAAATGTAGGCACAAATATGTACCCTAGGAGTTTACCACCATGCTCTTTGTAGTAAAATCAAATCCCATGGTATACAGAGACATAAATTAAGAAATAAAAATATATTTTAAAAGAGTGGTGGGAGTGGGGGCCCTGAGAGATGGTTCAGAGGTTAAAAGTGCTTGCTGTTCTTGCAGAAGACCCGAGTGTGGTTCCCAGCACCACATCAGGCAGCTCACAACTCCTGTAACCTCAGTTCTCCTCTAACCTCCACAGACACGTGACACAGACAGACAGACAGACAGAATACAAATCTCCAGGTGTGCCGGGCGGTGGTGGCGCACACGCCTTTAATCCCAGCACTCGGGAGGCAGAGCCAGGCAGATCTCTGTGAGTTCGAGGCCAGCCTGGGCTACCAAGTGAGTTCCAGGAGAGGCGCAAAGCTACACAGAGAAACCCTGTCTCGAAAAAACCAAAAAGAATCTCCAGGTGAGGCTACAACACAGAAACAAAACTCAGGCAGCTACTCCCATCAGTCTTGGGAAGAGATTGAATGACCAAGAAAATGCTTTTGGAATCTTGTAATGGATTTACAACTTCAAAATGCAAAAGTAACATGCATATGATCACAGACTTAGGAGGCTGAAGCAGGAGGATTGTGGGTTCAAGGCCAGTGGAGGATATAGGATGTAATGAGGTCCAAGCCACCTGAAAGATAGAGTAAGTCTGCCTAAAACAAAAAAAAGGACATGTACAGATCTGTAAAAGACAAACAGAGAAGATGCTAGATGAACTACGCCAATGTTTCTCAGTGATTATTCCTTGACTGAGGGCTTATCCCTAGACTTTCTCATACATTATGCATTGTCTATGGCAAACAAGCATTTCTCTCATGTTAAGATAAAAACAGAGGCAATGGCCGCCCAGCTCAGGAATGACAAGGCTTCTCAGGCTTCCTAGGCTCTCAGTCAGGTCACAGTCTTGGAACAGCTCCACCAATGGCTGAGGCAGAAAAGGACACAGCTAGTGAGCCTCTACGTGAGTGAGGGAAGGTGTCTTGACTTCTCCCTTTGGGCTTCCTCCTCCAGCCTAGATGAACAGTTGTCCCAGGATAAGCTTTACTGCAAGGACAGGAGGTGAAGAACTGACTGGGGGCGAGTATGAAATGTGTGCATGTACACTGTATGTGTGGTGAGTGCACGTGGAGGGATGGAGCCTGGCCTGTCTCAAGGCTCACTGAACAGGCACTTTTCCCAATTCTCCAGACAGCCAGCCACTCACGCACACATGCACACACACATGCATACACACATGCACACACGCATGCACGCAGGCTTCTATTACCTGACTAAAAGAGGCAGGAAGTGTAGGAAGTGGGGTCCAGTGACTCAGGGACCCTTGGTGGTCAGGTTGTGGGCCAGTGTCTAAGAAATCTCATCCTATGCAGGCCTGTGACTCCTAGTCAGGCCACTGGATGCCAAGCTTCTCTTTGGGCAGGGATGGGGTGACACTACCTACTTTCTAGGTGGTACCAATTAGGTTCTTGGCACCGGGTGGCTTTAAAGACAGAGGCTCTGTGCCATGGCTGAGCATGCATCTGGCCAATGTCTCACTAGACACAGCACAGACATAAGATGACTCTGGACCAGACGTGATCAGAACACGAAACTGACTTAGCTGGGCTTACGCTGTGTTCTCGTTCTCTCCCTCCCTCCCCCTCCCTCTTTTTTTTTTTTTTTTTTTTTTTTTGAGACAGGGTTTCTCTGTGTAGCCCTGGCTGTCCTGGAACTCACTCTATAGACCAGGCTGGCCTTGAACTCAGACTTGCCTGACTCTGCCTGCTGAGTGCTATGATTATAGGAGTGCACCACCACTGCCTGGCTTATGCTGTTCTCTTGAGGGCTGCTGTGCCCACCACAGTTGGCTGTTTCCACCAGGCCACCACCTGCCTAGCTATTAAGGCCTTCTAGTGGACAGTAGATGAAGGTATGGAGGAGATGTGGGAAGCTGGACATGGCAACTCTATCCTCAATATTCGGAGGACAAGTCCAGAAACTCCATTCCCTAGGTCTTTTTGCTTTGTTTTTTGAGACAGGGTCTCACTATGTAGCTCTCTGGCTATCCTGGAACTCACTCTGTAGCCCAGGCTGGCCTCAAACTCAGGAGATCCATCTGCCTCTGCCTCCTGTGTGCTGGGATTAAAGGCATGAGCTTTGATACAGGAAAACAGGCCAAAATGAATGCAAGGAAAAGTGGCTCCTGATTGAGTGTGAAACCAGGGAGCCTCTCCTTCTACTTCAGTCCTGCTTATTCCATGGGCAGAGGGTCAGAAAGCAGCATGGAGAAACTGAGGGCCCAGACACAGCCTAGAGCCCAGAGGCCCTGCCTCATAGAGATGGAATGTCTGTGGAGTCAGGAACAACTAAATGTGCTAGGTCTCCACCAGAGATGACTGCTGAAGGACTGGTGTGAGCCCCTAAGCACAAGGTAGCTTCCCTCACCCTCATGGGGGCCCAGAAGGCCACAGGGGCCAGTGACTGGACTGAGAGTCCTTCAGGAGCTCTGTTCCTTCTTCCTTAGAGAAGTCCCTTCAGTGACATACTCAGCTACCTGATGAGGCTCACTGCCTAGCCTCCCAAGCAGCTGGATGGGCAAAGGTCAACAAGCAATGTAAGTAACCTCCAAAAAAGCTCCTTAGGAAATGTGTAGTCTCTGTTCCCTCCCCTCTTCCTGTTGGCAAAAGGGCAGACCCACTGGTTGGATCTCAAGTAGCCCTATGATGGTTCTGGCCTGCTTGCCTCCAGATGCAATTTTAAGAAGAGACATGGAACTCTTGCCATTTCTCCCCTCTGTCTTGTCACTCTAAGCCTTGCAACCTCATTTTCTGGCCCACAGGCTTTATGCTTTGCTGTACTTTCCACTTGGGCCAGAATAAACTGACCAACATGAACTGCGCAGGTACAGCTTGGGTATCAAGCAGGCCCCTGAGGCTGTCCCTGGCCTGCTGCTCACTTGGAATACAGGACACGTCTCCATACCTCTAGACCTGCCACAGGCTGTAACCTGTGGTTAACATTTTCCAATTCAGGCAGCTTGCTGTAGACCTCCTCATCCACCATGGCCAGCTCAAGGTCCCTTCTTCAGACTAATATATACGTTTATCCAGTTACCTCCCTCCTTGACTTCAGACTAAATACATAGAGACACTGCAGTGTGGGTACTCTGGTGACCAGGCCCTGTTAGGCCCACAAACCAGGGCCTAGGCTAACCCAATAGGGCTTTGCTGTGCCAAGTTGGCCTTACCTTTGCCGGGGGCTTTGTTCCCTCCCAGCTGCGGGTGTCCATAGATGGAGGGACTTGGTAGATGTCATGCCCTATGCCAGCGGAAGGTGGCACCTGGTAGATGTCCTGGGCTGGACTTCCAGGCCCTGGGGGCACCTGGTAAAGGTCTGTGGCTGGGCTGGGAAATGAGTGATGAGGTGTCTGCTTTGAGAATGTGGATATCTGTTTGGCTGGGGGTGACTGGAACTGTGGGTTGGGCCCAGGGGATTGGTAGAGACCTTGCTGAGCCTTGCTGGGAGTGGGTACCAGGTACACACTGTCAGGCTGGGGCTGGTATGCAGTGGGGAGCATGGGACTGTACTGGGAAGCCGGGGGTACCGGGGTATGGACACTCTGAGGGAGGTTGGGCTGGGGCTGGGGTGGAGTGGCAGGTGGGCCTGGTCCAGGCCCTGCTGGCTTCTTGTCATACATGCCAACCAGGATCTTGAGGCGGTTACCAGGGACAATGCCCTGGCGCCCATGCAGCGAGCAGAGCCACCAGCCATCCAGGCCCTGTGTGTCCCGCTCCAGCACGGTCATGATGTCACCCTTTCGGAAGGAGAGCTCATCCGGGGACTCAGCTACGTTGTCATAGAGGGCTTTGGCCAGCACGTTCTGGGGAGAGAAGACATAGGTGGACATGAAGGCAGGAAGATAGGCACAGAACTCACCCAGCTCCCACCTATTCCAGAATCAGTAAGTACCCAGCTTTAACTTCCAAAAAAAGACTTAGTCACATCTGAAAATAGCAGGGGGTCTTTGCCCTCACTGCTTCTGCCTGCCCCCCAGCAGCAAAGTGGAGCTGACCCCAGTCTATCTTTTAGCTAAGCTAGGGCCCTCAAGACCTCGACGGCGGCAGCTGCTACCAGCTGCCATCAACACTCCCGAGATGGCTCTTTTCATGTGACTAAAAACCATTCCTGGGTCTGGAAAGACGGCTCAGCAGTTAAAGGGAGTTTCCTGCTATTGCAGAAGAACTGAGTTTTGTCTCTATCAATGATATTGGGTAGCTCACAACCTAGATCCAGGGGACCCAATGCTCTCCTCTGTACTCTGTAGGTACCTGTACTCACTTGTGCGTATATACAGACACAGAGACACCACATATAATTAAAAATAATAAAATCTTTTCCAAGTTCCTTAAGTCATGTGACAGTCTGTATCAGAAAAGTTAAGGATAATGACAATAAAGCCACTAAGTTACCAAAGGATAGTTCAGTAGAGTTCAGAAACTGATTTGAAACAGTTTCTTAAGATAGAAACACTGGGGGGGGGGGGGGGGGGCGAGGATTTTCCCAAGTTCACCTACCAAAAAGCCAGTAATCAATGGAGAAACTTAAAAAACTGCCCCTTAAGCTCAGAAGAAAGTAAGATGTTCTCCCCGTTCTAGCTCCAAGGTTCAGACCCTGTGTCCAGGGCATTGCAATTCTCCAAGAGGAAGAAATTGATGGGGTGAGGGAGGACCATGCACATCACAGGGGGACAAAATGGTCATCCTCCGCAGACCACATGATCATCTTTGTAAAGGTATTCCAAGTAGAAGAATCAGCAATTGATGAAAACGTCACAGCAAAGACAGACCAACAGGAGTTTTCTGCAAACTCGCCACACACACCTTGCACAAGACTGGAGAGGACAAAATGTTTTTACTCAAGTAAACACTTGAACAGAAGGAAAAATGTGCCAAGTTCCCAGTGAGATGACCTTAACACTGTACAATGTTCATTTGCCCATACTTTCTTAGTACAGCAGCCTGCCCATCATCATGGTTTCACTTTCTGTGGTTTCAGTTAGCTACGTATGGTCAACCATGGCCCAAAAATATTAAACGAGAAATTCTAGAAATAAATAATCCATAAGTTTTCAATTATCGGCCATTCTAAGAAGCATGATAAAATCTCTTACTAGTCTACTCCACCACCCTGGGACCAGCACATCCATCCTATCTGTGCTACTTTGCTTATTACCCAGGCTAGCAGATCCACTCAGCTACTGCAGGGCTTACTGTGTCTGAGTAAGCCCAACTGTGATGGCCCCAAAGCACATGCACACACATAATAATTCTTACATAATTCAAATTTGCCAAAGAGAAGCTATAAAGGTGCTTCTGCTAAGTGAAAATGTCAAAGTTAATAATTTATGGTTTTAGAGAGACCAATCACATACCTTTTATTATAACATATTAATTATTCTACTAATGTTATTAATCTCTTACCATAACACATTTATAAATTAGACTATTACAGATGAAAGTCAAGTACGGCAGAGCACGCCTTTAATCCCAGCACTTGGAAGGCAGAGGCAGGTGGATCTCTGTGAGTCTGAGGCCAGCCTGATCTACAGAGTGAGTTTCAGGCCAAACAGGGATATATGTTAAGAACCTATCTCAGACAAAAAGAAAAAACAAAACAAAACAAAATCTACTACTAGACATGTATTGGAGAAAAATATAGTATACAGAGTGTTTAATACTAACCTGAGCTGGGCGGTGGCAGTACATGCCTTTAAACCCAGCATTCAAGAGGCAGAGGCAGACAGATCTGTGAGTTTGAGGATAGCCTGGTCTACAGAGTGAGTTCCAGGACAGCCAAGGCTATACAGATAAACCCTGTCTCAAAAAACAAACAAACAAACAAACAAACAAAACTAATCTGAGGTTTGGAGCATCCATTGAGAGTCTTGAAATGCACCCCAGAGACTGAGGGGAGAATAATGTGAACTCAGTATAATTTAATTGTATCATAATAATTCATCATGATAAAAGTGCCATAAGGCTTTTTTTTTTTTTTTTTTTTTTTTTTTTTTTTTTTTTTTTTTTTTTTTTTTTTTGGGGGGTTTTCGAGACAGGGTTTCTCTGTGTAGCTTTGCGCCTTTCCTGGAACTCGCTTTGGAGACCAGGCTGGCCTTGAACTCACAGAGATCCGCCTGGCTCTGCCTCCCGAGTGCTGGGATTAAAGGCGTGCGCCACCACCGCCCGGCAGGCTTTTTTTTTTTTTTTTTAAAAGGAATTCTTTTACAATGAAATGGAGGCATAGAGGCCAATAAATAAACAAGCCACTTCTAAAAGGCACAGGCACTCTTTTCTAGACATGAGAACAACTCCAAGCAGGACAGGGATGGGACAGGACAAGGGCTGGGAAGCAGAGGGAAAAGGCTAAGACTCCACAGAGAGGAAGGCAGGAAACTCACTGTAAGAAGGCAGCCAATGTGGACACTGACCTTGGCATTACAGACTATCAATCAGGACTCAAATACAAATGGCCTAGTGCTGGGACAAGTAAAGTTAATAGGAATTTGGAGTTCATACAATTAAAAAGAAAAAGATGCCAGGTGGTGGTGGTGCACACCTTTTAGTCCCAGCACTCAGGAGGCAGAGGCAGGCAGATGTCTGTGAGTGTGAGACCAGCCTGGTCTACAGAGCTAGTTCCAGGACAGCTAGGGCTGTTGCACAGAGAAGCCTTGTCTCAAAAAACAAAAAACAAAAAACAAAAAAGGGTGCAAGACCAACAGAAAGCCCACAATATATAAAAAGGTCACCCAAGGGAAATTAAATGGATGCTTAGAGTTCCAGCAGGAAGAGACACGGAGGGATTATGCCACACGGTCCTGCAGGTGTCCTGGTATTTAAGGAAGTGGTGCAGGCAGGAGTATGCACAGGCTTTACTGATCTTAAGAGCACTCAGCACCAGGGTGCTTGCCTATCACATATGGGGCCCACCTGTATTGACCAAAGAGCAGTGAGAAGGTAAAAGTGAGGCAAGTCAGCCCTGCCCTCCTGAGTTAGAGTAAGAAACAAATGTGTTATGGGTCAGAACTTTAAAGCTATAAGCACCTACAAAGACAATGGTTCAGGGACAGATCCCAGGCACATTACTAATGTGGGTGCTTCTGGGGCTCCAGGAAGAAGCAAGAGGAAACCAGGAGCATCAAGCAAAGGGAGAGCAGCACCTCCCATCTTTACTGGAGCTCCCTCCTGTCATCTGTCACAGCTACTACAAGACCTGGGTACTATGTCCTTTCCATGTCACAGACACTCCCAGAACAGGAATCTGCACTTCATGTGGCCCAGAAGCCAAGTAGCCTGTGCTGGAGCCATGTGTCTTGAGGCAGGAGGACAAGAGTATAGGAAACAGGGAAGAAGGCACAGGAACCCGGCGGTGGCTCCAAGATGCCACTGTGACTTGAGCAGGCCTGCTGTCACTGCCTCCTTGCCCAGGAGCTGGGCTTAGAGATGGCAGAGGGCAGGACAAGGAAGGAGTCTGGGCTAGGTGTGGCTGGGACATCATCTGTCCTCCAAGAGCAGCAGAAGACTGTATGCTTCAGGAGGGCTGGTGGCAGAGCCTGACTAAGACCCCACTGGGCACTCAAGGTCAGATGCACTCTTCTGGCCTTCAACCAAACATCAATTCTGGGTGACCTACAAGGTCCCTCCTAAGACTCTGGGTCTGAAGACACAACAAAGATCTAGACTTGAAAATAGGACCTGGGCTCTGGCTACTTGCTGTGTGGCCTTGCCTACTGAAACTCAAGAGGTAGAACCACGCTCTGGCCAGGCTGCTGGTACACAACCTGCAATCCCAACACTTGAAAGGTGGAAGCAGAGAATCAGGAGTTCAAGGCCTGGGCTAGTGAAACCCTATCTCAGGAAATCAAAGCTACATCAACCAAACAACCAAAAACATCCCCACCCTCTGGACCTCACCTCCTTCATGGAACCAATTAGGAGCTGGAATTCAGGCGGCAGGAAGGGCCATACCCTAGGGACAGAATCCAGAGTGGGAGCTCAGGCTCTGAGGAGAGGAGTCCCAGGGAGCTACCTCTGATTTCTTTCTCAGGCCTGCCACACTGAGAAGTATCACCAGCTGGCATCTGTTTCTCCAGGACATCTTGAACTCTCCAGTCCCAGAAAAGGCAGGGGCAGAGGAGCTAGGAACCAAAAAGAACAAGTCCCAGGGAGAGACCAAGTAGGGAGGACGCCTAAGGAGGGCAGAGCCCTGAAACTGCCACAGTTCCTGTGCTCTGTCTACACCAGTTACAGAAGGTTTAAAGTGCACTGAATAAACTGGGCACTGAGTACACCAGTACTTCCACCACTCAGAAGGCTGAGGTAGGAAGAGACTGAGTTTTAGGTTACTTTGATCTATAGTGATATCCCCACCCCCTCCAAAAAAACTCCACAATAAAACATCATTTGCAATTTTAAAATGAGGTATCAGAATATCACTAAACATACTCAAGACAATAGGGGTGGACATTCTCTCATTTCCAGAATTTTTCAGTAAGTATTTCTTATTCTGAAGTTGAAAAAAACTGTTTGAAGGGAATCAACCAAAATTAAATATGTATGAAAATGTCATTAAAAAAAAATCCTGTTACTCTGAAAGCTAGGGTTTTTTTTTCCTTTTTCCTTTCTTTCTTTCTTTCTTTCTTTCTTTCTTTCTTTCTTTCTTTCTTTCTTTCTTTCTTTCTTTCTTTCTTTTTTTTAAGGGAAGGAACAAAAAACTTATCTAGGAAAGAAAACAGTGGGTCACATGCCAGGCTCTGGGTCAGGATGGACAGCCATAGTGGGTCCAGAGGCCAGAACCCCTGGAGGAGCAGGCCGGGATGGGAACTACCTTACAGCCCACCAGGCTCACAGTCCCATCCCCAAGCTGCAAACAAGAGAAGCGAATTTCCCAAATATGGTCTGCAGCCTGCCTCCGGGAATCACCAGGCCCACCCTCCCTCAGTGACCCCAGAACATCAAGCTGCCTGGCTGGGTCCCCTAGCCCCTGCCCTGGTGACCACAGGAAGTGCCAGCAGAGTGAGTCACAGGGAAATTCCCTCCAGCCAGTCAAAGGCGGGTGGAAGTGTAGACAGAAGGGCCTGCTCCTAAGTCCCTCACCTCTTAGGATTGCTGTGCAGGGAAGGCTCAGAGAGAGGCCCCACTGGGCGGGTCTGGGGACGCCAGGAGAGAGCTAAGGCAGGAGGCTAGAAGCATCTGTTGAAGGGAAGGTTCAGTAAACAAGCTAAGCAGAGAGGAACTGCAAAGCCCAGGTGAGCCGTTCGGGGGGTTCTGGCCTCCCAAATGCTAGCTCTACTTAAATAAAACACATACTCACTGAGTGCCTGCCAAGTACGCCTTGGCCAAGTAGGGTTGTAACTGTATAGTCAAGGGCAGCTGGAGCCGGCTGGGAAACACCTCATGGACTGGGCACGTGGCATCAAGAGCCTGGCACCAGGAGTTCCTCCGCCTGTGTCAGCTGGTGTGCTCTGGCCCGGAGCCCCTGTAGCAGCCTCTCTCCCGCCAACCCACGTCCTAAGCACTGCCAGTGCCTGACCCATCGACGACGGTTTCAGCCGGCCAAGCAAAGGCCCTCTCAGCCTCTCTGCCTCCCGAGTTATTACTCAAGGCCACATTGCTCCTTCCCTCTCTCAAGTCACTAGGCAACAGTTCAGCCCCAGACCAGCGTCCAGCTCTCCCTCCCACTGCTATGTGACCTTGGGTAAGTCCCTTCTCCCCGAAACACCAGACTGTCACAGCTACGATGACAAAGCTGGCTTCAGAAGACCCTACTTCTGTTTAACCAGATTACCCCGGCTCCTGCGCTTGCCAAACTCCTAAAGCAGTGGTTCTCCACATGTGGGTCCTAACTCCTTAGGGGGTCACATCAGATATTTATATTACGATTCATTAACAGTAGCAAAATTATAGTTACGAAGTAGCAACAATAATGTTACGGTTGGGGTCAGCACACCATGAGGAACTGTGTTAAAGGTCTGGTCGCAGCAGCAGAAGGTTGAGAACCACCGTCCTAAAAACAGCACATATCCACCTTCTTGAGGCCTGGTCAGCAAAGCTTACAACTGCAGTGGGCAGAAAGACATCCAGCAATAATTTGCCCTGTCTAGGAGTGTAGCTCAGTGGCACACTTGCCTGGATTGTGTGAGGCTCATGAAAGCAATAATTTGCAAGAAGGGGGAAAGTGGGGTGCGTGCCAGAAATAATGAAGGACAAGATCTTTGCATACACGTGGCCTTCCCAAGGAAGCAACACTCTAGCTGACTTACCAGCTAAGTACACAGGGCATAGCAAGGGTAGAATCCAAGGTGCTGGAGCAGGAGCAATGAAGGGAGACTTCTGTGACCCCAGAGTGGCACATAGATAGGGGCTGATTACTGTAGGATTCCACAACTTATCCCTCTATCGTCCCAGGGCCAATAAACGCCATCCAAACAATGGCTTTCTACAGCCAAATGAGCCCAGATGGGTAAAAGTCCACGGCAGCCTGAGCATTCCCGCCGCAGTCATGCTTTCTCCCCTAGCAGTCTCCCACGGGACTCTGTCATGACTGAAGCTGGAGAAGCAGTCAGCTTCCTGAGCCCATTTTCCAGTCTCCCTCAGCTGAACAGTTGTATGGCTCATGCTATGCTATATATGTTGTCTCAAGCTCACAATGGGTACAACTGGGACTCTAAAAAATGCAGAGCCAGGTTACAATTATCTGTACAGACAAGTGGTTCTCAACATGTGGGTCGCAACCCCTTTGTCAAACCTCTATCTCCAAAATTATTTCATTATGATTCATAACAGTAGCAAAATTACAATTATGAAGTAGCAACAAAAATAATTTTATGGTTGGGAGATCACTACAACATGAGGAACTGTATAAAAGGGTCATAGCATTAGGAAGGCTGAGAATCACTGGTCTAGACGATGGTGCCAGTCACATCCAAGACACCATGGAGGCTGCTGCCTGGCTTCCCAATCTCTGGCCACCTCACTCTGGGAACCTACTGCTGCACCCTACATCTACAGAACCATATCAGACATCATCCCCTTTCCTTCTTCAGGAAGGCCCAACGATTATCTGAAGACACCCACTTCCCCTTTTGCCCACCTCACATACTGCCATTTCTTGTTATCGCCTAATTCTTGTTCCTAACTCAAACATGGGAAGCACAAGTCTATCTTCAGCAGAACCCTGAGTGCCAGAGCACCAGGACTGTCATAAGAGGAGCCATAGCAAGTGCCTGTTGAAGTCAGTAGAGCCAAGAAGACCCCTAGCTTGATGTCAATGTTCCCTATTCCACACAACATCCTTGTACATGGGAGGACTGTCCCACAGGTACCACCTGGTTGAAAATGGCCCCCATTGTGTCCTGGGACCTGTGAAGGCTTCAGACCCAACAGGGTTCAAGCTAGCCTTGGAATGCAGAACAGCAGAGGGAGAACTGATGTGACGGTTATTCTTCTTAGCTCCAGCTGCCTTGGGGGAGTCCTGGGAGTACTGTGGGATTCCCTAAACCCTGACAATGGTGCAGGGTGCAAGCTGGTGGCTTCGAGTGCTGAGGAGAAGACACTACAGTTTCCCCTCCACAGAGCCTTCAAGCAGTGCCAGCCTGGGCCCACTAACCAAAGGAGGCGCTGCACGCAGGCCCAGGTCCAGCTGGTTCATACTCATTTACACAGCAAAGCATGTTCTCAGCAGCCCTAAGCCAGCTCAAGATGGGAACCAGGTGAATCAGAAAAGGAAATGGGCAACTTGACACAGCCAGCAGGTTCCTAATGACAACACAGTGGATTTTACCCTAGGTGACAAGCCGAGCTCCTTCCTGCCATGTTCATCTCACTTCATCTTCAAAACTACCCCAGGACACCAAGAATTATGTCTATCTTATCTGAAGGAAAGCAGAGGCTCAGAATGGATACACCTGTCTGATCCAGAGACAAGAAACAGTAGAGCTAGGTCGAAGGCTCTGAGATTAAAGTGGAGTCAGGGATTCACCGGAAATGCTGAGCTCCACAGAATCCTGGAGTGTTAACTGCACAAGCCTTTCCTACCCTGCTAGTCCCACCCCAAGGCATACACCCTGGCTCCCACCCCAAGCACAGAGCCTCACACACAGCAGGCACTAAGGAAACACTGGCTCCCTTCATACTCAGAACCACTGCAAATGTGAGCCAAGTTTATTTCTGGGATAATCTGTTTGCTTGTCCCAAAGCCACCTACCCAGTGGCCAATGGATATAGGCCCAGTGAATGGGTGCCCAACTGGCAGTCATGCTCACCATTTGTCCTCACTCATGCCCAGGTATCCACCTGGAGGGTCATGTAGTCGTAGACCACTGACTAGGGACCTGGCAGTTCTCCTTGCCCCAATCCAGGATCCAACGGAGTCCCGAGAGATGGCACTCCCCCCCCCCCATCCTGACAAGCCAGCTTTGACAGCACCCTGCCCTAGCATTCCCATGGACAACTAAGTAGCCAGATCATGTCCCTGATATGCTGATATGGAGTAAGAGTGTGAGAACCATGCTCAAAATTACTTGTGCATGAGCCCCACATTCCAGAGCCATCCCAAGGGAGCCACAGCTCCAGTCTTGCCTTCCTCAGGAGTATGTGACAGGCAGGGAGGGCATAGTGGGTAGCTACCAGCTCCATGTCTGACACTCTGCAGCCAGGGCAAAGGTCTGGAAAAGGAAGGAGTGAAAACCCACCTCCAGTGTGGCCCCTGCCAGGGATTCCCCGACATACACATACACTGTCCTTGGTTCTAGTAGCAACAGCTAATGACTTTGTGTCGAGATCCAGCTCTGGGCCAGAAGCAGATTCCTGCTCCAACTCCTGCCAAAGTGTCACAAGTACTATATCTTTGGGAGTCTGGGCAGAGGTGTAGTGGCATAAGGAATCCTCCTGCTGTAGAGTATGGCATCTGCAAGCCCCCATCACACCATGGAGGGTGGAGATACCTACTGCTTCCTTCCCTGGCCCTGGGATTCTAACAGAGGATTTGTGAACCTATCAGTAGACTGGCTCTAGTTCATCTTTGTGATTTGGTGCCTTAGCAGAGTTTAGCTTAAGACTGACCCTTCATTTCAGGGACAATATGGGGCCCAGAATAGAGGTAATCCCCATCCTTGACTCTGCCATCATGGAGGATCCAGAGATCAGAGCAAAGGGACAGTAGGATCTTAGTACAAGGCCTTGGTTTATTCATTTTCAGGTCTTAAGTCTCCTGGAGCTTTGACACTCTATAGCCCTAAATAGGCTTCAGCAGCTTGTAATATAGTTCATCTTCCTGAGCAGGGACAGGGGGACAGTATCACAGAAGGTGTGGTTCTCCAACATACAAAACACCCCCCCCTCCACTTTCTACCTGTCCCACAAAGGCCTGACTTTGTAGCTCACCTAGAGGTGGGAGGGTTACACCAAGATAGACGTGGAGCCTTGACTCTTCTTAGAGATCGGAGGACCAGACAAGGGAGCCTAGCCCCATCCTCTGGGTCTGAGGCCACTCCATAACCCCTCCACGCTGGGAAGAAAGGCTATCTGCTGGAGAGTGATCCTCATCACCCACCTCCCAGTCCCCAATATCAAGCCTGATTAACACTGCCTCTTTCCAAAGGCCTCCCAGCATGAGCAGGTTGGGTTGGGGCAGGGTGCAGAGAAGAAAGCTGTCCAGTCTTGGGGAAAAATTGTGGTGGGGCCTCCTGAAAGAATGGATGCTAGCAGAGGACCACAGAAGAGCCCAACAGCTACTCAAGGCCAAGTTCCCTCATCCCAGACAAAGAGTGGGAAACATAAATGGTGCAGTACATAGAGACCAGGTTCTGGGCCCTGAGTTCAAAGAACTAACTCACCCTCTCTCTCTGCCTCACCTCAGTTTCTACACTTAAAACCTTACAACCAGGATGGGGAGCAACAACTGATTCAGGGGCCTTTCTTGTGCAGACAGATTCCTTGAGACACTGCCCTAACTTCATTCCTTGGCCAGACATAAGGAGATCGCACAGCATTCACTCTTGCTCTGCACAACCACTAATGGCCAGAAGCTCCATTCTTCCTCCCTTGACCAAAGGTGACTTTGCTCGCACAACCTGGACTGCCTTACGCTGCCCTGCCTCCACCCAGCTTCCAATGGGTTCCTTCCTTGCTCAGGGCAAAGGGGAGGTGAGTGCTGGTGCCAGGAGGGTGTGCCGGCAGTTCCTCCCCAACGGCTCCCTTCCCTAAGGCACCACCTGGCTCCTGGCTCCTGATCCTCTAGGCACCCACACCTGCTATTCTGGCCCATCAGCCCTAGCTAGTCACACCATCCAACACTCCATCCGGAGAAAGGAGGGCGTGTCCCTGGAGCAAGACAATTGGAAACTTTCTCACTTAGCAAGGAATGGACACATGGTCGTTATGTGAAGGTGACCAAACTCATAGCAAACCCTAGATCGGGAGCGTCTCTCAACCTAGACCTTTCTACACCGCAGAGCTGTGAAGATAAGCTGCTGCCCTCAATGGGATTCTCCCCAAATCCCCCCAGGTCCTAACCTGTAGCGGCTCGCCGCTCGCCTGCAGCCCTCAGCAAATCTCTGCTTCTCAGAGCCCCGCAGCATACCACCTCGGGTTCAGCCTCAGGCAGCCCGGCCCGTGCCAGGACCCAGGAGCTGCGGACGCCGAGTGCGACACGAAAGCTCCGTGGGCTGCGGGGGGTCGAAAGGCTGGCCGAGGGAGGAGCGACTCGCTAACGCGCCGAGCTGACCGGTAACTGCGGCCGGAGGGACGCGCTGGGCCCGCAGGAAACGTCCTCCTCCCCTCCCGCCCGGCCCCGCGCCCACACTCACCAGGTACTTCATGGTGCCCGCCGGCCAGAGGCCGCGCTGCCCGCGTACCGCCTGCCGCCCGCGCCGCACGTCTCAGCCGCCTCCTCGGCCGCCCGCAGCCGGTCCACTTCGCCCCGCCCGCCCGCCGCCGCCCGCTCCCGGCATGCCCAGCCGCTCTACCATTGGCCACCGTGGGCCCCCATGCAAATGAGACGCCGAGTGGGCGGGCCGTGCTGCTTACAGCCCGGTGGAGGTCCCCGCCTCCCGCGGCCGCCGGCAGGCTCTGCTCGTGAAGGTCCTCTGAAGACGCCGCCCGGCCCCATCGCTCTGCTCGGGTGCAGCCTCTCCTACCCCTCCAGATGCCGGCCTTCTGCCTTCCTCACCTACCAACCCAGGAGTATTCCCACGTGTGTCCGCGGCATCCTAATCAGACCTGGATTCCGAGGCAAAGTGGAGGGAGTATGCCCGAAGAAACAATTACTGAAAACAGTAATAGCGCACGACTGTAGACAGGCCTTACTGTGTAAGGATACCAGGAACCCCGCGTGATAGTTCATGCCTAAGGATCCCAGCAATCGGGAGGCGCAGTCAGAAAGCCAGCCTGGGCGACAGAAAAGACCCCAGGGTTGGCCAGCTACAGCCTAACCTGTTGCAGTTCATAGGCAGCAACAACCCCTGCCCCTCTGTATTCCTCGACCATATAGAATTTCAGCTGGTTCCCTGAAGCCCACGGGGAGTGAAACCAGGGCTAACTACGTCCACTCCACAAATGCCTCTGGCCACTAAGCAAGGAACTAGAGGCTTGCCAACTCGTGCTTCAGTTCTTCACTGAACTCAGTGAAGGTTCCGGAAGCAGGGTCTCCACGATCAGGTCACAGTCATGCCCTAGGAGGACACCCCCACCCCATTCCTGAGTCCTGTCCAGACACAAAACTCGTGCCCAGCAACCTACTTGAAACCTGCTCCAACTTGTCTATTTCAGGAACGTCGAAATGTGCACATTGAGAACGAGAGAGAAGGAAAAGGCACCCGGGGAAAGCAGTGGACAGAGCCTCAGCTCACCTCAATGCTCCTTGCTAGGTTTCAGGTCAGTAACTGTCACCCAAGCAGCAAAATCTGGATGCCGCAAATCTCTGAGCGCAGACTGCTGGGAAAACTGGAATGAAACTTATTTCAGACCTCACAGGACCCTGACCAGTCCGCAGTCCCTAGCCCCTCACTGCACACTATCAGGCAGCTTTTGATGCCAAGAAGCAGTGAGACAGACCCACTTACAGCATAAAGTTCTGGAGAAGGTGGGTAACATACACACATGCTCAAAGCCAACCTCCACAGGCATCTGTGCAGACTTTCTCTCAGAGCTCCTTCATCAGGGGCTGGGCTACAGCAGCACGGAGAGTGCTCACAAGTCCTCTGAACACCTGGTTAAACCAGATTCCTGGGTCGTAACCCTCCTGAAAAAGCTAAGACACCTGCATTTCCCCAGGGTGTCTGGCTTAGAAACCACTGGCCAGAGCTCACAGCATGGGGGAGGGGCAAGGAGAAATGACCCAGTGTCCTGGAACATTCTCTCCTGCTGGTCACCATGCCCTACTCCTCCCTCTCTCTCTCTCTCTCTCTCTCTCTCTCTCTCTCTCTCTCTCTCTCTCTCACACACACACACACACACACACACACACACACACACACACACACACACCCTCCTACATCCACCTCCATCCAGCTACTCAGTGGGTCCAGGCTAGTGGGAACATGCCTAAGCATTTGTCCCAATGTGTGGGGTTGAAGGGGTCCTCAACATGTCATGGGTCTCTACTTTGAGGGGAGGAACAGGATCCAGGAGTCACTGCCAGGCCTGTAGGGCAGGCCTTCAGGTAGGAGGTTTCTGCAGGGTAAATAGGAACACAAATGCCTGGTCCTCAAAGGGGATAGATAGCCTCTATTCCCCCCCTGGCCAAGGGAAGTCACCACAGGGAGGCAGTGGACTAGCCAGGACCTTGGGAACGGGAGACCCTCCTTTCTCAGAAACAGATTGAAGTGGCACTGGGGGTGGGGCTGTGGTTATGAGTGTGGAAGTGGGGGAAGGGAGCTGGACTCAGGCTCAGGCATTTCAAAAATTTGCTCCTTTTCCACTTAAACAACCCCCCCCCCCCCCAGCCTGTGAGCCTTGGAATGGCATTTCCGCTCTGGAAACAAGACCCCAGGATTGACACCCCACTGTGCTGTTGGGGGGTGTGGCGCTGCTTCCCAAGCTACTGGAGAAGGAGCACCCATTAGGCTGGTTATGCTTCGTTATGTGGAAGAGCACTGACAGGGATACTGCCTGCGCACATCTGTGGCCTCTGTGCTGGCTGGGGACACACGTGCTCAGTGATCCAGTGCCCTCCCCGGCACCGACACATGCTGGCTGGGGACACACATGCTTAGTGATCCGGAGCCCTCCCTGACACCGACACATGCCAGCTGGGGACATGTGCTCATTTCATGCCCACAGCAGCTTTGCAACAACACAAGCTTTAGTGCTGGCCCCACTTTACAGGTGACGGAACAACTGTCACACAGCAATCCGTGCACAGGAAGGACAGGGCTGACATCCGGAGGAGGAGGATGGTGGGGATGCTAGACCTTAACCTACACGGACCAAGCTGCAGTAGAAAGGGCACTTAAGGACAAGGACACTCCAGGCTAAAGCTAGAGACCTAGGTCACATTCGGGGCTCCAAACAGACAGGTGTCTGAGACCCAAGTAATCCCTCCTCTCCCATATCCCCCCCCCCCCAAAAAAAAAAACACTAACAATGACCCTGCATCCAGCACTGGGACCAGCACTCCTCCGAAGTTTAGTTTCATTGATGAGGGGCTGTGTGTAATGAGGTGGAACCTTAGAGGTGGCTCTTGTGGGAAGAGCTAGCCTGAGACCTGAGAGGAAACCAGAGTTGTTGTTTTTTTGTTTTGTTTTGTTTTGTTTTGTTTTTTGAGACAGAATTTCTCTGTGTAGCTTTAGAGCCTGTCCTGGAACTCACTTTGTAGACCAGGCTGGCCTTGAACTTGAATTCACAGAGATTCACCTGGCTCTGCCTGGGATCAAAGGTGTGCTCCACCACCGCCTGTCTGGAAACCAGATTTTTGCCTGAGCACACAGACAGACATAGGCACACGGTGCAGGCACAGGCACACACAGGGACGAGCACACAAAAGTACAGCTCCATACAGGTGCAGCATGCACACACAGGATCAGACACACACAGGTGGATCTGCAAAGGAGGAGCTGAAAGACGGTGCCGGTGCCGCTGGAGAAAGACTGCACAGGCATGGCCAGCCCACAGCTCCCACCCTCCCAGACAGTTGTCAGCCATCCCAGGAGTGGCCTGGAGTCTCTACCAGCTTGAAGATGAGCTCACAGGATGCAGGGGGATATCACTAACTTCTGGGGCATGGAATGGGCATTTGCACAGTAAACAGAGGAGGCCACTCAACTGCCTATTACTGCTTGTCCTGGACCCTACTGAGAACAGCCTGGGATAAGGTTGGAGTCTTCTGGCTTTCTGAACCTCAGAAGCAGTACAGGCCCCACAGAAGAGCTATCACCACTTAATGCCCTGTAATGTCCACTGTAGCACTTACAACGGCAAAGAAGGGAAAGGAATAATGGAAATATTCAACTCTAGGGGAAGGCCTGAACAAGCCAGCCCCTCCAGGAAGACCATGCAGCTACAAGAGAACCACTTCCAAAGAGCAAATGACCGAGAGTGAACAGAGCAGGCATAAAATGACTTGCATGAGATAAGGCACACAGCCTCTCCCCTCCCGAAGCTTGGGCTGGACAGGTCAGCTGATGGCCAGCTCTGGGAGCGGCAGTGGGAAAGGATTTCCTGAGACCGGAGGTGAGCACTGCAAGCCCCAGGGACAGGAAGACATGTTGTCCCTACAGGGCCACAGGAGCTGTTGCCTTCCTTCTGAGAGGGATACAGTGTCAAGCTCAAAACCTGGGCAAGGCTACAGGGACCCTTTGACACAGTCTATCTCATCAGTCAATCCTCATCACTCTGGGGACCAGGAGATGGAATGCCACCACCCCGAGGCTCAGAGGGCAGTGCCTCTGCCAGCTTACATGGCCAGGAAGTGGCAGTAGAGCTTACATCAGTAACGGCCCATTCATCAACCCAAGCATGTCCCTATGGGAAAGGACCCCAGGTGACCTCAGCACAGTGTGGACTCCTAGGGCAGGTATTGGAGCTATTAGCCTTAGAGCTTCCCTGTGCTCCAAGGCTGGAATGACCAATGAGAGCATTCACTCCTCGTTACAGTAGTAACTCTGTAGAAAGGTGGGCGGGGCCCTACAGCCTGGAGCCAGATTCTTCCTGGTCAGCCATGTCCTTTGTCATCCTTCCTGCGAGTCCCCATGGGCTTGATGCAGAGGTAGGTCCTCGCTATGTAGGGACAGCCCAGGGATGAGAAGGGTACAAACTGACTGAGGCCTCCCAACAAACTCCAGGGTATGTAAAAGCAGCACCCCTCGTGCACAACTCCCCTGTCGCCCTCCATGTGTGGTTTGGACATTTTCACATTTCTGCAGCCGTGGCACTTTCAGAGAAGTGCTTCTTTCACACAGGACTCCCCTCCAGCAGAGGCCTCACTGGGAGCTGGCAGCCAAGGGTGGGCTAGGACTGGGTACTATTGCTCCGTGTGTGGACCAGAGGCTGGGGACTAGTGTGGCTGCCCTTGTGGCTGCCTCTGGAATCTGACTCTTGCTTCCTCATCCCCTCTACATTACGGAAGAGTCAGACTAGTAGAGGAACCTGTCAAGGAAGAGAGGAACAGGGAAGAAGGACACGGGAAACATGGGACAGGTCCCTATCCCTGGAGAGAAAGCTCAGAGGCTGGTGGCTGCCCTACTTCTGTCTGCTAGGCTGGGTGGGCAGGGACAGGGTGTGGTCAAGAGACCTCACCAGCTGAGCCATCTGCTCTCACTCTCCCATAGCAACCAGCAGTTCAGACAGAGGGGGTAACTTCACATGCCATCTGCTACATGCCCTCAGCAGCTTCTACTGAGCACCAGTGCCCACACCCACAGATAACCACAGATGGGCAGAGAACAGGGTTGTCAGACACAGGGGCTGGAGTCAGTGAGCTACAGGGCCAGCAGGGTCACAGGCAGCAACCCAGGGATTCCAGGGTATATAAAAGCAGCTAGCTCCTTCCTTGCAAAGAAACATTTGATCCCACAAGAATCTATTTCAGCCTACACAGCAGGGCCCCATGTGCCTCAGGAGATCCAGACCAAGGCCTCATCTTGACTAAACCTCCAGGAACAGGAGCCTTCACAAATGTCCAGGATTTATCTTCTCTGACCTGCTCTCCTTGCAGCCCTCCAGCCAGGGCCTTCAGGACAGAATGAGGCCCTGGGAAAATCACAGGTGACTCAAAAGCCTGAAGTTAACCTTTGATGAGCGGGTGGAGGAATGCAAACTCTTAAGGTCCTGCTGGGGAGGCTGTGAACAGGGAGTTCACAGGAGAACTGTGGTCTCATCACATTCTGAGCCAACAGATCATTTTGGTAGATACAGTGTTTGAGGGCATAGACTTCTCTGGGGGTGCATGATTAGATGTCGTGTTTTCTTTTCTTTCTTTTTCTTCTTTTTGTTTTTGTTTGTTGAGACAGGGTTTCTCTGTATAACAGCCCTGGCTGTCCTAGAACTCACTCTGTAGACCAGGCGGGCAGATATACCAGGTTTCTTTCTTTCTTTCTTTCTTTCTTTCTTTCTTTCTTTCTTTCTTTCTTTCTTTCTTTCTCTCTCTCTCTTTCTTTCTTTCCTTTCTCTCTCTCTCTCTCTCTCTTTTTCTTTTCTTTTCTTTTCTTTTCTTTTCTTTTCTTTCTTTGTTTTGTTTTTTGAGACAGGATGTCTCTGTGTAACCATCCTGGCTGTCCTGGAACTAGCTCTGTAGACTAGGCTGGCCTCAAACTCACAGAGATCTGCCTGTCTCTGCCTCCCAGTGGGAGTAAAGGTGTGCACTACCACTGCCCAGCAGATACAAAGTTTTCTAATTCCACCAATATACCAATGGTCTGATAGTTAAAAATCCACATTAAACAAAAGCAAGAGACAGCTATCCATCAATAAGAGGATGGGCTAAATGCACTGTGGCATATCCATAAAGAGAATAGTATTCAGCAGCCAAGAAGGAAGAAAACAGTGATGCTCCCCATGTGGATGGCAGTTTCTATTTTGTTGACTGAAAGAAGCCAGAAGTAACACAGAATGAACAGGCAAGTCTAAGACAGAGAAAGCAGAGTGGTGACTGCCTGGTGGGGGCCTCTGAGAACTTTCTGAGGTGATGATGACATTGCTTGTCCTGATGGAGGGCTTCATAAGCCCAAACCTTCCCTATTGTACATTTAACACCTGCACATCTCATGATGTGTAAGAATCTACCTCAATATAAAAATCTCAACAGGTCAAAATGAAACAAAGCACAAACAAAAAGGATGCACGATGCTGCATAATATTCTGAAAGACCCCAAAGCAGGTATTAGGACCTTAAACCCACTACTGGGTGTCACGGAACTTACAGTTAAATTTCTGTGCCCACTTAACCTAGGCTTTCTGGACTAATGTTCCTCTTTGCTCATTTATTACATAGTTCTGGAGGTTTTGATGATCCTACACTGTTTGTGTCTTCCACTATAATCTGTTTCAAATCCTTCTTGGAATTTGGCAGGTTTAATAATAAAATTACTGAAAAGCCCCCTTAGCCTCTAATCTCCCCCCTAGAAAAGAGATTAACTTTTGAGCCACAACTTGTGACCATCTCTCCTGCCAGAGTGGGTGTCTCTCAACCTCTGCTGAGGTCCTGGCTCTCTTTCTTGGATGAGGAAGACAATGTCTCAGCAAACAATGACTAAGAGCACACAAAAGCAGTGGGGGTCAGTGAGAATCAAGGGCACTTGCCAGGCAAGTCTGACAACCTAATTCCCCTCTCTGGGGCTATATAAAGGAAGAAGGAGAGAAATGACTCCACAAGTCATCCTTTGACCTCTACTCTGGGTTTCTCTGAGTAACAGCTCTGGCTGTCCTGGAACTCACTCTGTAGACCAGGCTGGCCTCGAACTCACAAAGATCTGCCTGGGATTAAAGGCGTGCGCCACCACGGGTGACAATGGTGACAACAAGGACAATGATCCAAAAGAGAAAATAAATGAAGAGGTTTGGCCAGGAAACAAAGAAAGCAGGCAGCTATGTAGAGGCTAAGTCCAAGGCTTGGACATGGAAAAGATCCTTGAGGGCAGTAGGTAGGAGGGGGCGTAGTTGACTAAAAGGAGTGGCCTGGAGTTGCCCAGGGCCACTCGCTCTTCTGATGCCATCATTAGCACCTTAAGGTACTGGGATCTACGGATGGGATTGAAGTCCTGCCTGGCTACTTCCAGTGCTAGACCACGCTGCTGCAGATCATGCCTGAGGACAAGCCTGCACCCCCGTAGCTTTCCATGCATGTGACCCTGTCCACACAGAGAACACAGCAGCAGAGCACCCATGGCCTGAGATATGGTGGGCTAGCCAATGGCGCCATCAGAGGCCACTCTGCTGGAGAAGTGAGGACAATGACCTGCCCAAGTTATAAGAGGATGGAATCCAACAGTCTGTGCAGAGTGGGGGAGAGGCCAGGGTCATCTGACCACTAAGGCCTTGGCAGGAACTGAACCACAAAGAAAAAGCCACTGGAGAGAGACAGGGGTCAGGAGCGGATCCCTGGATGTCATACCTGCCAACAGAGGCTGGAATCAGTGACTACCTCACAGCAGCAGCCACTAGACAGCCTCTTATGAAGAGCTGCATGCATTCCTTGCTGACTTCCTCCCAAATGCTAGGGCTCAGTGCATTCCCATACCACCCCAAAGGAAACTGAAGCATGAGGTTCTGTAACTCACTATTGTAGAATCCAACAAGCTTCCTCCTAGAGCCCGTAGCCCTGACCTACCAAAACACTGTCCCCATCCTGAAGCAGCAGCTTCTGTGATCCCCACTTAATCTTCAATAAAAAAGAGACTGGGAAAAAAAAAAAAAAAAAAAAAAAAAAAGCAACAGCCATTTCGGGACTGGAGAGATGGCTCAGCAGTTAAGAGCACTGACTGCTCTTCCAGAGGTCATGAGTTCAGTTCCCAGTACCCACATGGCAGTACCCACATGTAGTCTGTAACTACAAGATCTGACACCCTCACACAGACATGCATACAGGCAGACCACCAATGCACGTAAAATAAAAATAAATAAGTTATTTTAAAAAAATAAATAAATAAAAAAGAGACTGAGCAATCTGAAGGTTTATGTAAGGCTGTCGTTACCTGCCCTGGCATGGTGGCAGATACGGGAGATAAGAGGTGCACTCCACACCCTCAGCAGGCAGCTGAGCTGGCACAACGAGAGAAAACATAAGGGGCCAGGTGGTCACAGTCCTGCACCTGACGAAGCCTTCAGTCTTGTGACAGAACCTGCTAGCAACCACGTGATCCCGTCTTTACACAGTAACAAATGAGGCCAGGAGGTGTCCAGGGGCAGTGCTGCATGGGTGCGCAGGGGCAACCTACCTGGTAAAGAAGGCACAAGGTTCGAAACCAGTTCCTGCAATGGGAAGGGGAGGAAGGACCCAAGTCCAGTAACAGGAGAGGGCATGGCATGGGCTTGGGCATTGAGCTGAGGCTTGGGACTCGACATTTTACCCCACCTCCTGCGCCCTTCCCACAGGGCTGCAGTTGGCTACCCGGCCAGCCCTGGTTCAGACCTCTGGCTCCCTGGCCACCTACTCAAGCACAGAGGGGCCCCAGGATCATTCCAGCTTCAACCAAGTGCCCACTGATTTCCACTGGCTGCTGCTAGATTAGTCAAAACTACATTGACTCTCCTACCCGGCCATGGACAGGCTGCCTAGCTTCTGTGAGCCCAAGATGGCTGTCTGCACGGACAACAAAGAGACTAGGTTTGCCTTTCAGGATAGTAAACAACAACAACAACAACAACAGGTAGGGTCACACTTGGAAAGCCACAGAAAGCTGTCAACTGCTCTCTGGGCTGCAGCCCTGAAATTAGAGTGGCCGTGCAGCAGGATGATGGTCATTTTACCACGCTGACACTCTAGTTCCCACTGCCTTACCTCTCACTGGCCATGTGACTGTGGGCACATATGGGTCCTCCCTGAGGCCCTGTCCACGCTCATGCCCATGCACAGCACACGGGACACTGCTCACATGGGGCAGCATCTGTGTTCCTTGAAAGGGCCCACCCTCCAAGAAGGGGCACAGCAGAGGCTAGATGAGCTGCCCAGTTTCACAGACAAGAAACAAGAGGCAGAGACACACTGCCTGGAGTTGCTCTGTGCAGGACTTGCTCTTCACCTTACCGTGACAGGGCAGCCAGCCTCTTGTCACTCATGAGCATGGGTCTGAGAAGGCAACACAGTCATCTTCTAGTGCGAACTTCAAGCTAGGACAGACTGCCAGAGAGGCCTATGGCACTGGCCAGCCGTGCACTGAAGGAAGGCAGATGTCAGGGGACGGTCAGGAAATGAGTGGCCAAACACTGCTCAAGTTCCTTGCTCTCAGCTCCCAGCAGAGGCGAGAGCATGAGCTGGAGCCAGGGCCACCATGGATCCCATTCCCAACAGGGGTCGAAAAACATAGCTAAGACCCTGGCACAGCAAGACATGATGGTACAAACCTTTAAGACCAGCACTTGGGAGGAGGCAGAGGCAGAGGATCTCTGTGGAAGTTCAAGGCCAGCCTGGTCTACATAGTGAATTCCAGTCTATTCAGGGCTACACAATGAGATCTTATCTCAAACACCAAACCAAAGCAAAGCAAAAACAAAACCCTGTACAGGCCCTGCTTGGATACCCAGGAAACCACATCAACTCGACCTAGTCCATCCCAAGTTCTCTCTCTGCTATCATCTCCCATCTCCATCGGTAGCATCTTGTAATTTCTGTGGGCCAAAGTGCCTGCGTCAGCTTTATCCAGGAAAAGGCTGCCCAAATGAATGGGTGTGCTTAAAACTCAAACGTGTCCCTGAGGATCACATGGCCACTCACCAGTCTGGGCTCCCTGAGCAAGGACAGAGCAGGCAGCCCTTTCTAGAAGCCTCCACCAGGGTACCAAGGTCCCAGGAGAGAGGACAGGGCCTGACAACCTAGCTATACGCCATGCAGAATTACTGAGGGCTGTGGCTACAAGTGAGGGGGTGAGAAGTGACTTTTAGAGGGGAGTGTGGTGGGGACAGGGCTTGACTTTAGCTCTTCATAGTGATTCTTATCTATATAAGTCCTACCAGACCCCTTGCCCTTTCTAGTTACAGATGGTGCCACAGAGTCACAGAGCCGAGGACGACTACTTGAAATCTTGTGAGGTAAGGGTCTGCATGCCATGTAAGACTCCACGTCCAGAGCTCTGTACTGACTCTAGACAGCCAAACCAATCCTGGACCTCCCAACCATAGGCCTGTCCAGAGGGGCTCTCACTGTTCACTACTGCCCTGGAGACCCTGGCCCTCCAGCATGCTCGGCCGTCTGCCTTGTTTCTCTGACCAGTGTCCACAGGGGCGGAGCTGGCTGGTGCCCTATGCCCCAAGCCAGAGAAAATCCTGAGCTCTGCAGAACAGTGGAGCAGAACAGGAGAGGGGCTTGGCAGGCTTTCTCTGTCTCTTCCTAGAGATGAGGCAATTATGCTTTGAACCAGAAGAGATGGGGGTGGGGGCTCCCATCAGCACAGCCTGGAAGCCCTAATTTTTTCATCTGTAACTCAGCATTACCACTCCTGGGGGCGGGCAGGAGCTGGGATCTTTAATTCTGTAATAACAATGCTTTGCACTTACACAAGCCTCTTTTCTCCAGGAATCTCCATACCCTATGGTGGTTAATTAAGAGGCCACTTGCGCTGCCAGGAAGCCTCGACTATGTGCATCACAGAGAGAACCCGGTCCCCAAGTAGATGAAGAGCAGTCCCAGAATAAGGCCAGGCTGGACAAGGCTCTGGCCCATTGCCCCTTCCTGTCATTGGGAAAAACCCCTGACTCAGCAGAGAAATCATGGCTGCAGGCCATTACTACAGTGCAGACAGGATGAAGGTGTGGCCTCACACCTCTGTCTATCTGTAAAGTGGAGCCTGTACCTGAGTCAGTCCGTCACCCAGGTAGCCATAATCGCTGGCTACCTCAGGAGGAGAGAGACCCATGGCCCAATTGTGAAGCCCTGGACTAAGGGCTGCTCAAGTCTGTCTGATGGGTTAGGAAGACGGGGTATCAAGCAAGGGGAAGCCCCTACAGAAAGGAGGCGCTGGTCGAAAAGCCCTGGGGTTCAATCAACTGTTCAACAAAACTTCCCACAAAGTGAGTGCATAAAGCAGAGGTAGGGGGAGGTATGCTCTTTCTATTAACCATTCCGGAGCGAGGGTGTCTCGGGGACAGCACAGACCCCGCCCCACGCCTGGCCATCCGGGTGGGGATCCGGGAGCACAATAGGGCAGCTCTCCCAGGGAGTTTGCTAGGGAACAGCACAGACCTTCCGACCCCTCGGCCGGCCCGGCTGACCTGGACAGGGCTTTCCAGGGAGTGACAGAACCCTCTTCTCGGTCGACCTGGCCGCTCTGGTAAGAGGTCGGGGGAAAAGCGCGGACCCCGGCCGGGTCCACCAGTCCCAGGGGCCCGTAAGAGGCCCACACACACCCTCTCCCCAGCCCAGGCGTCCCAGGGAGCTCCCGGTGGGGCCAGCACGGGCCCCGGTTCCACTCGGCTATCCTGGAAGAGGCTGGCAAAGCGGGGTCGGAGAAGCCGGCTAGGGGGCGGCGCCCCCATCCTGTTCCCCCACCACAACCCGAGAAGACCCTCCGGCGACCCCCGGTGGCCCGGGCCTGCAGCGGGGGGCGCGGGGTCTCGGGCGGTCAGCACTCACCGGCACGGTCATCTTGGCCGCCGCCCCCGGGGCCCTGCGGCAGCGGCGCGGGCTGGCTCGGGGCTCGGTGGGCCCGCGCCGCTCACAGCCCCCGGCGCCGGCTCCCGGCGCTCGCCGCCGCTGCCCTCAGTCTGCTTTCCGCCACCGGACAGTCCGGCCGCTCCCCCCGCGCCGCGCATGCGCCGCCCGCGCCGCCCCTCCCCCTCCCGCCTGCTCCGCCGCCGCCCGCGTTAAAGGCGAGGACCCGGGACCCCTGCATTTTTCTGTCGGCACAACAGGGAGAGGAGGCCGTGTTTCCACACCTTGCCCGTCCTTCCAAAGGCCACCTCCAGACGCACTATTAGAAAAAAAAAAAATCCCATCCGGTCTGCCCACCCGGTTCTGGAGCCCAGAATCCCCCCCCCCCCTACACACACACACACACACGCGGCACGTCCCTTGGTTGTGGGTCCCAAGGCTCCTACTCCCCAGGTCTGGGAGCAGATAGGGTAGAGACTCCGTCTGGGTGAAGGCGATCTTAGATCAGCTAGCAGTACGCCAGAATTCCTCTGCACCCCCCGCCCGAAGCTGAGAGGGAGCCTAAGGCTGCTCCAGGGCCCACTCGATCCCCCAGGGAGCTCCAGTCTCCGGGCAAGCAGCCTGACTTAACCTTGGGTCCCCACAAAAGAGAAATTTAGAGTGGGTTTTAGGGAGGGTCCCACAGTGGGCCCTCCTGCCCAGGACTGGAAGACAGGCAGTCCTTCGGAGATCTGAGCCTTCCTTTCCCCCATGTTAACACCCCTAATTTCTTCAGCTGTTTCACACCTGACGTGGTACCCAAACATGCACCTGCAAGCAGTGGGCACGTGAACACTGGTCTTCAGACTGCCACACTCTTGCTGTTTTCACCTTCCTCTCAGTGCGCTGAGATACATCAGCTACCCAAAGGCTAAGAACCAGTGGTCTGTTCTGCTGCCCAACCACATACACATGTCACTGCTCCAGGGGGCCTCTTCCTGGACAAGGCCAAACCCAGGGTAGTAAGTGGCTACTGTTTCCTGGGTAGGTGAGCACACCTACCTACACCAAGTGGGAGATGGACTCCGTGGGCAGGTGTCTAGAAAGTCAACCTACTGCTTTCCCAAAGGAGCAGGTACATAGCCTGTCCCAAAAAACTGATTGGCAGCTGACTTCACTCATGAGAGGACCTAGGGGCCGAGAGCTTCAGCTAGCCCGCTAGGAAATTTGTAGTATTGTACCTAGAGACAACGTGGCTGTGGCTCCTCCTCCTCCTCCTCCTCCTCCTCCTCCTCCTCCTCCTCCTCTTCTTTTTCTCTTCCTTTCTTCTCCTCTTCCTCCTCCTTGTCTGGTTTATTTTATTTTAGCGTGTGTGTGTGTGTGTGTGTGTGTGTGTGTGTGTGTGTGTGTGTGTTTGTGCATCCATGTATGTACACCATGTATCTGCCTGGTGCCCTCAGAGGTCAGAAAAGGGCATGGGATCCTCTAGAACTGGAGTTACAGATATTGTTCGCAGCAGCCATGTGGGTGCTGGCAACCAAACTTGGGCTCTGTGCAAGAGCAGAGAGGGCTTTTAACCGCTGAGCCATCTCTCCAGTCCCAGGGACAAGCATTTTTGTCTTCCAAGTGTACAGTGGGTGGGTATCTGACTTCCTCAGAGGCTCAGGGGTGGCCCCAGGTCCCCCAACTTTTTCCTCCTAAGGTCGGGGCAACCTTGGTCCCCTCATCCCCTAGGTAGATTCTGAGAACGGACCCAACAATAAAGGGGAATATTCGAGAAAGGGGCCATCAGGACAGCCACCAGACCCAGGTCCTAGAGCTAGGTCTGATGAGGGGGCCCTTCTCTGCTTTGAATAGGGTTGCCCCTGTACCTCTTGAGTAGCTGTTCCCAGTGCTGTGCAAGGCATTGCTAGGAGAGGGCAGACAAGGCCACAGCCACCAGAGGGGTGCCTGGGCCGACAGCTGCCATCTCCTCAAAGGGCATTCTGTGTGTGTCTGGCACATGGCCCTACCCGTGCCCACCCGCCCGCGCCCAGCTGGCACCCGGGCTTCTGAGCCGAGAACAGCAGCTCAGCCTGGCGCCTGGGCTCCAGGCCACACGCGCCCGAGGTCTCGGAGGCCCGCCCCTCTAACCCAGGCTCCGCCTCACCTCCCTCCCTTTTCTTTTTCTTTGGCCGGGGAATCTCGCAGACTTCTGGCTCCTCTCCCTTCTGTCTATTTTCTACGTGTCCAGGCCAGAAGTCGGGGAGCAGTGGGTAAAATGCCCCTTTCACACTATGGGTACAGGGAAATGGGGACTCGGGATAGCGCATGTAGGGTTGGGCTTAGAAAGACAGCTAATGGTCCTTGCCTCCAGCACAGCAAACTCCCAGGGAAAAGGCTCCCTGGCAGAGATCAGGAGCTTGGGTATGGGGTGTGAAGCCGCTAGAGGAGGATCCCTCTGGGATCTGACTATCCTGGATCCCTAGAGGCCATGGCTGCTCTTCCCTCACTAAGCCTTGCAAATGATTCCAGAATGACTCACCAAGTTCTTCAGAGAACAGCCTGTGGGGATGTCCAGACCAGAAGCAGCTGGACTGCCTGACGGAGGCGCCGCAATAGAGAGGGTCCTTGAGGGCTCACCGGGACCCTCGGAGGAGGGCACTCCCTCCGGACCACAGGGAGGAGGTAGCATACTCAGCTGTCCAGACGCTTCTGTTCCCTGGGCCTTGGCCCATCTCTAGGGACTGAGGGCTGGGAGGTGGCTTCTTTATTCCCCTCCCACTCTTACCCAGGGGACTTCCGTGGTCCAGAAGCCTCTGGCCCAAGAGAATACAGCGAGTCTTTGAAGACTCTGTGACAATTTTTCCTTAGCATGCTACCTTTGTCACCGTTAGTGAGCCTGTATTGCATACTATTAACCAAAGTTCACACTTTGTTCAGATCTTAGTTTACCCCACTCTCCTTTTCTGATCCAGGATCATAGTTGTCATGTTTTCTGAGTCCTCCTGTCAAAAACGGTGACAATTTTTTGACATTTCTTGTTTTGATGACCTTGACATTTTTGAGGTGTGTTGGTCAGGGAGTTTATAGAATGCCCCTCCTTCCGTATTCATTTGACGATTCTCTCATGATTACTCTAGGGTCATAGTGTTGATGAGGAAACCACAGAGGTAAAATGCCACCCATCATATCAAGGGCACATACCATCAGCATGGCTCACTGCCGTTAGTAATGGACTTTGATCTCTTGCTGAGGCGGTGCTGGCCGGTTCCACTGCTGTGAAACCCTCCCTCCCTCTCCAGAGGAAGTCAGTGCACACGACCCTGCTCCAAGCTTGTGCTCTGCCTCTTCTGGGAGCTCCTTTTAAATGACTTGGAACTTACTTTCCATATGAGAGAATTCGCCTCTGTGTATATTTCAATCCTTTATTTTATCATGTGGGCGGGCCCATGAATGTTGCTTGTGACAGGGTCTCTTGTATCCTGGGCTGGCCCTGAACTTGCTGTGTAGCCAAGGATGACCTTGAACTCCTGATCTTCCTGCTGCTACCCCCCAAGTGCTGGGATCACAGGCTTGCTGGTGCAGCCACACCACTCGGAGCCTCCCTGTGATTAGTGCTGGGAACTCAGGTCCTCCGGAAGACTGGGAAGTGCTCTGAACCACTGAGCCATCTCTCCAGCTCCTATTTTATAATTTTCTAGAGTTCATTTATGCTGTTTTTTTGTTTTTGTTTTTACAATAAACACTTTTCCCCCCCCTGTGTCAGATCTTGGAGTTACAGACAGGTGTTAGCTGCCATGTGGGTGCTGGGAATTGAACCCAGGTCCTCTGGAAGAACAGTCAGTGCTCTTAACCACTGAGCCATCTCTCCAGCCCTAGTAAACACTCTTTAAATTGTGGCAAAATACAAATAACCCAAAACTAGGCATTTTCATCAGGCTGATGTTTTCATTGAACTCAACTCAATAACTCAGGAAATTCCTTTCATCTCAGAAGCCTTAGTCACATATACAAAGTGCCTTTTGCCTTCTTAAGTAATAGATTCCAGAGATTAGGGTGAGGATGAATTCGAGGGTCATATTCAACTGACCACAGGGAGGCTCAGGCATTGGCCTTGCTGTTCTCAGAGGTAAAGACCAATCCTCAGTAGTCACCCACATACCACTCAGAAAACCTGTCCCAGATACAGGCCATTCCCTGACTAGGGGGCAGGTGACTCACCCCTAAGTAGCTTGAATGGTGAAGTGAAGCCCTTTCTCCCTCATAGGCAGCATGCCTGAACTCCTACCAGGGTTTGGCCAGTGTAGAAATCCTTTGCTCAGTTTAAGTATCAACTCTCACTGCTAATGGGAACAGCTAACAAGGAGGGGCTGTAGTGGGCACTCTGACAAGAGGCCCAAACCCCTATACCAAGAGATTCTTTTGACACCAAAATTCCAGGAATGTTTATATTTAAAAAATTCTCACAAGTAGTCAGGGAAACATAGGCTATGTATGAACATGAAAACCTTAGGACTTACATGTTCAATAATGGACATGGGTTAATCAAGTCATGGGTGGTTGGTTACTGCTCTAATTATCGGCCTGAACCTGGGAAAGTGGGGCCTAAAACTCAGGCAGACTAAAGTCTCATGCAATAGCCAGCTTTACTCAGAGCATCAGACAATTTATACTCTTGAGGGTTAAGAAGAGTCACCCGAGTTTCAGTGACAAGACAAGCCGCATGAGGCAAAAACATGTTTTTCCATAGAGGCATATGAACAAATAATAGCCAGTGTAATAATCTGAAGTGAACTCACTCCTGTCCACCACACCTGGGAGGGTCAGGAAAGCACATTCCACGAACAACCCATGTAATGGAGGAACCGAGATCACAAGACTCTTGTCTTGTTTACTTGAAGTTTTTCCACAAGGTCTCAGAAATCTCCTCACATAGTTTGTCCATGGACCCTGTCGCAACAATGGGAACCCTCAGACGGCAGAATCTGAGTATAGAACAGATCCAGCAGGAATATATGCTGACAGTTTTCTGTAACAAGAGAAAAAGAAAATAAACTCCCAAAGTTGCATAAAATCTACATTGATGTTATGCATTTGTACTGGGAACTGACAGGAGGAGAGATGAGAAAACACCACCTGTAGTTTTATGTTGAAGGTGGGGATGGGGTTGGTACCATGCTAGCTCAGAAAGGGAGTCTCTTTTGTCTTTTCTCAATTTTCACAGACAAGATTATTTTACTTTTGAGACAGGGTTTTTCTGTGTAGTCCTGGCTGTCCTGGAATTTGCTCTGCAGACCAGGCTGGCCTCGAACTTGGATATCTACCTGCTTCTGCTGGGATTAAATGCATGTGCCATCATGCCTGATTTGTTTTTTCTTTCTTTCTTTTTTTGTTTAATTTTTATTGGGGTGGAGAACAGTTTGGGTGACTATAACTATTTTTTTAAGTTTATTGAGATTTATGTCTGCAAGTGTTTTGCCTGTATGTATATGTGAACTAAATGTGTACCTGGTGCCCATGGAATTCAGAAGAAGGTATTGGGTCTTCTGGAACTGGAAATAGGGATGGTTGTGAATATCATATCGGTGTTGGGAACTGAACGCTGGTCCTCTACAAGAGCAACAAATGCTCTTAACTGCTGAGCCATTTCTCCAGCCCCTAACTATAATTTTTTTTTTTATTTTCTAATTTTTCAACTTTTATCTATGAGAGAGAATGCTTGGAGCTGATGTGGAGAGACACCTGATGTGGGTGCTGAGAACTCAGGTCCTCTGGAAGAACAGCTAGCGCCCCTAACCACTGAGCCATCTCTCCAGCTCCTGTTTTCTAAAATTTTCCTGAGTTCATTTATTATTCAGGCTGGTTTTTTCAGTAAACACTTTTAAAATTATGGTAAAATATAAATAATCCAAAATTAGCCATTTTCATCAGTGTTAAACATACATTTTAGTGGCATTAAACACATTCAAAACCTCTGTGTGACCTTGGAAACTGGAGAGACAGATCAGTTAGGAGAGCACCTGCTACAAAAGCATGAGGCCCTGAGTTCGTATCCCCAGAACCCCCACCAGCTGCTCAAAGCTTCCAGCTTCAGAGGATCCACTACCTCTGCAGGTACCTGTACTCACACACATATTACTCTTATGCACACCCACTTAAAAATAATATTTTTTTTTTAAGATAGGGTTTTTCTTTGTAGCTCTGGTTGTCCTATAACTCTGTAGACCAGGCTGGCCTTGAACTCAGAGATCCTCCTACTTCTGCCTCTCAAGTGCTGGGATTAAAGGTGTGCACCACCACTGCCTGGCAAAATAAATAAATAAAAAATAAATCTTTTTAAAAAAATATAATTTATTTATTTTTATTTTATTTGTATTGGTGCTTTTTTCTGCATGTATATAGACTGTGTGAGGGTGTCAGATCTTGGAGTTGCAGACAGTTGTGAGCTGCCATGTGGGTGCTGGGACTTGAACCCAAGTCCTCTGGAAGAGCAGTCAGTGCTCTTAACCACTGAGCCATCTCTCCAGCCCCCCAAAATAAATCTTTTAAAAATTACACACGACCCTAAGTGAATAAGCAAAGCACAACCAAAGACAAATAGTCAGTTACACAGGGAGCCGAAGATTCAGAAAGTGCACAGGAGGTTACCAGGAACTGAAGAGTGGAGGGGTTACTGTGTCATGAGCTCAGGGCTTCTGTTCAGGATGATGAAAATATGTGGAAATGGACAGTGATGATGATCACGGGAGTGTGTGTATATGTGTTGTGGAATAATCTTTTTGTGCACTATGAAGATGTGTCTTTGCCAAGGTGCCTTCTGATTGGTTTAATAAAGAGCTGAATAGCCAATAGCTAGGCAGAAAGAGGTTAAGCAAGACTTCTGGGTAGAGAGAGAGGGAGAAGAGGAGATGAATCTGGGTGTGAGAGACACCAGAGGACACAGAGAAGGAAAAGAAGGTGCAAGATGGAAGAGAGGTAAAAAGCCACAAGGAAAAAATGTAGATTGATGTAAATGGATTAATTTTAGTTATCAGAGCTAGTGGGACAAGCCTAAGCTATAGGCCGAGCTTTCATAATTTAGTAAGTCTCTGTGTCATTTTTTGTGAGCTGGTAGCCCAAAGAAAAATCCATTGTGTGTGTGGCTTATGCTTGAACACATATACAACTCAGGTCTTCTGCAAGAGAGCACTGTGTGCTCTTAATAGCTGAGCTATCTCTCCAGCCTCTACAAGTGTAACTAGTTTTGGTTTTTCGAGACAGGGTGTCTCTGTGTAGTTTTGGTGCCTATCCTGGATCTCGCTCTGTAGACCAGGCTGGCCTCGAACTCACAGAGGTCCGCCTGTCTCTGCCTCCGGAGTGCTGGGATTAAGGTGTGCGCCGCCGCCGCCGCCGCCGCCGCCGCCGCCGCCGCCGCCGCCGCCGCCGCCACCACCCAGCTGTAACTAGTTTTTTTTTTTTTTTTTTTTTAAACAACAAACTTTTACACGTACAAGTGTTTTGTCCGTACATGTGTATGTGTACCATGTGCATGTCTGGTATCCATGAATGTCAGAAGATGGTGTTGGATCCCCTGGGACTGCAGTTACAGAAGGCTGTGAACTGCCACATGGGTTTTAGAAATTGAACCTGGTCCTCTCCAAGAACAACCAGTGCTTTTAACCACTGAGCCATCTCTTCAGTCCCAGCGTAACTTATTTTTTAATACAATTTTTTATTATTTATTTATATTTTGAGACAGGGTTTCTCTGTGTAGCCTTGGCTGTCCTGGAACTCACTCTGTAGACCAGGCTAGCCTCAAACTCACAGAGATCCGCCTTTTTCTGCCTCCCGTGTGATGGGATTAAAGGGATGTGCCACCACCACCTGCCTGGCCAATTTTTATTTTTTATTTTTTATTATTTTGTGTATGGGCATTTTGCCTACATGAATTTCTATGCACTTCATGTGTGCCTAGTGCCCTTGCTCCCAATCCCATGGAACTGGGGTTACAGACAGTTGAGAGCCATCATGGGTGGGTGCTAGGGATGAAACCTATGTCTGCTGAAAGACCACTGAGACGTCTTGCCAGCTCCAAATGAGATAGCAGAGGATGACTTCAACCCATCAACCGCTGAGTTGTGAACCTCCCAGGTGTAAAAAAAATTTCCCCCAAGGCAGGGTTTCTCTGTGTAGCTTTGGAGCCTGTCCTGGAACTCACTCTGTAGACCAGGCTGTTCTCAAACTCACAGAGATCCGCCTGACTCTGCCTCCCGAGTGCTGGGATTAAAGGCGTGCGCCACTGCCCAGCCAGGTGTAACTTCTTAAGGACATTTTTTCTTTCTTTCTTTCTTTCTTTCTTTCTTTCTTTCTTTCTTTCTTTCTTTCTTTCTTTCTTTCTTTCTTTCTTTCTTCTTCCTTCCTTCCTTCCTTCCTTCCTTCCTTCCTTCCTTCCTTCCTTTCTTTCTCTTTCTTTTTCTCTCTTTTTTTTTTTGAGATAAGGTTGGTCTTAGTATATAACTCTGGCTGGCTTGGAATATGATATGTAGACAAGGCTGGCCTCAAACTCTCAGAGATCCATCTGCCTCTGCTTTAAAACAATTTGTTTTTGAGACAGGGTTTCATGTAGCCCAGGCTGGCTTCAAACTTGCTATGAAGCTGAGGATTATCTTAAATCCCTAAGCCTCTCCTCTCCATCTCCTGAGTTCTGGGATCACAGAGGTGTACCATCACACCCAGCTAACTTTGAACAAGTTTTGAGAGAAATGCAATTACTGATTTATAAGAACCGCAAGCTGCCCTGAGAAGATTCCCCGCCAGTCCTCCGGGGCCTCATCTAAGGGTCTTCTCCGGGAGCCAACACTGAGAGAGACAGGGAGCACAACTGAGCAATGAGCCATAAAATATGAACTCCACATGCCACCCCTCCTCACCTCTAACAAGGCAAGAGATGAAAGAAGCGCTTTCACTGGACAGCTGAGCTGGGGCAGACCCCCAGAGTAGTCTGCTGGCCTCCTAGTCCTCCAGAATGTTTGCGAACACCCGGTGACCACAGTCCCTTCCAGGAACAAGCTCCCATCTTTAGTCACTCTGACAAGTGGAATTTCATTCTTCACTGGAAAAAATCCCCAGGGCATTTCGTTTCTGAACTCAAAACAAAGCCAATGGCCTGAATAGTATACATTCTCTAAATAATTAAAGGGCCCAAATCAGCAGCTGCCACGTTGGGGTCATTAGTGCCAGTCCTCAAAGCCACAGTGTCATGTTCCCAGTGAGGGCAGATCATCAGGCACCTCCTTCAGAGGCTCTGTGATGTTGCCCAAGGCCAAGGGTCTTCCCTAGGAAGGGGGCAGGGCACTGGGAAAGTCTTGACTCTCAAGGAGTGAGACCTCTTTGTACAAACAGGAAGGAACTCAATGTAGGGAGCAAGGTCTGCATTTTGGCAAGAACTCATGGTACTTGTCAGCCTTGACCTCCAGTATCAGGGCAGGATAGGTTGGGGCTGGCCTGGATTTTGGTCCCTGTGTGAACTTCTGCCTGGTATCTTACTTTCAAAGGCTATTTCTTCCTCATCTGTCAAATGAGTTTTTCATAAGTCAGCCACCAGTGCCAGGGGTACCATCCCTATTGTGCTCTGTGATGACATGAGACACGGTGGCCCAGGGCCAAATAAATGCAGTATCTGTTTTGCTAGGAAGCATTAGGACGTCTCGAGTATGGGCTGGTGTGGCAACAGGAGGCACTCAGTTAAATGTCAACACTATCAGAATCGTATTTGACTCTGTTTTCACTCCATGGAGCCCTGAGCTTTCTACTTCTTGTGTGCTGGAAGGATGCCCTGTGTTTACTGATGGGCTGACTGCAGGGGAGATTAATGTGGACACCAGAGGCATCCTTGATGACCTCTAGCAAGTTCTTTTTTTTTTTTTTTTTTTTTTTTTTTTTTTTTTTGAGATAGGGTTTCTCTGTGTAGTTTTGGTGCCCGTCTTGATTCATTGTCAATTGTTTTGTTTTGTTTTGTTTTCTGTCGCTCTGGCTGTCCTGGATCTCACTCTGTAGACCAGGCTGGCCTTGAACTCACAGAGATCCACCTGACTCTGCCTCCCCGAGTGCTGGGATTAAAGGCATGTGCCACCACTGCCCAGCGCAAGTTCTTAAAATAACACTCAATGCTTGATCAAAGGAATGTCTGGTAGAAGATTCTACAGAGTGACAACTCTGTGACTATGAGGTCTAGATGCAAGGAGATAGACCCTTATGGAGGAACCAGAGATGCCCATTCTTTCCTTTTGGCCTGCTGGGAGTGTCAGGGCTTTCCTGAGGAGGCAGCCTTGCAATAGGAGCTCAGAGAGTGTATAGGAGTTCAGGGGTCCTCTCTGGGCAGAAAGCTGCTCTAGGGGGCTAGAGAGATGGCTCAGAGGTTAAGAGTACTGGCTCCTCTTTCAGAGGACCTGGGTTCAATTCCCAGCACCCATACAGTAGTTCACAACTGTCTGTAACTCCAGTTCCAGGAGCTCTGACACCTTCACACCAATGCATATAAAATAAAGTTAAATTATTAAGAAAGAACGAGAGAGAGAGAGCCTTCACACCAATGCATATAAAATAAAGTTAAATTATTAAGAAAGAACGAGAGAGAGAGAGAGACAGAGAGAGACAGAGAGAGAGAGAGAGAGAGAGAGAGAGAGAGAGAGAGAGAGAGAGAGAGCAAGCAAGCAAGCAAGCTGCTCTAGGGAGCGGCTTTCCTCCCAGAGTCCAGTGGCCTGAGCCCCACCGTGTGTGTGTGTGTGTGTGTGTGTGTGTGTGTGTGTGTGTGTGTGTGTGCGCGCGCGCGCGCGCGCGCGCGTGCGCACGTGTGTAAAAACAAAATGAGGTTCAGGAAAGCTGTTCCTTATGGGAAAGGCTGGGTCAGATATGACTCTGCCTGCTCTGGGGTGTGAGATGGGCAACGGGACACACAATCAAGCTGGTGAGGAGTCCCCACCCTGTTCAGATGTCTTCCGCAAAGACACAGACCTGGGTCTATGCAGCAGAAGATTCTGGAATTCAAAAACTGTATAGTCTAATTGTTCCTGGGATGGCCTTTATCTTCCTAAGTCATTGTATGTCTTATCCAAATTATTGGAGGTACACTCAGAGACAGGCAGACAGGCCTTTTTTGTATCGGGGTTGACATAAGCAGTGAGGGCCATATATGTGCTTCTCAGAAAGAACTGGGCATTCTGTTTCATATTTGATCGGGTGCATCCAGGGTGGTCTGACATTCTATTTCAAAGCCTTGAAAGTACACACTTTCCCTGACATAACACCACCTTGTAAAAGTCATCTAGAAATAACTAGGAGTGCAGATAAAGAGCTAACAAGACAGTTCAACATAACATTATTCAAAATAAAACATGTTTCCTAAATGGCCAATGACAGAAGATCAATAAAATAAATTATAATATGTGGTTCTTAAAAACTGAGTCTTCATCACAGGTTTGAAGCCAGGCTGGGCTATACATAGGGATGGATACCTTGTCTCACAAAGGCAGAGTGTGGTGGTGCACTTGGAAGGCAGAGTAAGGTGAATCTCTGTGAGTTCGAGGCCAGCCTGGTCTGCCAGAGGTGGAGATGTAGCTCAGAGGAAGAAAGCTTGCTTAGCATGCCTGAGGAGCTGGGATGGCTCCCCAGCAGCCCATAAAAACAAGACGGTCCAAACAGCATACAGAGGAGCGGTCTGACAGAATTTTGCAGCGGCTGCAATGCCCCACCCCCCACAAGCCACTGAGCACATACAATCACTGAGTACACTCAGTCTCTGACTTCAAAAATGCTTTTGATGAACTGCATTTTAAGTTTTCGTGTGTGTGTGTGTGTGTGTGTGTGTGTGTTGAGGACTGAACCCTTCCTTACAAATAAATGTTAGGTCAGTGCTGTGCCATTGAAGTACTCCTGTAATGATGCATTTTTTTTATAGTACATTAAACTTACAGGCTGGAGGGATGGGGCTTGTTTTGTTTACACAGCCTCAAGTGTCCCAAGCTAGCTTTGAACTCACTATGTAGCCTTCATTTTTGTATCCAATTGCCTTCCCCCTGAGTACTGGGATCACAGGCATGCACTACCAAGCCTGGTTTTATGTGCTGCTGAGGCCTAAACTGGGGCTCTGTGCATGCTAGGTAGGTACAATACCAACTGAACTATATCCCCAGTCAGAATTTTATATTTCAAAACAGGGTCTCACTATGTAGGCCTGGCTGACTTGGACCTTGTTGTGTAGATCAAGCTGGCCTGAAACTCACAGAGTTCAGCCTGTATCTGCCTCCCAAGTCCTAGAATTAAAAAAAAAAAAAAAAAAAAAAAACAACAACAACAACAACAACAAAACACCTGGCCAGTTGTGGTGGCACACATCTTTAACCCCAGCATTCGTGAGTTCTAGGACAGCCAGAGCTACAGAAAACAAAACAAAACAATTGGCATATGCTATCACACCTGGCTCCCAGCATTTTCATTTTAATGTATTAAGTCTTAAATATCATCACTGGAGTTGGTTCTGTTCTTCTACCATGTGGGTTCCAGGGATCCACTCACTTCTCCAGTCTCGGAAAGTCTTTACCCCATAACTTCAATGGATTACATTTTTATTATTGTGTGTGACTGTATGTTGGTATGTGCACCCACATGCTGGTGGTGATGTGCGTGGAGAGGTCAGGGGACAACCATCAGGAGTCACTCTCTCCTTCCACTATGGGTTCTCAGATTTGAACGGAAGTCATTCAGCTGGGCAGCAAGTCCTTCACCTCCTGAGCCACCTCACTGGCCCTCGAGTATTACAGTTTTAAATACCCACGTGATTGGCGATTGGTGCTGTCCGTATTCTGTCACCTAAGTACAGTGTAATCTCAATTATATCAAAAGGTATGAAAAACACAGGGAAAAAATATCCTGAAGTCTATACAGATTTTTTGTTGTTATAGGATCATGTGAGATTTATATTGTTTAATTTTTGTTTTCAGTTTTTCTTGGGCAGGGGAGGGGATTGAATCTACATCCTCATGAATGCTAAGCATGTAACTTACAAGAGCTACACCCCAGGCCCTTGTTTTCAAATTTTCAATGAACAGATAGATTTCTTCTATAACCAGAACAGCACAGCAGTAAGAGGAATGCAAGCATGGGGCAGCAGGAGGTGAGAAGGTGGCCAGGCTCAGGTTAGGCTCTGCCCTGGCCAGGAGCAAAAGAACCCATGCACTGCTTGTTTTGACAGGGTGGCAGGCATCTGGTGGTTGGGTTCTCTCCAAGTGGCAGGGTAACCTACTGGACACACTGCATGCTCAGTTTAGCTGATGCACACACACTTGGGTCTCACCATCTGTGGCCAACCTGGCAGCAAACTATTACATCATCAGCTGTGGCTGCTGGGAACTTTGGTTCTGTTGCTTGTATTCCTTGCCTGCTTCCCAGGCCTGACTTCAGTGGCTTCTTTAAGTTCTTGAGAACTAAGGGAGGCTTCAGCTTAGCCCTTCGCTGGGACTCCAAGGATTTAGAAAAGAAGGAGGAACTCTTGTGGGTGAGTCCCAGCTGATGCAGGAGGGACTGGGGCCTGGCTGGTTCAACTCACTGTGGTTTTGCTGATGTGGCAGGAATTTAAGAATGAGAATTATTTAAAACAGTAAGGATAAAGGGAGATGTAATTTTCTCAAATATATAGCTGAAGGCTTTGAAATATTTTATATAGGCAGGAAGTATATAAGGCCATAAAACACTGTTGTACCTAAAACATCACCTGGTTGCTCGTACATTCATTTCCAAGAGGAGCTGAATGACAGTAACACACGTGTAGTTTCATTTGAGTGGCTGAGGAAGGATGACTGGAGCCCAACAACCCAGGGTTAGCATGAGCAGCACAATAAGATCCCATCTCTTTCTTTCTTCTTCTTTTTTTTTTTTTTATAAAGATTTATTATGGCTGGGCGCACGCCTTTAATCCCAGCACTCGGGAGGCAGAGCCAGGCGGATCTCTGTGAGTTCGAGGCCAGCTTGAGCTACAGAGTGAGTTCCAGGAAAGGCGCAAAGCTACACAGAGAAACCCTGTCTCAAAAAACCAAAAAAAGAAAAAAAAATTATTATGTATACAGCATTCTGCCTGCATGTATACCTGCAGGCCAGAAGAGGGAGATAGATCTCATTTTAGATGGTTGTGAGCCACCATGTGGTTGCTGGGAATTGAACTCAGGACCTCTGAGAGAGCAGCTAGAGCTCTTAACTTCCAAGCCATCTCTCCAGTCCCAATCCCATTTCTTTCTCTCTCTCTCTCTCTCTCTCTCTCTCTCTCTCTCTCTCTCTCTCTCTCTCTCTCTCTCTCTCTGTGTCTTTTGGTTTTTTGAGACAAGGTTTCTCTGTGTAGCTTTGGAGCCTTTCCTGGAACTCACTCTGTAGCCCAGGCTGTTCTCAAACTCACAGAGATTTGCCTGGCTCTGCCTCCCAGTGTTGGGATTAAAGGCGTGAGTCACCAACGCCCGGCTTAAGATCCCATCTCTTAACACAAAAAAGAGACCCAAACCACAAAACAAAACTCCACCTAGATTATTCAATGCACCCCTTCATTTTATAGAGGTAGGAATGGGATCAGGAGGGGCAGAGGGCTGGTCAGCAGAGCTAAGTTTAAGTCTACATGTCTTTACACATCATAGGGTCCCTCAGTATGATGTACTATTTAGGGGAGGAGTAAGACAAAAGTGAGGTATGTGTGGGTTTTCTCCAAACTAACCAATTCTCTTAACACCAACTGGTTAGCCAACAACCTGATTCAGTTCTGATACTAACTACCCACATGATAAGGGCTTGGTCCCACAAGCCCAGTCCCAAATGCCAACTACAAATGAGTGCCCAGGCTATCCACCCCTCTGCCCAGCTGACTACAAATTTGGGGACTCCCATGACCATTTCCCCCTTTGTTTGATAATTTTCTAGAACTCATAAGCTCAGGAAACTTCCCTACTTACAAGTTTATTACAGAGAATGCAAATGAGCAGCCAAACAAGAAGTAGGTAAGGGGTTGGAAGGTCCTCGGCACAGAAGCCTGTCCTCAAACTTAGGAGTACAACATCCTCTTGGTATATGGATTGTCCCCAACTTCCAGAACTTCTTTGTAGTTTTTATTGTTGATTTCATTACATTGTTAGGACTGATTAGATCACTGGCCAACGGTGATTGATTTCTCTTCCCTGGAGATCAAGGAAAGGCTGAAAGGTCTAACCCTCCAATCACAGGGCCCTTCATTAGCATTCAGAAGAGGGCAAATTCCAAGGTTCCAAGGTTTTCAGGAACTCTTATTTCTTTTGGTTTTTCGAGACAGTGTTTCTCTGTGTAACACTCCTGGCAGTCCTGGAACTTCCTTTGTTGACCAAGCTGGCCTCGAACTCATAGAGATCCACTTGTCTCTGCCTCTGCTGGGATTAAAGGTGTCAGGAACTCTAATCAAGCCTGTCTTATGGCCAGTTGTTTGCAGCTGGCTCTGGCACACATGCTGATGTGGGTGGTGGTGGTAGCAGCAGCACATGACTTTAATCCCAGCAGGCTGATCTCTGTGAGTTTGAGCCAGCCTGGTCTACAGAGCAAGTTCCAGGATAGCCAAGGCTGTTACACAGTGAAACCCTGTCTAAAAAAACCAGAAAACAACAAAAAAGGGAAGTTCCCTTTCTTAAATTTCACATTCAAAAATCCCAGAATGGAGTTAAGAGAACAGAGACCTATTAACCAGCGTAAAATGGGGTAGTCTGAGATGGCATCTTCCAAGTTTAAAAATGTCTTCTAATTAGGCATGATGACATACACCTGTAATCCCTGTATTTTGTAGGTGGATGCCAATAGATCAGGAATTCAAAGCCATCCTTGACTACACAGTAAGTTCCAGGCCTGCTGGAGTTATAGGAAATTGTACCTCAAAAAACCAAAGCAGGAGCTGTAGCTCAGTTGCTAGCATGCATGAAGCCCTAGGCCTGATTCCCAGTACCACATAAACTGGGCATGGTGGCACAGAACTGTAATTCCAGTACTTGGGAGGTGGATGTAGGAGATTTGAAGTTCAAGATCATACTCAGCTACAGAGCAAGTTCAAGGCCAGCCTAGGCTATGGGAGACCCTGTCTCAAACAAAATAAAGCCCAAGCAAACAAAAGCAAAAAAGAACAAGTGTCTTCCATTGGTCGGTCAGTGTTTAATAGGGCAAATGTGCTCAGGGGAGATGAGGTGGGCATGGTGAGGGGACCAAGGACAGCGACATTCCTTCATGCCCTCAGTCATCTCAGCCGTACTCCCCAGAGTGAGGGCACCCACTGAAGCCTCAAGCCATTCCGATGACCTAAGGGCTTGGGGACAGCTCAGGATACTGGGTATGTGAATATAGACCATTCCATACGTAACTTCTGCTACAAAATCTGGACACAGACTGAGATTCACGCTGGTATCTGCAGATTTAAAACTCACTTATCCAAGTCAGGAACCATTTATTTTGCATCTAACAAGTCGGGGCCTGCTGCAGTATCTAACATATGGGCTGCTCACCACCCATCTCTGTGCGTCTGTCAGGGCTGTCAGTGAGGGAAGGCCAGCTCGGCCTTGATGGGCTTCACCATCAACTAGTACAAGTCCTAACACACCTGTTCTGGGAAGAGGTACATGGCCTGACCCAGTCTCCTCAGCTCCCCCAGCCAACCCTCAGCTGTGTGTGTGTGTGTGTGTGTGTGTGTGTGTGTGTGTGAGTGTGTGTGTGTCTGTGTGTGTGTGTCTGTGTGGTTGTGTGCACTCATGCTTAGTGGGAGGCCAGAGGCTGACATCAGGACTCCTCCTCAGTTTCTCTCCACCCTATTTTTTGCGAGTCTTACTGAACTTGGACATCGCTAATTTGGCTAGACTGTTTGGCCAGTGCACCCCGGAGATTGACTCCCTGTATCCTGTCATGCTTGGGATCACAGATGAGCTTTTTTACTGGCTCTTACATTAGTGCTGAAGATCCAAACTCGGGTTCTTATGTTTATCCACTGAGCCATCTCTCCAGCCCCTCAGACCTGCTTTTTACACTTGTTTTTGTGTGTATGGGTGTTTTGAACGCATGCTATGTGTGAGCACCACAGGGATGGCTGGGGCCCACAGAGCCCAGGAGGGGGCATAGGATCCTCAGGAACTGGAGTTGCGGGTGGTTGTCGGCTTTTATGTGGGTGCCGAAAATGAATCTGGGTCTTTGGAAGAGCAGTAAGTGCCGATAAGCCACCTTTAGCCTCTCAAATCTGCTTTTGAAAATAGAGTGGGGGGCAACTTGACAAGACACTTTTCTTGGGCTGGAGAGATGGCTCAGAGGTTAAGAGCACTGGCTGTTCTTCCAGAGGTCCTGAGTTCAATTCCCAGCACCCACATGGTGGCTCACAACCATCTGTAATGAGATCTGGCTCCCTCTTCTGACCTGCAGGAATAAATGTTCTGACACTTTATACATAATAAATAAATAAATCTTTAAAAAAAAAAAAAGACACTTTTCTTTTGGTTTTTTGAGACAGGGTTTCTGTGTGTAGTCCTCTGGAGAGCAGGCTGGCTTTGAACTCAGAAATCTGCCTGCCCCCCTCCACTTGGAATTTTATTTATTTTTATTTTTTTGTTTTTCAAGATAGGGTTTCTCTGTGTAGTTTTGGTGCCTGTCCTGGAGCTTGCTCTGTAGACCAAGCTGTCTTCGAACTCACAGAGATCTGCCTGCCTCTGCCTCCTGAGCACTTGGATTAATAGTGTGCGCCACCACCCCGCTTTTTTTTTTTTTTTTAAACTGGTCACTTTGAACTACTCTTCTGAGAATTGCTCCTGGAGCCACTGAGGCAGGGGATCAGCTGGAATGCCTGCCAGCCTCAATGGGACATAGAGAAAGCTTGCTACCTAGAAAGCTCATCACTATGTGATAGTACAAGGATGGAAATGTTCAAGGCAAATCTGATTGCTGAACTTAGTGCTTGGATGGTGTATCTCACTGAGTATAATAATGTGAGGGGGTGGAACAGAATTAATACTCATCCCTAGCAACTTTTTGAATATGAGGACTCTAAGCCAGAGGTTGGAAACAGGGAGGCAACTGCAGTATCTGACTGGAAGATGCTCTCCTTAGTTTCTCAGCCTTATCCTCCCCGACTCCCCAGAGCCAGGCAACATCCAGAAGTGAAGGCAGCACTCCTACCTCAGCATAGCAGAGCTCGATGTGAGTGATACCTGGCTCCATCCTTTCAGTCCAGGCCAAAGATGTCTGAGGGATCTCAGCTGCACACCTACCTCTTCAGCAGAGTCTCAGACGCTGCCCTGGCTGGGGAGGCCCCAGGACAGTGGCCTGTGTGTCCTTGACTTTGCTGTGCTGTTCCCTCCACTACAGACATTTCTGTATGTTCCTCTGTCTCCTGACACTCCTCTCCCAACACTCACATGGCTGCAGGAGCCAAACAGCACTGAGAGGCCGTTCAGTGTGCTGTGAAACCACATGATGTGTGCGCGCTCTGGCCAGTTCCCTGATGACTTCAGGCAAGTTTCCTATTGTGGAAAATGGGGCCATGCGGAGGCTGTGTGGTGTGTGTGTGTGCAAGTGTGTATGTATGTATGTTGGGGTGGGTGATCCTGGGAAATGGTTTTATTTGCTGATGACACCAGGAGCTTCTGGTCTGTTGACCTATCACCTTTACATTCAGATCAGTTCTGTGTGTCCAGTTCTGTGTGCTGCAAACTCTATCAGCCATGTCTTACCAACATACCTAAGTACTTCTAGCTCTCATGAGGAACTGGTACCAAAAGGCAGAACACTGTATTTTCTGGAGTGTGCATCGCACATTTCTCATGCCAGACAGACCCCGGCTCAATAGTGGCCAAGGCCTCAGTGTCTTTCTTCCTCCTTAGCTCCACAGTGTACACCACACTCAAGGTTACTTCTTAATGTGTCCCTGTAAGCCCCTAGAGGCCTTGTGCACAACTCTTAATTAGAGCACTGTGTTCCTCAAGAAGTAGGTGAACAGAGTACAGAAAGAGGCTTGTTTTATTATTTGACCTCATACCGCTCTAGGGCAGTCAATTCCCCCCCATACCCCCTAATTAAAAGGTACCAGATACTCTGGAATTCTGACACACCCAACTGGGACATAGAGAAGACAAAGGACTGGGGCAGGGACAGAGAACTCAACTCCTAAGACAGTCTCTGTTCCACAGGATCAGTCATAGAGGGCCCTTAGATACCTCCTTAGTCAATAGGCCCATGGTGAGGGCCAGCAAAGCACTGGACCACCAGACCCACAAAGGGCTCCAAACTGTCCCCAAGTACTGACTCATCCTTCACAGGTCCCCACAAACATTTAACCATTCCTAATTCCAGAATAAAGGGCACCATCTCTGTGGGAGCTAGATAAAATACTTTTTTCACACATTTTTATAAACTGGGTTAGATAGTGTCTACCATGGTTCAAACAAACTGTTAGAAAAGAGGATTTTTTGGGGGGTGGGGGAGTCAGTGCTGGGACTGAACCAAGGGTCCATTGAGAAATGCCAGGCATTTGTCAAGGTGGCTTAACCCTTTGAAAGTGAAGCAGGGTATCAGGACAGCTAACAATGTGACTGAGAAAGCAATTCCCACTAAGAAGTCTGGTGGGCTCACACAGGAGTACATACTGACCAAGAGGAAAAGCTCCTGGGTGGCCCGTGCCTGTCCCCCATGTCCCACGTGTGTCCTCCTGTGTAGTTCCCTGCCTCCATGCTACAGTCACTGCATTCAGGGCACAGGGCGTGGCCGGCAGGGCTGAAGACTCCTGGCACCTCTGTCTGGTTTATGCCTATGAGAAACAGCCACTTGTTCAGAGAACAGCCATGTCCAGTTCAGGCGGCCTGGCTTGCTGCTGGGTCCTGCCCCTCGACTCTGACGTCACAGTGAGAAGTGCGGAGTGTGTTTTCCGAGCTGTTGAAACAGATGTAGATCTTAGTGAGCAGAGAGGACCTCCTTCCTAACAGGCAGCCCTCTCCTACACTTCTGCAGCCCTGGGAGTCAGCTGTTGGGAGGCAGGTCACCCTCTTCTGGCTCAGCCTGAAGCGCTTCAAAATCCTTCCTTACACAGAACACAATCTCTTGGATAATGTTGAAAAATGGGTTCTGTTTGTCTGTTTTGTTTTGTTTTTCGAGACAGGGTTTCTCTGTGTAGCTTTGGAGCCTGTCCTGGATCTCGCTCTGTAGACCAGGCTGGCTTCAAACTCAGAGATCCACCTGCCTCTGCCTCCAGAGTGCTGGGATTAAAGATGTGTGTCACCACTGCCCAAAAAAAAACAAAACAAAACTGAAATCCAAGTTCAGAATAGCTCAGCAACTACCAACACATGGCCATCTGCTTTCCTCTCTTACCTCCCTACCCTGTTGGGACAGCTTTAAAAAATAAACAGAAAAGGCTGTTGATGACAAAGGCTGGTGGTGCGGGCACGCTGGCCAGCTAGTCCCAGTTCCCTCTCTTTCAGCCTACCCTTGTGACAGAGGCTGGAAATGCTACGTGCACACATCTGCAGCTCCCCTGCAGCCGGAGTGGTGTGCTGACCCAGGGCTGCTTTGAGGCCACTGTCTTACTGATCCTGACACACACCGGTTCCCTCATTTGTATGTTCACATGTACTAGAGTTAGGCAAGGAGGCACTTCATCAACACACCACGTGTACTGTAGAGAAGGCTTTTAAACTGTGTGAGATAGGGTGCTGGGGGCACACAGAACTGCAGGAACAGTCAAGAGAGTAGTCACCCCAGTGCAGTGGGTGACATGCCAGACACCACCACAGGTCTCTTGTAGGTCTGGAGATCCTGGGTGCTGGCTGGTTCAGGTTAAAGACTTCCTCTGTCATCCCAAGACCTGTAGAGACCATCTGTTCTGATGCCAGCTTAAAATGCTCTCTTGCCACCTGAACAGTCCTTTGCAGATGGATGTAACAGACCACGAGTTCAAATGTAGCTTGTAAACTCCCTTTCTGGGTAATGAGATGCTAGCCATCTGGTGCCACCATTCAGTTTGGTTGCTACAAACACCGCCCACACATCTGAGGCCTAGATGAGGAAGCCTAGTGGTGTTCCTTGTCCTTGTCCTGATGGCATCAGCTCACTTCAGCCTTCTGAGACCCTGATGTTACTCACACCATCCACAGGCCAGAAAACAGAGCTGTGGTCAAGGTCACAGAGCTGTGGTCAAGGTCACAGAGCTGTGGTCAAGGTCACGGAGCTGTAGCCTTGAAGCCCACTTTCTTCCTCACTCACATGCCCCAGGAGCAAGTGACGGGATTTAATGCTGTATTGGCATGGGGGGTTTGTTATTGATTTCCTTCTTTCATGCTTCCTAGGCAGGTAGTTTGGGTTTGGAATTTCCCTAAGGAGTATAAAGACAATAGTTCTTTAGAATACTCCCCACCTCCCATTTTTAAGACAAGATTTACGCTATAGCCTAGGCTGACCTGGAACTATACATAGCCCAGGTTGGCCTCAAATTAGTAGCAATCCTGTCTCAGTCTCCCAAGTGCTAGGATTCTAAGTGTGTGCTAGCACTACTGGCAAGAATATCCTTTGTCAAATAAAAAACTAAAGAATTACTGAGGTAGAAAATACATCTGAAGTAGACTTTTTTTTTTTTTTAAGAGAAAAAGGGAGTAGGAAAAAAACAAAAAACTACTCAGTATTAATTTATACCACTATCCCACCTTACACATGAGAATTTCATATAAGAGAGAAGCTGAATCAATTGAGAACAAATGCCCAGGGACTCAGCATCTGCCCAGGGAGCCCCCTCAGTCTCTGGGAAAGGCTGATGTCAGAGAAATGCCTGTGGCCTCACAAAACTCCCACCACCCGGACAGGGCTGGACGTCGTTGCAGCAGAGCGAAGGAAGGAGAGTGGCATCTTCACCTTCACCGACCTCACAGAGGGTTTCTATTTGTTTATTTAAATCAAATTGTAAAAAGTAAAATGGATGAAACCAGCTGAGATTAAGATACATAAACCAAACTGCAACGTAGAAAAAGGGCCTTGCTGGAAACATGATGAACACTGGAAATATTTCACAGACACACGGAAGAGCTCACATTGTCAATAGGATTAAGCTGCTACTAATTCTCCCCAGAATGTCAAGGTTTCATTTTGCTCAGCCTGAGATCTCGCTCAATTTCAAACTGCCTGTGGTCCACTCGATCCAGAAAAGCTTTCCGTTCAATGTACCTGGAAGAAGACAGAAACAGTGTCAGTAAAGTCTAGCAGAAAGGCGTCCACCCCTGCACTGTCCCAACCCAGGGGAAGATCAGGCTGCAGTAACCAGTGGGAGAGCCAGGTTGACTAGATGACCACCTGGACTATCACGGACCCAAACCATCAGGCTGCAGTAACCAGCAGGAGAGCCAGGTTGACCAGATGACCACCTGGACTATCACGGACCCAAACCACTGTCATTTCACCCACACAAGGACAATTCTGTTCAGACATGACTGAAACTAAAGTGGAAAGAATGAGCAACCCCTTTTTGTTTCAGACAGGATCTCACTCTGTAGACCAGGCTGACCTTGAACTCACAGGAATCCACCTGCACAGAGATCCACCTGCCTCTGCCTCCTGAGTGCTGGGATTAAAGGTGTGTGCCACCAAGCCAGGAGGACTTTGAGGAAAGGAGAAGTAATGCCATCTTATTTACCTATTGGTAAATAATGGCTGGGCAATTCTGGTCAAAGTTTGAATCTTTCTGAGCCTCACTGTTGTCTACAGCAACAGGATGACACTGTATTTTCTGGCTTCAGTGGTATGTTGAGTTGGCAGGTAAGAGAAAGATATTCATCCTCTCTCCCCCTCTCCCCCCTCCCCCCCTCCCCCCCACCTTCTCTCTGGTTTTTCAAGACAGAGTTTCTCTGTGTCCTGGCTGTCCTAGAACTTGCTTTGTAGACCAGGCTGGCCTGGAACTCAGATTCGCCTGCTTTTGCTTTCCAAGTGCTGGGATTAAAGGTGTGCTCCACCATTGCTAGGCCAAAATATATTCTTTTCAAAAAGAGATGTATTTTGTGCTTGTGTATGTGTGTGTATGTGGGCAGGCACATGTGGAGGGCAGAGGACAGCTAACTTGTAGGGCTGCTTCTCCCCTTCCACCATGGGGTCCTGGGGACTGAACTCGGGCTGTCAAGGTTGGCACAGTTGCCTTTGACCCACTAAGCCATCTCACTGGGCCAAAGCTATGTTTTTGTGTATCTCAAAACACAAAAAATATACCTGAAAATGGAAGAAATAGGCTAAAAAACCAACCACCAAGGACTACTCTGAGGGTGAACCATTAGCCAAGGTTTGCAAAGCCATCTGATTTCCTCTGCTGTTTCCCTAGGTACCTTCTCCTTAGTTTGGGGTCAGGCTGCTTCTGCGGCATAAGGAGGAGGCCAGTTCCTGAATTCCCCTAGCAATGAGACCAAACACCTCTGCATCCACAGTCACACACAGGGCTCTCCTGGAGCCTGGAGCTCTGCTCCAGCTCTCAAGCCAAGGTCAGAAGGCTCCCTCGAGGTCTCCCTCAGTCTTCCCAGACAGGGTGGGAGGGAGGCCAGCCTATGCTGGCAGGCATGATGCTCAGGAGGGAGCCTGGCTGCTTAATGAGACACAGCTGCATTTTAATGGCCCCTTTCTTGCCATAAAGTGTGCTGCGATTTGCTTGAGGGGAGGAACTCTCTGCTGCTAATTAATCTATTGAGGGAGCAAAATTGCCATTAAAAATGGGAGACATAATTGAATCTCTGCACTAATTTTTCTTTGTTGCACTGTGGAAAATGTGCATCTGTCACTACAAGGTTATTACATTCATGGTGAAATGTAACCAGGTCCAGGAACCTGTGTTCTTCGCTGAGTTCAGGTCTTGTTTTCTGCCCCTCAACATCCTGAAGTGAAGCCCATCCCACCTGCTTGCCAGATGAGCCTGTGGCTACTAATCCTCCACACACTACCAAGGACTATACAGGTTCTGAGGACAGTGGAAGCTGAATTTGAATCCTGTCACTCACTGGCTGTGTGGCTCTGGACAAGTCATATAAACTTAGCAAGTCTCAGTTTCCTAACATATTAAAAGGGGAGGGGACAACAACAAAGACACAGACACAGACACAGACACACACACACACACACACACACACACACACACACTACTGCTGAGGCTGAGGCAAGAAGACTGATGTGAGTTCTTATACTAGCCTGGGCCAGAGACCACTCCTGCATTTTTATTTTTTTGGAGACGGGGTCTCATGCATTTCAGGATGGCTTGCTACATATAGACCAGGATGACCTTAAGCTTCTGACTTTACCTTTCCAGTTGCTAAGATTACAGGTATGAAGCACTATACCTGTCTTATGTGATGCCAGGGCTTTGTACACACTAGGCAAACACTATACCAACTGAATTGTCTCCCTGGATCCTGAAATACTGTCTTAATGAACAACAAAAAGAATTCCAAACCAAAAAAACTTACACCCCTCCCCCTGCCAAAAGAAAAGGTAGAGGGAGACAAACCCTCCTTACTCAGATGGGCTGCTCTGAGGAGTAAATGAAATAGTATATTAATAATGCTTAGCATGGCACAAGAGCTCAACAAACCGGTGACATAGCTAATACTGTCACTATGATTTTCGGTAGTCAGCTTCCATCAGGGTCTTGAGGACAGCAGATGGCCCAAGTTGGGATGTGTGCTGTCGGAAACTAGTAACTACTGCCTTGTCTGGATCAGCAATTAGGCTGTGGTGTCGAAACTGTCAATGAGGCCAGATTAGCTGGAACACACGGAAAGGCTGTGCTCAGGCTTGACACAAGTCCCTTGGGTCAGAGTTGTCAGATTTAGTAAGTGGAAATAAAGGAGACCCAGTTAAATCTGAAATTCAGATTCCCTGGCAGAGAGAGCAGTGGCACAAACTGTATGCTCCTCTGATAAAGGCAAAGAATGGGGACCTGAGTGAGGAGGTGTGGACACAATCCGAGGGCCTCACCTACTGCGATCAGTCGTTCCCAGCCCCTGCCTATCCTGGATCTGGAGTAGACATGTGGGAATAGGGGACTTGGTGGCAGACATGCTAACTGCCCCTTGGAGGAGCCAGCAGAAGAGCAATGAACACAGGCGAGAGATGGTACTGTGTAAGCGTCACGTGTGGGTGTTTCAGGACAGAGCTCTCAATCTGCTGGGAGAGCAGGAAAGAGAAGGAAGCGTCTCTTACATTGGGATGCTCACTGAGCATGGATAAGGGCTTGCAGGTTCCAGATGGCCTGGAGACCATCTAAAGTGCAGAATAGATGCTAATGGGGCAAAGCTGAGGCCAAGGGAGCCTCAGACAGCAACAAGGGCACACGCACAGATGCAACCCAATTCTCCAGGGCAGCCCAGACAAAGGCCATCAAGGCAGGTCTGGCTATTTTATTCCCCTGTTCACAGCCACAGGCAGCTGCTAAGAGGATCCTGTGACAGCTTGGTTTACATACAAGAGCTGAGCTTGCTGATGTGCAGAGGCTGACATGGTGCTGTGGACGAGAATGACTTTGATATCTACTATCTGTACTTTGGGGAAAGGTATAGGTATTTAACTTTTGGCTTTTTGTGTTTGTTTTTTTTCCTTCTCTGTAAAACAGGAATAAAATGTAATGGCCCTCTGTGGACACAATGAAACTCAAGAAGTGCTTTGTAAGAGCCGGCTACACGAGCTGTTTGGGGTTTATGTTCTCGCTTCTCACCAACTTAACCACAGCCATAATCTGTAAGGCCTCAGACCAGGACATTTGGAATCGAGACCAAGACTGGAAATGCTCCTGAGGAAGGGCTGCCTTGAAGGCCACCTGAGAGGTCGCCTACTTCAACTGGGCTGCAGTGGTTTCCAGGCACTTTAACTGGGCCAAGTTCCAGAACACATCTGCTTGCTGACAGGTGCAATGGGAATTATGGTTCTTACTCTTCTTTGGTCTTGCTACTTTTCTGGCCTGAAGGAGTGTGTCATCCTCTCATGCTACTATACTCTTTTATGGCCCATTTAAGCAGCAGCAGCAGCAGCAGATTTATTTATTTACTAATTCACTCACTCTACTCTTCCTTCCTTTCTTCCTTCAAGACAGGGTTTCTCTGTGTAGCTCTGGCTGTCCTGGAACTCACTCTGTAGTCCAGGCTGGCCTCAAACTCATGGAGATCAGCCTGTCTCTGCCTCCCGAGTGCTGGGATTAAAGGTGTGGGCCACTGTGCCTGGCAGAGCAAGCAGGTCTTTATTATCATTAACAAAATATACTAATAGCATCAAGAACTGAGGTGATTTTCCAGTTTCCCTTCCAGAACTGGGTTATACACAATAGGCTCTGACATCTTTGGAATCTTTTGGCTCATATTACTTTTCTGCCTCAATTATCTTGAAATTCAGGACACTGGGTAGGAAAGAGTAGGGAGCATTATCAGGGAAGATGCCAGTACCTCCTGTCAGAGAACCCAGCCTGGAAGAGGTCAGAGGGTGCTGGCTCGCTGTGTACGTCTGGTGCTGCACAAACAGCACAGCAATGATAAACTCCAGCTCTGGTGGGCAACAGAAGCACTCAGACCCCCCATGTCTCTGGGGTAGTCCTACAGGGCAGGAGTCCTCTGCTCTGGGGGCTTACTGCACACTAACACAACATGACTACATCAGTCACTTAGTACAGCAGAGAAACAGGGTCATGTGACCGAGGTGGTGGAGCTATTCTAGAGTGGCATCTGAGCCGACAAATCAGAGCCTGGAGGGGAGGGACCTCACAAAGGGAAGAGCACCAAGGCTGGACTGCAGCAAGCCGCAGGAGAAGTGGACAGAGGGGGCGGGAAGGCCCTTCTGTTCTGAGTCACTGGCAGAAAATGGTGGCTAAGTCTTAGAACCAGTGTTTGCTTGAGAAGGCAGAAAAGCCAGCCTGGGAGACTTGGAGAGATGCCTCCAAGCTCTACCCCATCACCATGGAAAATATTCCTAAATAGCTGGCCAGGACTTCAATGGATAAAGCATCCGGCTTTCCAGTAAGGTCTGAGTCTGGGGTGGTCAGTTAATGCAAGTGGGAGAAAAGAATGTGAGCAGAAGCCTGCGGAAGGCCGGCATTTTGCCGTTTTGCTTCATTATCCTAACACCAGGAGAGGCCTAGGAAAGGTTTCCACTGTACAGATGACTGAGCTGGGACTAGTGCCTGTCCTCGTTAGCTAGCTCTCTGCTGCTGGGAGGAAACAACCATAACCAACTTGGAGAAGTGCAGATTTATCTGACTTACGAGTTATAGACCATTATGGAGGGAAGCCATGGCAGGAACCTGGAGACAGGGACTGAATGAGAGCGCTAGGATTAAAGGTGTGCACTAGGATTAAAGGTGTGCATCACGACAGGGGTGGTGGTGGTGGTGATACTTTTAATCCCACTTTTAGCACTTGGAGGCAGAGGCAGGCAGATCTCTGAGTTCGAGGCCAGCCTGGTCTACAGAGTGAGGTCCAGGACAGCCAGGGCTACACAGAGAAACCCTGTCTGGAAACACAAAAACAAAAAAAAGGTGTGCATCACCATGTTTGGCAAGATTTATTTTTAATTTATGTGTCCATGTGTGTATGTGTTGTGAGTGCAGGTGCTACGGAGGCCAGAAGAAGGCACCCGATTCTCTGGAGCTGGTGTCCCAGGCGGTTGTAAGCCGCCCGATGTGTGTTAGGAACTAAACTCTGGTCCTTGGGAAGAGCAGCAGGCACTTTAAACCACGGAACCATCTCCAGTCCTACTGTCTTTTTTTTTTTTTTTTTTTTTTGGATATCTCCATTGACCTCTAGTTGCTGCTACTGCCATTTCTGATTCTGACATAAACAGAACTCCATTCTGTGTACTCTTCTGAGACTGATGTACTAGTTCCACCTGCTCTGACCTTCACTTCAGTACAGCCGCAGCCTCCCTTCCTCCGTTACACTTCAGTGCTTCTGTGACTCGCCTGTGTTCACACCCCCGGCTGGACAGCAGCCCACTGTGCAGACCGGTCATATTTGATTTAACTGTCACACTAGAGACAGACCGTTGGGTTATTTCTTGTTTCATATGTTGTGCATACTGTCAGTACATACCTGCATTTCTGCTGGGAATAAAGTTGAGAGTGAACTGCTGAATTACAGAGAATGACTATATGAAGCCTGAGCAGACCATGGTAAGTGGTACTTTCCAGTTTAACCATTCTCCTCTCAGCTGTCTGCCACATGAAGAGACTGCCCTCTTTGTCACTGGTAATGTTCTGGTCTTAAGGTCTACTTTGTCTAATATGAATGTCATTGGATCAGTTTTCCTCTGGCTAGTACTACATAATTCATCTTCCTTCCTCTCAACATATCCTCATCCCACATTTTTCATCAATCTTTTTAAAATGCCAAATTGTGCTTTGATTTTTAAAAAAATTTAACTTGTTAATTTCTAACCTTTTTTTTGGGGGGGGGGTTTCGAGGCAGGGTTTCTCTGTGTAGTTTTGGTGCCTGTCCTGGATCTCACTCTGTAGAGCAGGCTGGCCTCGAAATCACAGAGATCTGCCTGCCTCTGCCTCCCAAGTGCTGGGATTAAAGGCGTGTGCCACCACCGCCCAGCTAATTTCTGACTTTTAACTGGAACATTTTGTTTATTTACATTCAATAAAAATATGATAAATGTAGTCTTAAATCTACCATTCTAAGGGCTACAGAGATGGCTCAGCCAGTATTGCTATTGTTGAGGACACAATTCTGTTCCTACCTACACAGGTGGCTCATAACTGCTTGTAATTCCATTTCCAGGGTATCTGAAGCATGTGCACATACCTAAAGACACACATACTCATAATTAAAATAAAACAAATCTTAAAACAAAACCCCCAAACCTATCATCCTATATGCTTTCTATTCTATTTGTCTGGCTATTCCCAGGTTGCTCTAGAACTCTCTATGTAGCCAAGGATAATCTTGAACTTCTGATCCTCCTGCCTCTACCTCCAAGGTTGGGATTACAAGCTTGCAGTACCAAGCCCAGTTTATGTGGTGCTGGGGATTGAACCCAGTGCTTCATGCAACTAGGCTAGTGCTCTACAGATGAGCTACATCCCCATCTTAGTTACACCATTTCCCATTTTCTGAAAAGTCCTCACTAGGTAGACACCTTCAATTTCTTTATTATTTTATGTACATAACTGTTTTGCCTAAATATGTATCTGTGCCTGATGCCAATGGAGGCCAGAAGAGACATTAGATCCCCTGGGACTGGAGTTATAGAGGGCTGAAAGCTGCCACGTGGGAGCTGAGAATTGAACCAGGTTTCTAGAAGAGCAGCCAGTGCTCTTAACTACTGAGCTATCTCTCTAGCCATTGGATAGGTGTCTTTTTTTTGTCGTTTTGTTTTTTCGAGACAGGTTTCTCTGTGTATAGTTCTGGCTCTCCTGGAACTTGCTCTATAGACCAGGCTGGCCTTGAATTTAGAGATTTGCCCATCTCTGACTCCCCAAGTGTGTGCCACCACCTCCTTATTGGGTAGGTGCCTTTTTAAATCTTGTTTTCCACTCTGTATTTTATTAACACTCCCTTATCTCTAACAGCATTGCTCCTTACTTTTATAAGATCTCTATCTGCTTGAACATAGTGAATGTTGTTCAACCCACATAATCAATACTCAGAGAGGCAATCCAGTGTAGCACACTCTAGCACTTCTTCTGCTATGTAGATCCCTGTGCAAAATTGAATAGCTTAGCTAGACTGACTTGGATCTGGTGGTTAAGCAAGCTTATAATCTTTTTTAAAAATTTTAAAACATATTGGATAGCTTCCAGGTTGATTTAAATGTTAAGACATTTAGAAATACCTCCAGGGCCAATGAAATGGCTCAGTGTGTAAAGGTGCTTGCTGCCAAGCCTGACGACCTAAGTTCAATCCCTAGGACCCACCATTAAAGGAGAGACCTGAAACCCACTATGTGTCCACCTCTCCATAAAATTGTAAAAGAAACAAAACAAACAAACAAAACAACAACAACAGAAACAAAAATTCGCCCAGTTTGGTTCAAATAATGTTAAGGTCTTATTTTGAAATATTACTCCAGAGCTGGGTGTGGTATGCATGCCTATAATCTCACTTAGTACTAGGGAAGTTGAGGTAGGAGGATTGTGCAGGCTGGTTTGGGCAACACAGTGAAGTCCTATCTTAAGAAAAAGAAATACAATGCCCCTACTTGTTTTTAATTATAATTTAGGGTATATTTTATTTATTTATTGGCTGGCCTGGAACTCACTATGTAGACCAGACTGGCCTCAAACTCACAGAAACCTATCTCCTCCTGTGTGGTGGTTGAAAGAAAATGGCCCTCATAGAGAATGGCATTATTAGGAGGTATGGTATTGTTGGAGAAAAAGTGTCACTGGGGTTGGGGGGGGGCAGGCTTTGAGGTCTCATATACGCTTAAGCTATACCCACTCTGACACACAGTTGCTGTGCTCTTGCAGATCAAGATGTAGACCTCTCAGCTTCTTCTCCAGCACGATGTCTGTCTGTACGCTGTCACTGCCACCCACCATGATGATACTGTAAGCTAGCCTCAATTAATATTTTCTTTTATAAGTGTTGCTATGGTCATAGTGCCTCTTCATAGCAACAGAAAACCCTAATTAAGATACCCTACCTCCCAAGTACTGGGATTAAAGGCTAATTTAGGCTAATAACCTGAATAACATGTACTTATACAGGCCATCACGTGATGATTGGCCGTGTCAGAGGAGCAGCAGGTGGCAACTGACTCCAGGAGATAGGCCCACCAGAATGCAAGTCACTGGGGGTGAATCTCGGATAGGCAAGGGGCTTTGTCTCTGGAATGTCTCTTGCTACTGCTGTGCCTTTACATGTTTGCCACTGCTATCTTTCTCTGGTATCTGGCATGGTGTGATTGGGTGTTAGGGGAATCCTCCCTGCCTTTAATGTAGTGTGATTATCTCATGGAAATATCCTACTCTACTGGGCATTTTTACCTGTGGATTATTATGAAGATGATTTCTTCTTAAGCTGTACTGTTTAAAGTGTTGCCCCTGCCCCTGATAAAGTGAGGGCTACGCAAAATAGAAAATAAGAACAAGGAAGTGTCACACAGCTAGGTCTTACAAGTTTTTCTTGAAGAGCTGTTTAGGTTAATGATTAAGGAAAACAATCGAGTCCCAGGAGTTAGCTCAAGTTCTTTTTGATATTGGGAAAGGTGTTTATGGGTTTCGGTGTGCATCATAGCTAAAACAAAGCTTTTAAAAATGATTTAAGGTTAGGTTAAGGTTTTTTTTTTTTCTTTCCGGAGCTGAGGACCAAACCCAGGGCCTTGCTAGCAAGCGCTCTACCACTGAGCTAAATCCCCAACCCCAGGTTAAGATGTTTTTGTTAACAGCTTTGAGATAGAAAAATCTCAGGGAACAATTTAAAGTTCAGAAAGGCACACATTCAAAGTGTGAGTGAGGGACTCACTGATATCAGGGAACCAAACAATGATTGCCTGGCCATTGCTGGCTGACGTACCTTTCTTGCTCGGATGGGTTGTTGATCAAAGGTGATGATTAATTCCTATACCCATTTCTGCCCTCAGCTTCCTGACATAAAAACTGTAGATGAGTGGGTATGCACCCAAGGATTTAAAGTAGAGCTGACTGATTGTCTTGCATATGTAAAAGTTTAGATGTATGATTCTTTTAAGATTTTTTTTAATAAGATTACTTTTTAAATAATAAATAATAAAGTAATTGATCTTTTCTTTGTAACCACAAAATGCAGCCTGCCAGTAAAAGAACTAGCTGAGAAAAATACCTTGCTTGCTTACACTCTGTTAATCTATAACAAATTGCTTAGACATAAATGTATGCGGGTTCTTGGGAAGAATTTGTTTTTTACCTGTAATACATAAAATGTTTAATCATAAGGGAAATACAAATAAAAAACAACGTGTAATTCATTGTAATCATTCACTTAAAAAATAGTATGTAACCACATTGTAACTTTCATATTGCTTGAAAGATTCTGCTGGGGTAAATAAGCTGTAAGGGAAAAAATAAAAACCCAGAAGAAACACATCTGGGTAGAGGTAAGAAAATAAAGGGATGAGAAGAAGATGATAGAAAGATCCTGAAGGTGGTGTAAGTGTGTGTCTCCCTTTTTCGCCAGCCCCTGATAGTTAAGTTTTGCTCTGCTCAATGGCCTCAGAGAATTTTAACTTTTACTGCCTCAGATAGAAAAGTCAAATTGAGTGATGAATCTGCCGATTCATGGCTGCTCTTCAATTCCTGAGCTGCTGAAGGCTCTTTACGGCAGCTCTCTTCAAAGTGCTTTATACATATTACATCCATGTAAGTGACATATACATTCTGCTTTCACCGGAATGCAGGTGTAAGATTATACCGATTTTACTGGTAAAGGAGCTGAGATGACTGCCATGCTGAGAGAGAAGATCTTACTGGTGAGGTGCAGGGTTGATGGGAAGCCCAGACTGTGTAAACGGCTGTTCAATACCTTAGGAGTGAGGAATACTGACTGAAGCCATGTGCCTGTGTTCCTTAGGTTTCTCTTGCACTCCCTAAGCACTAAATGAGCCCCATTTCTTTCTACTTACCAAAAAACATACAGGAAAGCTGGGTGTGGTGGCTCTTGCCTGTGATCCCAAACTTGGAGGACTGAGGCAGAAGGATTGCCATGAGTGTGAGGCTATACTAGGTTACAGAGTGAGATCCTTTCTCAACACTCCCACAAGGAAAACAAAATAAACACTAACAAGGAAAAGGTCATTTTTGGTTTACTCCAGAGTGAATAGGAAACGGTACAGCAATGGCCTTGCATATATCTTATAGGCTGTAGAAAATGGTCAGACTATGCCCTGGACCATAGTAACCAAACCATTCATGATAATGTGACAGTATCCTGGCACTGGGTTGGCTTCCTTTGCTTTTGAAGCACTTGAACTAGCCCAATTCTCAGAAGATCAAATGATTCAGATTAGGATAAGCCAGCTGCCATAAGCCAGACCCAGCCTTGTGAATAAACCAGGAGACTTACAGATCACTGAGCTTTAATTCAGCAAACTCAGTCCAGGGGAGCAGTGCTCCTCACTCCTGGCCCCATCTTCACCCAGTGGCATCTCACAGATGGGATCTGCCTCATCTTACAGAGCTTCCCCAGTAACCAACGCACTCCATTTTCATTGCACAGTGAAAAACTCCTGCTTGCTAAACAGGATGGTTTGAAACAAATCATTGCTGAGTTCTGAGGCCACAGAGGAACAGAACTACTCCTTACCCTTCTTTCCCTCGGTTATGGATAGCCAGTTCTTCACCAATCCCTTCTTCCTCCTTGAAGCTCTCCCAGTCCAGTTTAGACTTCTCAAGGGTGCTCATTTTCTGTTTTTTTGCTCCAATTTTCCCCAAAAGGCTGCTCATGCCACTTGACCTTTTTATCCTATGGAAAGAAAAAAAAAAATGAATATAAGAACACTGATCTCTGGATTAACAGTTTGTTTGTTTGTTTTGGTGGACCCAGGATTCCCTAGATTGGAGCCATTTGTCTCAATGGAAGCTTGTATTTAGGGCATTTTCTTTTCTATGTGGAAACTGTAGGCAGGGTAGAATCCTAATCCGCCTTTCCTGCCTAACACACATGACTGCTCAGCTGCACAGCTGACAGGAAGCCCTCAGCCCTCAGACCTCTGTGTGTGAGGCAAGTCTCTGCTTGCAGGGAGGGAGGAGGATGGTGGGGTTCAGACAAGGCTTTGGAGTCACATGCATAAGTCCAAATTCTAGCTCTATTCCAATGACTCAAGGCTAATTGTTCAAGTACATGTGTCTCGATTTCCCAATCTACACTGAATGCTTACTCATGGATGGTGGGAACTGTTCATATAAAGGGCTAAAACAGCATCCAGCATAGGGGTCAAGGTGCAGTTAACTGTTGGCCACTGTGAATCACTGTCCTCGCTTGTGTTCTGAAGCCCCAGGGGACTATTTCACAGAGTAAGAACCAGGGCCTACTACATACAAGCAAGAAGTCATAGCACTGTAATAGGGCCTTTTAAAGGCAACTGCCTTTCAACTCCTGGAAACAGGGCCTGTTTTTTTCCCAGGAGGTAGAGAACATCCCAAAGCAGAGAATGTACAGCCTGTGCTCTACTTGCTGATGATGCTATCTATCATGTGCTGTGGGAGAAACCCCAAATGCCAAATTCGAGTCTCGGCAGGTTGAATGTTTCTAGTCAATGTCACATGAATGAGATAAGGCAAACAGAAGGCAACCAGAGTTCATAAGAACTGATGTGAGAGGAGGAAACTATAGAAAGAACATGGGTGTAAAAACATTAGTTTTTTGTGGGTGGGGGGCAGGGATGTGCAGATCAAAGGTCAACTTTGTGGTGTTGATTCTCTCCCTCCACCTTTATCTGGGCATTGATGCCAGGCTTGTAGACTTGGACTGTCAGGTGCCACCCACCAAGCCATCTTGCCAGCCTGCTTTGGGCTTTATAAAATTAAAATGAATTCTCTGCTGGAGGAAACTGGAGGTTATTTTCTGCCTCACAGAGATAGGCAAGAGTTGAAATATGCAGGCAGCGCAGGCTGGCCCTGCAATGCTTACTCTCCCAGTGCCTTCTCAGCTTCCTTCCCATCTGACGTGCATTTGGCCTACTGGTGTAGATAACTTCAGGTTTAATGCCGAAGGGAATTGTTTCTGAGCCGACCTATTATCATTCCAACCTGATACGAAACCATGGACTGTGGGCTATTTGTGCCCTAGGATAGGCCAACAGGTTAGTGCCCACACCAAAAACACAAGACTCAGGAGTGATACAAACATTCTTATTCTGATAACACTGATACAGAGGATGTCAGGCTAGTTCATTCCCCTACACACTGGGCTTATTCATTATTAAGATCAATTGGATAAATAAACAAAATTAAGAGAGGTTAAACAAAAATACAACGAAGGCCAAACCAACAGAAAATGCAGATACGAGACAAAATGAGGCCTCAGGACTTGAGTGTTTCCAAGATGAGAAGCTGCTTAAGAGTTTTCTGAGATCTACTTTGCTTAAGATAATTCTAAATGGGATCTAATGCACTGTATACATATATGAAAGGACCCTGGTCCTTTTTGTGTGGTAGTACTAAGCAATGATCATAAGAAAATTCAACTCCAAGGTATACCCTCCTGTTAAGGAAACAGATATTACGTGTGTCTTCTCTGCTCTGTGCCTCAGCAGGGACTTTGACTCATTGCTCTCTGCAGGAAGAGTCCTACTGCTGCTCATCCTTGGTCATGATCTAGGCTACTGTCTATTTACAAGGTCTGGAAAGGAACTGAGGAAGAGGCCCCTATTGAAGAAGTTGGCAGAATGTGCCAATGAGGTTCGATGACGTACAAGACCTTCCTTCCCTGTGAACTTTAACAGCAATTCCAGTAACTAGGCACCCACAGGAGAGTTCTTGGTTTGAAAAGGGATTTAAAGTCATCTTTTTTTCATCCATCAATTATAGTCATTCAACAGAGATAGCAGCTCCATTGTGCTTGAAATTAGGAACACACACACACACACACACACACACACACACACACACACACACACATACACACACACACACACAAAGCTACAAGGTCTGATCTTTGGCTATGAGGCGAAAAAAAAATCTAGTAAATAGGGTAACAAATAGGCAAACTGTGACCATTTACTAGAAGACTCTAAAGAGGAAGTCGCTGAGGGGCTGTTTAATATAACCTTATTCCACACATTTGTTAACCACACCGCACTGTAAGGGAACAAACCTGTTACAGTCCACAGTGGCGGACCTGGGGCTAGTTCAGTGCTCCTCACACCAGCTGCTGGCTTCTCCTGTGCATGACCCGCAGCCTGGGACACAAATCCCGTATCTGCTTGCACACTCCCATTTCTACTATTGCTCAGTTGGGGGAGGAAGAAAGGTCCACTTTCCCTGTTGTCCTGGAGCTCATCCATGCCTTACTCATTCCTTTTTCTCTGTTGAGACACGGTCTCACCATGTAGCCCAGCTGGCCTGGAACTTGCTATGTACACAGCTGACCTAGAACTCAAGAGATCTACCTGTCTGTGCTAGGATTCAAGGCGTGAGCCACCCCACTCTGCTGTCTTACTCACTCTGTCTCACCCACACTGAAGCAAAAGCTTACTCACGGCATAAGATTTTTAGACTTTTAATTGACCAAGTCCCCGGTTTGACAGCACAGTTACTCAAAAAAGTTAACTATTACTCACAGTTACTCAAATGAAAAAAAAAATCCCCTCCTCATAACAAAAAGACTCAACACTGTTTGAACTGACAGACAGAAAATCAATCCAAGTGGACCAGCAAGCACAGCACATGTCTGGAGCATTAGTGAGCTCTCCTTAGAATATTTACAGAGCTGGGCTCAAGTCTACACCTCACATCAAAACTGGCAGAACCACTAACGTGCCAATCATCTGCAGCAGACTCTTTGGCAGAGAGCTGCCTGTCCCTTAGTGTCTGTCCTCTGTTTACAAGGGAGGGACACACACATGAACTACTTTCCAGGGCTGGGTGTAGGCCTGGCACCTTGTAGGAATGTGAGGAAAGCTCAACCTGAGAACTCCCTGTTGCAGGCTTGGAGCTGCTCTTCCTCTGGGTTTTCCCTAGATTAGCTGAAAGCTCTAAGAATGAAAAGTACAATCCAAATCTCTGATGGCTCATTTCACTACCCACCTGTTAACTAATCTCCCCAAAGCCCCGATCAGAGCAGAGCACTCAAGGAAAGGACTAAAGCCAGCAGTGACGAAGCCTCTCTAGACCCACCCATCTCAACACTGAACCTGAAGGCAGAAACCCCTATGAAGAAGTCCTAACGACCGTCTTGTGAGTTTAGGACCATCGGAACTCTTTATACTGTTGAAGCTGATACAATCCCAGGAAAAGATGCGGCACCTATCAACAAAAGGTGAAAACGAAAGCTGGCCAGCAGCCACAATCTCACAGCCTCACACTGCTCTTCAGTTCCACTGCTCCTGTGCTAATCCAACGGTAAGGGCATTTGTTGGTGTGGCTTGATTTCCCTGAGACAGGGTCTTGCCATGTAGCCCAGGCTAGCTTCAGATTTTTTAAATATGTGAATTAAATATACCTGATTATTGTAATGGCAAATGTCTCTTCAAAAACAATGCTAGGAGCCCCTCTCCATGTGTTCAGTGTGGAGATCTGATCTGTTCTGCTGTGGACTCTCAGCTCAAAGAGGACAATGCAATTGTAGCTGACTATGGTTCAATTTGAATGAAGATCTCCTCCTAGGTAAGAGCCCTCCATTTCCACCAGTGAGACCTGAATCACCTCCCCAGAGCAGAAGTACTTTAGCTACATGGTTTCTGGTTTCTGCTGTAATCAGGCCATTAATTTGGAGACAGTTAACTGGAGCTAAGTGTTCTCAAATGACACCAATGTGACTGACCTGCTGGACTCACATTCCAAGAGACAGTTAATGGCCCTCCCCTCTGTGAAGTGTAGTCCTCTGCTGACCTTTGGTTCTGAGACCAGCCAACTCAGTTGGGTTGTGTCCACACACAGAGTAATGTATTATGTGTGCTTACTGATGTGCCTAGTTTAGAACTTCTGGAGGGAGTCCAGGTTTGACCAAGTGTTGGGGAGACTGGACCCCCCTTTACTTCTTTCTTGGTATACCCAGCAACTGTCACACTTGCTTCACATACTTAATACAAAAGGATAAGCCAGGTGTGATGGAACATTCCTGTAATCCAAGCATTGAGGAGACCAAGACAGAAGATTGGGAATCAGTCTACCTACACGGTGAGACTCTTTTCCTCAAAAACAAAACCAGAAGCAAAAACAAAAAATGCAAATGGATATGCACTGTCAGTCAATAATGTGAGCTTTATGGCATGGTACTTCAAGTTCACTCTGTTCCTGCTTCTGAGCAAGTTTATGAAGAACATACCTCAGTTCTTCAGAAAGCAATATTCTACCAAACTAGTTTTCCTCTTTGCATGTAGATGCTTCACCTATATAAAATACATGTCGCCGGTTGTGGTGGCGCACGCCGGTAGGATTTGCTGAAGGAGGCGGAGGCAGGAGGATCACAAGTTCGAGGCCAGCCTGGGCTACAAAAATATATTAAAAAAAAAAATACATGTCAATTTTAGGTTCAAAGCTGAGCTGCTGAATCTGCCCCTAAGCAAACCCTAACCTGAGTGAGATGTGCTTAGTCAACTTGAGAATTGTAGCATATACCTATGATCCTAGCAGGAGTCAGATGTTCAAGGTCAACACCCCCTACAGGATGAGTTCCATGCCAGCCCGGGATACACAAGGCCCTGTCTTAAGGTATGGGGAGATGAGGAAGGGAGGGAATCCCTAAATACACGCTACAACATAGATAAACCATATAAACACTACACTAAGTGAAAGAAGAAAGTCACAGAGAATGCAGATCACATGATTCCATTTATATGAAATGTCCAGAACAGGCAAATCTATGCAGACTACAAGTGTTAACAGAGTAAGAATCTCCACGATAGAGGGGATGGAAGGGGCTGGAGAGCTGAGGCAATGGCAGCTGTTATGGTTGGAATATGAATTACACCCTCCCATCCTTTGCTCAGATTGGTGCTGTTGGCAGCATCTAATTAACTGACCAATCTATTCACAGCTGAATGAGCTATTAGGAAGTGGAGCCCAGCCGGGCGGTGGTGGCGCACGCCTTTAATCCCAGCACTCGGGAGGCAGAGCCAGGTGGATCTCTGTGAGTTCGAGGCCAGCCTGGACTACCAAGTGAGTCCCAGGAAAGGCGCAAAGCTACACAGAGAACACAGAGAAACCCTGTCTCGAAAAACCAAAAACCAAAAACCAAAAAAAAAAAAAAAAAGGAAGTGGAGCCCAGTTAGAGGAAGAGGGTCATTGGAGGCATACTCTTCATTTATTTTTAAAAACTTGACACAGACTTACTATGTAGCTCAGCTTGGACTCCTTCAGCCTCTTGTGTGCTGGTATTACAGGGATATGCCACCACGTCTGGCTTTAGACATGCCTTTTAAGGGTGTATTTTTGTCTCGATCCTTCCTTTTCCATTCTCTCTGCTTTCTGGCTACCGAGGTAAACAGCTTGTTCCTCCCTGCCTTCCTGTCAGTATGCTGCCTAGTATATCAACCTGACACAAGTTAAGAGTCATTTTGGAAGAGGGAACCTCCACTAGAAAATGCCCCCACAAGATTGGTGTGTAGAGATGCCTGTGGTACATTTTCTCAATTGATGGTTGATGTGGGAGGGCTCTCACTGTGGGAAGTGCCACTCCTGGGCTGGTAGTCCTGGACGATGTAACAAAGCAGGTGAGCAAGCCATGAGGAGCAAGCCATTAAGCAGCACATCTTCATGGCTTCTGGTCCAGTTCCTGCCCTGACTTCCTCCCTTAAACTTCCTTTGATGATGGACCATGACGTGGAAGTGGAAGTGAAATAAACCCTTTCCTCCCCTGGTTGCTTTTGGTCATGGTGTTTTATCACAGCAATAGAAACCTAACTAAGACAGTCAGTGTCAGATCTGAAAGTAATGGGGCCAGCTGACCACAGACAGAACTTCTGAAACCACGATGGGAAACACACGATTCCAAAATAAATAAAGAACCAGTGATATGATTCAGTAGGTAAGGGAGCTTGATGACCTGAGTTTGACCTCTGAACCTTGATGGTGGAAGGAGAGAACCGACTCCTGCAAGATGTTCTTTGTTTAACCACACCTGAGCACACACACAAAATAAAGAAATGTAAAACAATTTTTAGTTAATGAACTTTCCTTCTTGAAGTTCTTTTTCTCAGGTATACCGTAGCAATTAGAGCTGACTGAGCAGCTGAGGGTGCAGGTTTCCTTTTAGGAATAATACAAGTTTCCCTGGGAACTGCTGGAAGACATGGCTCATTTTCCATATTCTGGTTCCAGAGCTATGTGGACAGATGTACAGCCTGAGAAGATGCTAGAAGCCAGCTAACTCCACTCTCAATGGAGAAATTCTACCTCAATAAAGCTATTTTGGAAAATGTATACCTATTCTCTAAGCACTGAATTTACATACCTAATTTATCTTTTATTGTTCAAAAGAAACTAATTTTTGATTTGTTTTGTTTTGAGACAAGGTTTCTCTGTGTAGCCCTGGCTGTCCTAGAACTGGCTTGGTAGACCAGGCTGGCCTCCAACTCAGAGATCCGCCTCCCTCTGCCTCCAGAGTGCTGGGATTAAAGGCGTGTACTACCACTGCCCAGCCCCCCCCCCCCAAAAAAACCTATTTTTAAAGCAAAAACATTACTTAGATTCACAAAGGTACCTTAAAATTGAGCTATCATGTGGCCAATCCGAAGGTTTTCAGGCCAGGCATGGTGGCACGTGCCTTTAATCTCAATACTCAGGAGGCAGAGACAGGCAGGTCTCCATGAGTTCAAGGCTAGCCTGGTCTACATAGTGAGTACTGGTTCAGCTAACACTACAAAGTGAGATCCTGTCTCAAAATCAAGTTGCCAACCAACAAAGGTCTTCTGGCACACCATTTATAATGATAACGATAGAAATGGGCACCAGTCTACAGTCATACTTCCCTAACCTCCTCTGAGCTTAGATGCTGTGCAGGGTTGGGCTTGGTTAGTTCTTGGAAGGCAGAAATGGGAAGCAATGTTAGTCAGTGGTGTTGCCCTCCACCCCACTCTGCTGCTTGTTTTTATAACAATAAGAAGACAATTTGGAAAGGCCACGGGAAATCAGTTTAAGATTTCAACTTTTCAGTTTGAAAATGTCAGAGTGAGAGACACAGCACTGCCAGTATCTGAACAAGCTTCACTTAGACTCGTCAATTAACTTTTGGCCACATATGCTTTTTTTCTCCTTAATATATGTTTACTTTCGGAGACAGTATGGAACTATTCTTAAATAATTTGTAGACATACCACGGCACCTCTCACTACTTCAGCTTTCATCTCCTAGGACACTCTCCTACATAAACTCAACACCTCATATACCCAAGAAACTTAATACTCTTCCCAGCACAGCACATTTCAAAGTGTCTTAGTCTCCTTTTAAACTTTAATCTTGAGCAGTCTTCTGCCTTCTGGCCTTGGTGTCATTATTAATTTTTAAGAGTCTACTCTGGCTGTCTCATAGATTGTTGCTCACTGGATTCACCTGTCTTTTGTGGACAGATTCAGGTTAAACAATTCTGCTGAGCATGCTACCTTGACAAGGCTTGGATGTGTTTGCTGTACCATCAGTGGCACAGTGTGAGGTCAGCATATACTGAACGTTAGTAACCAGCGGCAGCAGCCTACCTCGCCACTGAGGCAGTTACGTCATCATCCGTCACCAGGCACCTTTCCACCATTAGCTACTTGACGTGTGCACCCCTTAAAAGTGTCCGCCAGGCACAGCTCCCTCTCTTGCTTCTCTTGCTTCTTGCTCCTCTTCCCTGTCTGTCTGCCTCTCAATGTCCCTACTCCTAGAAGGCTTTTTGCTCTTTCACTCTCTTCCTCCCTCCCTTACTAACTCTTGGACTAACTTCATTGTGTGCTGGGCGTTTGGTTAGTGGCATACCTTGGCAGAGCCCACCAAAAGGTACCCACTTGGCCTTTTTTTTTTTAAAGCATTAGACTGAAGACATTAAGTATTATTCCTATAATAAGGGGATGACTGTAGGTACACTTCCTCTCTCTAATTAACTTGTACTATGGAGGATAATTAACTTGTACCAGAAGTCCAGGAAATTCTGGTTGCTTATTTTTAGTACCTCATTTTGTTATGCCCAGCCATATCTAAATACACACTCGGGTAAATGAACAGTAAAGGATCCTACTAGAAGGATAAACACACAGAAGATCCCCAGAGGATAATAAGCTCTGGCACGAGAAAGTCTTAAACTCATGAGAACAGTACGAAAGAAATGGTGAAGGATCATGGAATTACTAGCAGAGCCCTGGTTTGAAGAGTACAGCCTAAGGACTGGGCCTCTCAGGACAACACCACAGAAATGCACCTAGATGTGTGAACCATGAGGGGCAAATGATGTGAAGCTGGTGGCAAGGCAGAGCCTCTGACTCTCAGACATTAGGAAATCCGACTCCTGAATTTCCCTTGCCCAGTCCCACTCCAGTGTAGTTTCACTTATTCCCAAGGAAAGAGATAATTCCACAGCCCTTCCTGACTCTGCTCCAGCAGTTTCCTTCCTGGAGCCATTCCCAAGGTGGGGCAGGGGGACCTCCTGGCAAACAGGGAAAGGCACGCCACTGTTTCCTGGCAGTAAGAAAGGAAGGCAGTGGCAAGCTCTTTGAGAAGAAATATTCAGTTTAATGGGAAGAGGATTATGCATGGAGAGGGGATGTTTTGTCCCTGAGGAACAAACTGCTGTTGCTTTCATTTGTGTCCCCAGATCAAGCTGGGGACAATGATTTATTGACCAATACAACAGACCATTTGCACTTCTGAGATGGAATTTCAAAAAAAATTAATATTAAACACAGCTTCTAATAAAGACCATGATGACATTTAGCTTTATGCATAGCCCTGGGAGCACAGTGGAGGAAGATGCAGCTCATTTTCCAGATACTGATTCCATATGGGTTCCCAACCAATCCGAACCACAAAGCTAAGAGGAGTCCAGGCAGACCCAGAATCTGACATTTAAAAGGCAATGATCTCTCTCAAGGAGAACATTGCTTAGCTTTCTGCTATGACCCTGCCAAGCCCATGAAGGTCAGGCATGTGCTGGTCGGAGGGACAGAGCCATATACTCACATAATTAATACTCCTGTTAGGAAAACACGGCTGGACATAGCTCTCTAGGCTAGCCCCGGAGAGAAGCAAAACAGAAGACAAATGGGTCTCAATGATGGGGTGTTTGGCTAGCTGCTCAGGGAGGACTTGGCACATTTTCTAAACCCCAGTGTTGATTTCTCTGTAACTTTAAGCATCCCTCCCTCCCTCTCTGTCACCTTACAACAAACCAACACTCAAGAGTCTGAAGATATATCAGCTGGTACAGTGCTTGCATAGGAGGAGGAAGCCCTTGGTTTAGCTTCCAGGATCAAGTAAACCAAGCATGATGGCGCATGCCTATAATCCTAGCACTCAGGAAGTGGAAGCAAGAGGATCAGAAGTTCAAGGTCATCTTCAGCTATATTATGAGTTTGAGGTCAGCATAGGATACGTGAAACCCTGTCTCAATAAACAAAACACTGAACAACCAACCCTGGGTATGTTAATATTTTAAAGACAGCTTTAGTGGCACATGCCCATAATTCCAGAACTTGGAAGATGGAGGCAAGAGAGGAGCAGAAGCTCATTATCAAATTCAGCTACTCAGGGAGCTTGAGACCATCCTGAACTAATACACATGGCCCGTCTCAAAAATCAAACAAAAAAATCCAGATGTCAATAAAAATAAAATGTAAATTCATAGGCATCTTCAAGGTTGAGGTCATGTTTAAATTTCAGGACATGGAGGTGTCTTCAGTCAGACCAGAAACAATCCCTTGAGGTCATAGACACCTCATTTAAAACAGGTCATGTCTGGCCCTTTTTAGGAACAGGTAGACACACTAATCACATGGCTCTAAATGATACTTAATAGCTGGCTCATATATTCTTTTGTAGACGTTTCTCCAACTCTTCTACACCTCTGACTGCCATTAAATAGCATGTGAAATCCCAAATAAGGAAATCGGTGCTGGACACAACTGTGATTACTGATAAAGCTCAGCATTCTGTCTGGAGAGGAGTATGAGATATGGTCCTTTTGTCAGATGAGGCTGAAGTGGTCGGGAAGCTTCTCTGGGAGTCCAATTCCCAAATCCCCTTCTGGTCAGCATCTACAACATGCTTGCTTGCTCAATTGCTAGAGTAATGTCTCTGTCTTATAGAAACTACAGTCCTGCTAAAACGTCACTGAAAAATGTAATGACGCTCACCTCAACCTATCCTTCTACCTCCTGGGGCAGCTCCCATCTGTCCTCAGAAAGCCAGATGTTCCATCAGCAGCTTTCCCCTTGTCATGCCACCCCTGCTAATCTAGAGCTAAGGAACTCATGAGAAGCAAAGACCTGCATGCAACTGATTTCAGGAAGGCAGCTGGAATCCCAAAATGTCACTCTGCTAAGGAAATGTAATGGGTTTCAAGAAATATTTGCTCTCATGTAGCGTGGGACCAGAAGCAGAAGATTCTTTCTCTTTTTCTCCCTCCACTTACCTCTTTTTTAGACGCAGGAAATGGTTTTCATAGATGGTGGCCACAGCCAGGCCATCTGTCAACCACAACATTGCTTCTTGAATGGATGGAAGGCTTTTACTCATTCCATCACTGACCACCGAAATAAGAATCCCCATCTCTAGATCCAGAGAAAATGGGTAAGCACAGCTGCTTTCCTTAAGCCACCAATCAGTGGGTGTGAGAGCAGCCTTTTCATATAGAAATACAGACAGTTCTGTTATGAACTCTTCAGTGCTGAGTGATGGTTTCATTTGTACCTAGGTTCCTCAGTGCATCTGCATTTGTACTCATAGCCACAATAGGTCACAATGAAAAGACGTGAGTCAGGTCATTCATGGTAGAAACATCTACTAAAGCTGTTAACAATCACAAGCTGTCACTGGCGGCCAGGCAATGAAATAAAGCTAGCCGACCCAGCAGACACGTCAACTAAGATTAGACTACTATAAAAAATTCAAGTGTGGCCGGGCGGTGGTGGCGCACGCCTTTAATCCCAGCACTCGGGAGGCAGAGCCAGGCGGATCTCTGTGAGTTCGAGGCCAGCCTGGGCTACCAAGTGAGTTCCAGGAAAGGTGCAAAGCTACACAGAGAAACCCTGTCTCAAAAAACCAAAAAAAAAAAAAAAAAAAAAAATTCAAGTGTGATTGAGAAGGGCGGAGTATTCAGTTCTCCTGGTTGCCCCCACGTACCTGCCACATGCTCTGGGAAATGGGGCACAATACCCTCTGCTGAGTGAGGCTCTCAGGACTTTTACTCTCTCCTGGGGGACCAGTGGCTTTGTGCTGCCTGGCATTCCTGTTACCACGGAGCTGGACTAGTAACTCTGCAAAGACTGAATGAGCAAGCACCATCAATGCTTTCACAGTCTGGACTCAGGAAGGAGACTGAGCATGGGCACTGACAGTCTGACCTGAATGGTACAGCTCAAAGTGGGGCACACATGTGAAAACCAGAACCAAACCCAAACCACAGCCTCAATCACTTTGAAGAAAGTTCTCCTGGGAATGAAGATAATGGAAATCACCCAAATATAAGCTACTAAACTTATGCTCTGAAAGCATGCTGGGAAATCTGATGATCAGCCAATTCTTTTTTTTTTTTTTTTTTTTTAATAATTCCTGAGTCCTCTGGAAGAGCAGTCAGTGCTCTTAACTGCTCAGCCATCTCTCCAGCCCCAACCAGCCAATTTTTAATCTCAGAGAATACTTTTAAAATAACTTTATTGGGATATAATTCACACAATAGAGAGCCCACCCACATAAGGCATAGAACTCAACGTTTGGTTTTTTTGGGGTGGTGGTGGTGGTGATGGTATTCAAGACAGGGTTTCTCTGTGTAGCCCTGGCTGTCCTGGAACTCCCTCTATAGCTGGCTGGCCTCGAACTCAAAAAGATCTGTCTGCCTCTGCCTCCCAAGTGCTTGGACTAGAGGAGTGTACCATCACAGCTGGTACAATGGTTGTTGGTATATTATCATAATCTAATTTTAGAACACTTGGTCGTCACCACAAAAACCCTCACAACGGGTGTGGACAGGATGGCAGGATGCCTGAGAACTACTTGTGCAGCAAAGTTCTAGGTGTTGCCAACACTACCTTGAATCTATGCTTCTAACGCACTGAAGCGCTATGGCTTTACCCACCACCTAATTACTACATATTTATCTGTACTCTGTACAAGTTAACTTCTTGAAACTCAAATAACCCATTAGTAAAATGAGGGTAGTAATAACCACCTTGAAGAGTGATAATTAAACCAGAGATAAGACTTATGCTAAACCCTTATCTACAGAATGCCTTTGGTGAGCCAGCCTTTGCTGCCACTGGAGACAGAGACACAGATTTTTTTCTCTTTTAATTCACCCACAAGAGACAAATATGCAAACAAGCAGTTATTTTCTTTAAAAACTGCACACAGAACCAAGTGGTGGTGCACACACCTTTAATACCAGCACTCAGGAGGCAGAGGCAGGTGGATCTTTGAGTTCAAGGTCTACAGAGTAAGTTCTAGAACAGCCAGGGCTACACAGTGAAACTGTCTTGAAAAACATAAAAACCAAACCAACCCCCCCCCAAAAAAACAACAACAAAAACCTTGCACACAGGAAGTGTAGCTGAGCAGAACAGGGAGCAAAGAGATGGGGAAGGCTACAAGAGGAAGGAGGCGGTCAAGGAGAAATGTGCAAGAACAGCCGGGACAGAGGAACCCAGGTGGAAGCATCTGATGGTGATGGCTGTGAATGTACACATCACAATACTCAGCACACTAACGTTTCCAGCAGTCTCCACTATGGTCTTCATGTGTCCTCAAAAAGATGCACTCTATGCAGGGAATGGTGGCGCATACCTTTAATCCCAACTCTCAGGAGGCAGAAGCAGGTTGATTTCTGTGAGTTCAAGGCCAGTCTGGTCTACAAAGCAAGTTCTAGGACAGTCAGGGCTACACAGAGACACCATCTTGAAAAACCAAAACAAATAAAAACATGTACTCTAAAATCCACACACATACAAATTTAAAAATTTTTAAGTATTTATTTTTTATATGTATGTAACATAACATTTGTACACATTTGGGTAGGTCTCGAGGTGCTAAAAAGAGGGTATTGGACCCACGAAACTGGAGTTATAGGCATTTGTGAGCCTAATATGGATACTAGGAACCAAACTCTGGTCCTCTGAAGAAGCAGCAAGTATACTCAAGCAATAAGGCATCTCTCCGGTCCCCAAACTTAAACTGTTACTGCTAGAAACATTAGTGGACTTGGGATCTAAGAGTTGCTTGTTCTGCTTTTTTCTGAAGGTAAGTCATATCTGGCAGCAAGATATGTTTTATCTCCCAACCCCAAATAAGTCCCTTGAATTTCAAATCAAGAAAAGCCGATCTATTGTGTAACAGCCCCCCAAACCCGAGAACTGGCTTTCTATTTGGACTTGGTCTGATTGTTAAGTTTTAGTTTCTCTGAAGATCTCTGGGAGCCTTCTAAATAGTCAATTTTGGGTACTTTTTTCCTGACACTCACTCTCCAGATGACATCACTTGGCACACTGTCTGGTCCTGGTATGTACTCAATAAATATTTGTTAAAAGAATGTATGAATCTTGGGAAATAATTTTGTACATCATGCATAAATTCTCATAAGTGAAATGATTTAAGTGAAACTCTGTTGGTTAGGGCCTTTGTGGCTGTCCATCCTTAGCAATTTCCAGGCAGCTGTGAACTTCAAATCAGCAGCAGAAAAGCATTTGTTTATTGCAACACATGACAGACATTCTGCATAGTTGTCAGAAGTGTGGAGCTTACCCTAGGCTGGCCTGCACCATCCTGAGGATCTGCAGAATGTTCCACCATCATATCATAAACTCTAATGTTAGATACTTGGTTACAATCATTTCAGTGACAATAACTAAAGAGAAAGAATGGAAAGGAGCTGGTGGTGGTGGTGGTGGCAGCAGCGGCGGCGGCGCACGCCTTTAATCCCAGCACTCGGGAGGCAGAGCCAGGCAGATCTCTGTGAGTTCGAGGCCAGCCTGGGCTACCAAGTGAGTTCCAGGAAAGGCGCAAAGCTACACAGAGAAACCCTGTCTCGAAAAACCAAAAAAAAAAAAAAAAAAGAATGGGAAGCTGATGAATGTTTTCCTTTAGGGTAGAATCTGTAGTAAGTGAAAGAAAGGCAGGTTCATTTTATACAAAAATGGAACTCTGTAATAACTAGATCATGAAGACAACCGAAGACTTCTTTATTGTAGCAGGTTTTCCCACTCTTACTGGAGACAACACAGCTGGGCTCTTTTTAGGGGTGTGTGTGGGTATGTTGTGGGGTCACTAGTGCTTGTATACATGTATTGGAGGTTGGTGTTGTATGTGGGTACATGTACAAGTATGTATTGCTAGCAATACACAAGACATAGGACCTAACATATGCTAGATAAGCCCTCTGCCCCTGAACCTGTATCCTCCAGCCTGGAGGAAAGAAGTGGGGCCACTTTCAAAGTTATATATAACTTGATGGATATAATCAGAGCAATGAATTAACTCAGTACTTAGCCAACTGCATTTCTTGTCAGAATCTGCCAGAAAGAATCATCAGGTTTACAGATTTGCTACAGGCACAGGATAGCTTCAGAAAAGCGAGCATTCCTCCAGCCGTGCAAGCTACATAGCAAGACCCTGTCTCCAAGCAAGCAAGCAAGCAAGCAAGCAAACAAAAGCTTTTGGGGGTGGGGGAGTAGGGGTGGGGGAGTCGGGGTGGGGGATTGGTGAAATGAGGTCATATACAAAGGCCCCCAACTTCAGAATTGCTCTGGACTTCTCAAGAGCAGCTCTGGAAGCTGGAAGACTGACAGCTTCCTCTCACCATTCTCCAGGGAAGACTCTTCTCAGCAGCGGTGCTGTACCAGTGAAGCGAAGGCAGAAAGAACACTCACTACCACACACTTCACCTCTCACAAACCTGTTCTGAGGAAGGCACTAGAAGATGAGTTCTATGACAACCCGGAAAATCAACCCAGAAAGAGGAAGTTATAGGACCAGGGAAGAAGGACAGTCCACAAAGGACAGAAGGAGTCCCAGAACAAAGCTGAGAGGATTGAGCAAGAGGAGGAGAGGCTCTAGAAGGGATCCCGAAGGGAATGGAGGAAGGTGGACAGATCGCAGCATGTAGGGGCCAGGATTATGGTCTGATGTTAGAATGCTTGTCTAGCATTTCTGAGGACCTGACTCTGATGCTCCATCATACAAATTATAAAAAACGAAAATATCCAATATAAAACATAAGACTATATCAAACAGTAGAAATTAGTAGAAAATAGTCTTCAGCCAGACTTTAAGCTTTGATGGAGTCTGGGAAAAAAAAAATGGAAACACAGAAAACCAACCAGACAATAAAAAGTATGTATTTATAACAGGAAACACAGTCCACACCCTTTGAGTATCGAGCTAAATGCAGTGACCGTTACCTCGAAAAAGGTGCCAAGGGAAGGAAGCTAGTATAAGAATATTCAAACAGGAGGGGCAGCTGCTTACTTTTTCTACCCTGAAAACAAAATCTAGGGCCTTCTCATGCTAAACATGCACTCTACGCAATGAGCTATACCCAGCCAAGCTGGTGCTTCTTAAAGGCTGGAGGAAATTAATAGAGACTGTGTAAAACTTACAAAACAAGAAACAGCACTACAGAAGCACATTATTTTAAAATATGGAACAGAGAGTCGGGGGGAGAGGGAGGGAGAGGAGTAGCTTAGAAAGTTTTTATTAAGTGACAGCGTCTAGGAAGCAGAAGACAGGTTGCAGTCAGGTGACTGGTATGATATATTTTGGCTTTTCAAACTGTACATCTGTATAATTTTGATTAAAAAAAAATTCACTGGAAACTGGAGAGATGGCTTTGTTGTTCTTCCCAGGTTTGGTTCCCAGTACCCAGGCCCAGGCACCCTTCCTTACCCTGCCTATTAACTCCAGCTCCAGAGGATCCTAAGTCTTCTAACCTCCACAGGAATCCACACAAGCATAGCATACACACACACACACACACACCAGATACACAGACACACACACACACACACACAGACACACACACACACACACACACACACACACACACACACACACACACGGGTGTGTGTAGACTTTGTGACACAGACTTTAAATCCTAGCACTCAAACTGCAGTTAGGTGAATCTCTATGAGGCCAGCCTGATCTACAGAGTTCCAGGCTAGTCAGGACTACATAGTAAGACTCTATCTATATCAAAAACCACAAATTTTAGCCAGGTGGTGGTAGTACATGCCTTAATCCCAGCATTCAGGAAGCAGAGGTAAACAGATCTCTCGGAGTTTAAAGCCAGGCTGGTCTATAAAGCAAGCTCCAGGACAGCTAGAGCTGTTACAGAGAGAAACCCTGTCTCGAAAAACAATAAATAAATAAATAAGCAAATAACCAATCACTGGTAGTCAATTTGGGTTAACCTTTTTTTTGGGGGTGGGGGGAGGTGGGGATGATGATATGGTGTAGCTCAATAGTATTGTATGTGCCTGGCATATGTGAGTTCAATCTAACAACCACCCAAAGGGGAAAATCCTGGAGAATCTTCAGTCTTCCCCTGTTAGTGTCTTCATCTTCCTAATTTTGAAGCTGTCCTGTTTCACCTCTACTGCTGCAGTATTTTAGTGTCCTACTTATTATTAATAGATACTGTGCTTACGGATCTGCAGTCCTCTCCACAACATCAAAGTTCCCGAATGGAGCTGTTTTTGATAGCACTCTGTGCATATGCCATTTACTCTAATTAGTTCATTTGCTCATTCACAATGTCCTGTATTCTTTCCTAGTCTATGCCAGCAGCCATGCTGAAGCCAGGGACACAGCGTACCCAGGGTTCCTATTCCTGGGAGCTCTGGCTCCTGACAGCGCATGATAAATAGAACACCAAGAACATCTACTGCCTGCTTCTCCTCCAACAGCCACCACATCTTGTTTAGTGTTCCTCAGAAGTCTAAGAACCATCAGCTCTGGAATCCCTGAATTACTAAGAATACAAACTTGGGCCCACAGGATGGCTGTGTGGGTAAAGGCCGTCAAGCTTGACTCCTGGAACCCACATAGTAGGAGAGAACCGATCCCACAAGCTGTCCTCTGACCTTTATAAGTGTGCATGCAAGTAGAAACATACACAAAATGCAAATTCTAGGTTCCCTTTCTTGTTCCCCAAGACATACTCTAGGAGCAAGGCCCCGGCCTCTGCACATCACTAGGAATACACTTTGGGTTGAGGACCACCATTTAAGCAAGCTCTTGATTTCTTTGGCCGAAGCACAAGCAGTCACCCAAACGTTAAAGCGTGGACATAGCTGAACTGGTCCTAACTAGATGTAGTTATTAAGTCAGCAAGAGGCAGATTTAAAAAACAATGAATATATAGACTTAAGATTCAAGAGAGGCTGGGATGGGGTAGCCATTAACTTATTGCTCTTTCTCCATTGGAAAAACAAATGAAAAAAAACTCTCATTGAGTACATTGATGGAATGAAGAAAAGTAAGAAGCTAGAATATCCTTTCAGTGCCTAACAGAAAAGGTTTTACAGAATCCTACTTCTTAGTAGATTCATGATCTAATGACTAGACCATGAAGAGTTTACATATCTCTTGAGAATGACCCTCACTCTACAATCAGGTCCATTCCCAAGCACAATGTATCCACAGAGTTTTGCTATTATTTTGAAGGCTGCCTCTCAGGCAGGCCATCCAGTCTCTAGGACAAAATGAAGCAAATTCCAGCTCTTAAAACACAAAATGAGGGCTGGAGAGATGGCTCAGAGGTTAAGAGCACTGCTTGCTCTTCCAAAGGTCCTGAGTTCAATTCCCAGCAAACACATGGTGGCTTACAACCATCTGTAATGAGATTTGGTGCCCTCTTCTGGCCTGCAGGGATATGTGCAGACAGAAGATTGTATACATAATAAATAAATCTTTAAAAAAAACAAAACACAAAGTGAGCCTTATTCACCAGGGTTACATCAATGAGTAATAATGGAGTTTCATTCTGCAGCTATGAGGACTGCTACTGGCACTGCTTAACCTGCTATGTGGAGACATCACATTCTTATGGTCAGGAGCTTGAAAAGAAAAATCACCACTGATGTGATGATGGTTCACCCCTGTAGTACCAAGATTTAGGAGGCTACAGCAGGAAGATCAATTCAAGGCCAGCCTCAGCTCCATAATGAAACTCTACCTCAAAACAAAACAAGAAGGGGGGTTTGGAGAGATGGCTCAGTGGTTAAAAGTACTGGCTGCATTTCCAGAGGAAATAATAGGATAAAAAGGGTAGATTATTGAATCTTCAAAGAAAAAGAGGAGGATATAGATATAAGATAAGAGGTAGATTATTACTACCTTTAATCTACTTAAATTTAAAGTAGATTAAATAGAATTTAATCTACTTTAAAAAAGCAACTACTAATTTTAAGTATTTTACATCCAATCCGATTTTTGTATACTATATAGGTATTATATATAGATACAAATTTGAGATTAATTTTGTTAGAAAATACTGTACATATATTTCTAATCTTATTCAGGTATTGTGCCTATGCAGCTCATTTAACAATGTAATGCAAATTGCTAGTCCTTGAAAGTTATTATTACCAACTAATTAGGATATAAAGAAATACAAGTTAGTAATTGGTCACCTATTACAATCCAACATATAGTCAGGTTACACATGTTTTTAAGGTCAAACAGAGATATAGTTTAGACAGACAGGTCATCTTCAAACACTTGAGATCTATAAGATATGGCATTTAAGATGTTTTAATAACATAGATTCTTTTTTTTTTTTTTTAATGACAGTGAGACATGTCTGCTCCTGGCAGCACCAATATACTTCAGAGAAGATGACAGGCACTGAAAAAACAAAACTCCACATGGAGTTTATTTTCTTTGTGGCAAGTAAGCCACTGGGCAAGAAAATGCCCTTGTCTCAACTGTTGATAATATGATGTCTAAACTGGATAAGCAGGATACAAAAGGACTGCTGAACCTTGCCAAGACAAGGTAGGAAGGCCCTTTAGAAAATCCTGCTTAAAAAAAAAATCCGCTGGGCGTTGGTGGCGCACGCCTTTAATCCCAGCACTCGGGAGGCAGAGCCAGGTGGATCTCTGTGAGTTCGAGGCCAGCCTGGGCTACCAAGTGAGTTCCAGGAAAGGCGCAAAGCTACACAGAGAAACCCTGTCTCGAAAAACAAAACAAAACAAAACAAAACAAAACAAAAAAATCCTGCTTCACAGATGAGTCTGTCAGATATGGTTAGGCCTATAGGCCGAACAAAGATGGATGCCCCAACATTGCAGAGAAATCTTGGGTGACTGTCCAGGCAGCCAGCTGTTTCTGTCATTTCTCATATTTTTTGAAGTCACTTGTTTGCACTTCCCACTTACTTAGGTAATATTATTTCCTTCTCAGGTCTCTCAGAGAGTTGAAGATTAGATAGTTATAGTTTTCCTTGTTACTCACTGAAGAGGTGTAAAGTGTATAAGATTGAAAGACATCAAAAGATATTTTTGGTTGGTAATACAAGTTAGGATAGAACATGAATTAGATACAACACTTTGGACTCACAAAAATAGGATACATAACGGAGTATTTTCTCTGAATTTGTCAAATGTTTATGGACTGGACATTGTTAATGTAACTCTTGGCTGTATATATTGTATATACTTATTGTATATAGTTTTTCTTATATTAGTTATAACCTTTTATTATTTTAGACAAAAAAAGAGGAAATGGGTGATATACTGTGTACACTAATAAAGCTTGCCTGAAGATCAGATGACAGAGCCAGCCACTAGATTAGACATAGAGGTCAGATAGTGGTGGCACACACCCTTAATCCTATCACTAGGGAGGCAGAGATCCGTCTGGATCTCTGTGAGTTCAAGGCCTCACTGGAAACAGAGCCAGGCAGTGGTTGCACACACCTTTAATCCCAGGAAATGATGTCTGGGCAGAGAAAGGTATATAAGGCGTGAGGAAACAGGAACTCACTCTCTTTAGGCTGAAGATTTTGTAGAGGTAAAAACCAGTGGCTGGCTGCTCTGCTTCTCTGATCTTTCAACTTCTACCCTGATATCTGGCTCTGGTGTTTTTTTTTTTTTTATTAAAAGACCATTTAGATTCGAACAACAACTTGTGTGTGGTTGGTGGCTTCCATGTGGCACAATGCCCTCCAGACTCACCAGTGTTACAAGGACCAGTGGCTGGGTCCTCATTATTGCCATACTTTGCTAATCCATCCTCCTATCTCTGGACACCTGAGCTGTTAGCAGTTTTACACTATTAGGAATAAAATATGGCATGAAGTCTTTAAAATTCACCCGTTTTCATTTCTTTTGAATGAAAACAGAAGCAGAATTGCTGAGTATGGAGTAGGTGCATATTAAACTTAACAACAACGATGCCCAATAGTTCTCGAAGTTGGAAACTCTCCTAGGAGTTTGGCTGCTCTATATCCTTGCCAACATTTGGCATTCCTTATCTCATTTCAACTAACATGGATTGACTTTCACTTCCTTGAAGTCTCTTAATGTCAAACATACTTTCATGTACTTATTTATCTATCTTCTTTTATGAAGTCTGTCTACTTTTATTTAAAACATTGGGTTGTCTTATGCAGTCAAGTTTTATATATATAGATATGTATACACATACCAAGATATCTCCAGTAAACACTTCTTGTCTTTCTGTGCCTACTCATGTTCTTAATAATATTTCTTGAAGAACAGGAGAGGTATCTGCATGGCTACTGGGTCAACATAAAAGAAAATCACTGGCAATGTTACTTATCTAAGGCGCAAACTGGGGCAGGTGAGATGGCTCAGTGGGTAAGAGTGGTGTACATCTGACATCCCAGCGCTCAGGAGAGGTGGGAGGATACAGGCTAGCCTGCACTATGTAATAGACTGTCTCCATGACTGCACTCCCCAAAAGGAAAATTGTGTCTCAGCAAAGTCAGAACCATTATACTCATTCCACTGCCTAAATGCGGTGTGATGTGCTCAGGTGAATTCTAAAATGATAAGTCTTTGATGGTTACCTGTTTCAGATATATGCTATGTTTGCTTCAGGACCAAGGAAAACCACAAGAGATGGCTACATGGAAACATGCCTCTGTCAGATAGAAATCAAGAAGGGGAGCCCTGAAATGCTGCTTAGATTGCCATCAAACAAGAGTTGTGGAGCTTTTTTTTTTTTTTTTTTTTAAAAGTAGAGGAGAAAACCAAAAGAGACAAGAAAGGAAATACTTAAAACCCCTCATACCACACTCTGGTTACTAACAAAGCACACGGCCATTCTCACACTCTCCACAAGCTGATTATACATAAAGAAGGAAGTTATGGTGGTTAGCAAGGCGTGACCACGCCAAGGCTTCTGGGCTGCGCTCCTAATTCATCTGCTATGTGCACTGCCCCACCCTGGAGAAAGTACTCTTTCATTTGTTCCCCTTCAGTGGCTGAGGTATCAATTTAACTCAGGAGAAGACTGAGAGCTTTACTAATTATTAAGCTCTACAAGAGCCCATGTGGAACAGAAGCACTGGGTTATCAGTTACCTCACGGTCCTCTGGAAAAACCCAGAACTGCTTGCCTACCTTCCTGTGCCTAGCACCTGTAACCTCTTTGTAATCTTGTCCATGAAGACTTACAAATGTCTCCCTGCCCCGCCCTCCTTGAAAACAGTAAGATGAGTGCAAGGACCAGAAGAGGATGGCACGAGGACAGAACTGTCACAGCAACCTACCCTGTACAGAGAAGCCTGCATTCACTTGTTTTTCTAACACCCGCATATCCCTGAGGCACAAGCCCCAGAGTCAGTCTACAAGGTGACTGGGTAACCAGTTGTGAAGCAGAAGCCAAGGCTGATGGCTGGGGAGATATGGTCAGCAAAAGAAGGAAGGAAGGGCCATGCAATGGCACAATAAACCTCTTGTCTTTTTATACCACTTACATGCAACATGGGCTAGAGAGACAACCCAGAGGTTAATAGTCCTTGCTGCTCAATCATGAGAACCAGAGTTCAGATCCCAGCACACATCTCTAACTCCAGCTCCAAAGGATCTAATGTCCTCTTCTGGCTTTGGCAGGCACCCACACATACATGTGCCTAGTCACACATACAGATGTACACACATAAATAGAAGACATTTTTAAAAGAAGAGAAACACAATCTCAGTCTAACAAACTGAAGTCTAGAGGCATGGCTTAAAAATGAACAAAATGAACAAAAAGATGTCCCAGTAAAAAATAATCTACCTGTTCCAATATACCCTGTTCACGTAATTTTTCTCATTTCTTTTCTAAAGATTAAATGTTTTATTAGATTTACTTACTTAATTTATTGTATATGAGTGTGTGAGTATGCCTGCACATACCACAGTCTCTTGTGTGTCCATCAGAGGACCATTTTCAGGAGTCACTTCTCTCTTGTACCATGTGGCTCTGAGGAACCAAACTTAGGTCCTAAGACTTGGCGGCAGGCTCATTTACCAGCTGAACCATCTTGCCAGCCCCAGAGTTCTGACTATGTCCACTCAGAGAATCTGAACATCCACAATCATTTACAGTTCCTTCCCCACCAACATGTAAAGGACATCCCACTCCTTTAAAGCTGAAGGCCACTCTATGGTACAGAAGGACCATAATTTATCCTGTGGTTACCACTGATGCTGAGGAGGTGATACCCAGGAGAGCAAAGTCACTGAGGAGAGAAGTTCCAGTGTGCAGGTGGTCTATAATAAACACAGGTCTTGAAAAGCAGCGTGACTGAACTTTATGGTTTCTGAAAATCTGGTGAAAAACGGCTTCTCCTAATGACTGGAATCTGTGGGTTTGGGGCTGGAGAGATGGCTCAGTGGTAAGAGCACTGGCTGTTCTTCCAGGGGACCTGGGTTTGATTCTCAGCACCCATATAACTCCAGTTCCAGAGGAGCTGACATCCTCTTCTGGGCTCCACAGACAATGCATGCCCATGGTACTTAGACATAATGCAGTCAAAACCTCATACATGTAAAACAAACAAACAAACAAACAAATCCGTGAGTTTTTTTCTCACTGAGAAAAATGCGGCATCTTTCCTAAAGTGTAGGGGTCATTTGCATTTCCTTTCTTGTGACCTCTCAGTTTAGTGCTCTTTAAAAACTTGAGTGAGGCTGGGTGTGGTGGCACATGTTTTGATCCCAACACTCAAGTGGATCTCTATGAGTCTAAGGCCAACTTGGTTTACATGGGGAGTTTCAGGCAAGCGAAAGCTACATAGTGAGACTCTGTCTTAAAAAAAAAAAAAAAAAAAAAAAAAAAGTAATTTAATTGAAAACAAACAAATCTGAGTTGTTGTGATTAAGTTGGTTTTCTTCCAGAGATTCAGGGATGGTTCAACATAGGCAAAACAAGACATGTAATATAGTGTATAAATGGATTCAAGGGCAGAAATCACATGATCATCTCAACAGATGTTGAAAAGGCTTTGGACAATATCAGTATTCAATCATGATAAGGTCTTGAAGAAACTAGGAGTGGGAAGAACATAATGCATGTATACACAATGAATCTATAGCCAACATTACACTAGATGAGGGGAAAATTAAAGCATTACCACTAAAATAAAAAACAAGGTCCGTTTTCTCCAATCTTATTAAATATGTAGAATCAGGAATATATTAACTTGCAAAGAACTCAAAAACCAAATATGATATCAAACAACCCAATCAACAAACAGGAAAAATGAAATAGTAATCAAAAACTAAAATCCAAATAACTTGAAGGAGGAAATAAAAGGGTAGGGACGAAAAGGACGAAGTCAAAGGATCATTATCTTCAGGTGATATGATTCTACAGATAAAGGACCCTATGGATTCCACTAGGAAACTCTCCGATCTGATAAATATTCAGTAGTGACAGGATATAAACTAACACACAGACCCCAGCAGATTTCTATATGCAAGTAACATGCTGAAAAAGAAATCAGGGAAACATCACCAGTTACAACTACCACATCAAGAAAAACACAACAGGACAACACAACACAGCACGTCCCTGCAAATGGAGTCAAAATAAAAAGCCCAAGACATAGAAGGCCCTTGGCAGACTTCGCTTCTTTGCACACAGGTTCTTTTCTCACTCTGGCTCCCATTTGCTCACTAAGAGTTAACTCCTAAATCAGAGAAATGCTGTTTCAGCTTTACAGAAAGCTTCTAAGGACAGGGTCAATGCAAGGACCAGATTCTTCATGAACTCATTAACAAGACAGGTCACTGTGTCCTCAGGGTTCATTCATCAGCAGGAAAAGTTCTGCTGGTAATGGCTGGCTGTTTCCTGCACATTCAAAATGCACAGCAGAGCAGTGGTCTCCATTGTGACTCTGCTTCCTGACTGGGAAGGAAAGAAAATATTTTCATGATGACCACTCTCTTCTTAGGCTAGTGTTACATTTGGCTTAAAGCCATCAGGGGCAAGCACAGAGCTTCCACTCCCAGGGCAATTTTTTTTTTTTTAATTTTTTTCTTTTTTTCAGGGGAGAGCGCGAACGCAGTCCCCCACTACCACAAATTATGCAGTCGAGTTTCCCGCATTTGGGGAAATCGCAGGGGTCAGCACATCCGGAGTGCAATGGATAAGCCTCGCCAGGGCAATTTTTAATGCTCCCCTTTCCAGTTAATTATGCTCTAATGATGCTATGTTTTCTTCACTAGGTTTCACTGACAAGGCATCAGTTTTTAATGAATTGTGTGTACATGCTGACAGCTGTAATTAGAAAGGTTTTGTAGTAATTGCCTGCCCAGCTGCCTGTACAGCACGGCATCAGCTGTACTTCTCTGGTTGCCATTCTTGACCTTACTAGTCCTACTCCAAAGTGAGATTCGAAGCTGCTAATGGAAATCCAACTGATTCTGTTGTAGCATTCAGAAATGCTGTTTTATAATGTTGAGCTCGGTACCTAGCCTGAGGAAAACCATGTAAGACTGCACAATTACCATGCTGTCGAGAGAAAACAGGTGCTTCTCTCGGAAATAAGACACCGGCTGAGTTGGCAGAGGGCTCCAAAACACAACTCCGAGACAAACCTCTTGGAGCTGGACAGGACTCGGAGTGTACTCAGCATTGTGCTGACAACCCCAGGCAGGAAGGCTCCTTTGGCCTTTATATACACAGCAGGTTTCAGCAGGAAATGGTGGACAGGGTGGTTGTGGGAAAACTGACACTTTTCACAGCTTTGGCCTCAGCACTTCTGGAGGAGTTGAAGAGTTCTTTTCCTCTTCCTGCTTTTCATTTACCCGCATTTCTAAGATTCTCTTTAAAAAGGCAGCATGGATCCATGGAAAACAACTCTAGCGGGAACACGCAAAGGCTTCAGTCTTTCAACTCTGCTTTGCTCCTTAGCCTTGCTCAGGTTCATTTCCCATGGTCTGTTTCACATCTAAAGTTCCAGTGGCATTTAACTGATACACATTCCAGCTTTGTGCTTCAAGATGACCTTGTGCCTGAATGTCCCAGGTCACAAGGTGATGGTTCCACTCAGCATGTCAAAACATCTACTGCCGGGACCCTTCCTCTGTATTTGTGTGCTAGAGGTTTTAGAACCCTTTGTTAATACCAGGGCTTGTTTTTCACTGCAAGAGATTGAGAACCGAGGCTGGGAAGACGGCTCAGTAAATAAAGTGTTTGCTGTGCAAGGGTGAGGACTAAAGTCCAGATCCTCAGGCCCATGTAAAAGCCTGGCAGGTGTGGCAGTCACTTCATTTTCAACACTTGGGAGACAGATAACAGGTCCCCCAGAGCAAGCTGCTTAGCCCGTCTAGATAGAATTAGCAAGCTCCAGGTCAAACAACAGACCTTCCCTTGTTAAGTAAGTGGAAAAAAGACTGAAGAAGCTATATGATGTCAACTTTGTATCTCCATATACACACATGTGAATGTGCATACACATGTACACATACAAACGTACACATGTGCAGATGCTTAAAAAAAGACAGAGTCCAGGCAGTAGTGGAACACACCTTTAATCCCAGCACTCGGGAGGCAGAGGCAGGTGGATCTCTGTGAGTTGAGGCCAGCCTGTCTAAAGCATGAGTTCCAGGAGAGGCTCCAAAGCTACAGAGAAATCCTGTCTCAAAAAAAACCCCAAAAACCAAAGCAAAAAACAAACAAACAAACAAACAAAAAAGAACACCCCAAAAACCAAAGCAAAAAATAAACAAAAAAGACATAGAGAAAACTGGTCCTTTCTTTCTTAATTATTAAGACTAGGAAACGCTAGGGCGTTTAAAGAAACTGCTGTTCACTAGGGTGACCACCCTTGCTGGTGCTGCTTCTCACTGGTAACCCTTTCCACTCCTCCATGAAGAACAGCTGGAACTCTGGTGCACAACCCTGCTGTGCCTCAGCCCCAGCAGCTTTACCAGAAGCAGTCTGTTTTCACTACCAGCGGATGAACAGGAAGACTACAAAAGTCTGTTTAACCAGAAAGAGGAGAGCAGGCAGCGAGGAACCCACTGCTGTCATCACTTTCCACCTCTGCTGGCAGCTAAAGGCAAGAACAGGATTAAGACTTCTGCCTGGCTCCTCCTGCACACCACATACCCCTGCTCCACCAAAGCAAAACCTCCTTTCTCTAAGAAGGGAAACTATCTAGAGGCTGAGAGTCAGGAGCCTTTATGCACCCTAGGACAAAACGGATTGCACTGTGATGTCTGTCATTTTGATACACTGATGGATCTGTCTTGTTGATGATATTTTGATTGCTTTCCTAAACATTCAAGACTTTAAATTTGTTTGCACAGAAGCCCCAATCATGACAATATGAACAAGATCATTTGTTTTCCTATTGTGAGTGGTTTAAGGTAGACCAACATGGACGCTGGATTATAAGGAGTGTAGTTCAGTTAACTTGAAACAATGACTCCAGTGTGGATGTTTGGCCTTCATAATAATCTCCTATGAGGACTTTGCCTTGCTTAAAGTGTGCAGCAAATTCAAGGTTTGCTGGTACAGACTTGGTGTC